>NW_020538040.1:111813381-112151846 GCF_003426905.1 Ctenocephalides felis
TTACCGTAACATATGTATATATATATATATATATAAATATATATATATATATATATATATATATATATAAATATATATATATATATATATATATATATACAGGGCCGGTCCTGCCTTGCATGCGATGCATGCAGAAAATGCGGGCGCAAGCCTTAGGGGGCGCCAAAACGAGTTTCGGAAATTAAATTTATATTTTAAAAATATACTATTTATATTTTTTTATATAAAATCTAGAATTATTTATTCAAAATCTAGAATACTTAATAAATTTTAATAAATAATTTAACTTAACTAGGGATACGGAGACGCCAGAAAAAGCATATTTATTTTGCAATGTGATACCAGTAAAAACAATTAACCGATTAATAATTCTGCAAATTAGTCAATAACAGCTCTGTTTATTGCTTATTCTACTTATCAAATTTTTTCTTTGTTTGAAGTTACCGTGGAATCAAAAAAGAAATTATCTAGTGTTCAATCCCATAAGCGCAAACCTGCGAAAGATTAAATTAATTGTTGGGCATTATTGACGAAAAATGGCGAGCTGATTTAGTTGAATCGGAACTTGTTAAAAAATATAAACAAATTATAAAAAATGGGGAGCTTAGAAAATTACTTGTTTATTCTGAGAAATTGAATTGTAACTTTTGCTTTTGTTGCAAATGTTTCGCATCTGTTGAACTTTGAATGTTGAAAACATGCGTGGAACAAATATGAAAAATGGAAACAAAATTTTCTTTGAAACAAAAATCTTAAGGCTTGTTTTATACCTAGTGGTGTCCATTAATAATTAATAACTATACAGAAATAATACATATCAAATATAATAAGTTTTTATTTCAATATTGTTCAAGAAACGTGTAATTTCTTTGCATTTTTTACTGATTTTTGAACAACACTTCTAAAACAAATTAAAAAGGTAACTTTAAAACAACAAGCTGGAACTCGAATATGACGGCTCTAACAATATCAATAAGGAGAAGTTTACGACGCAATTTTGGATATTGTTAATGATGAAAAATTAAATTAAATTAAAATTTAAAAAATCCAACATGAAATACGTGTGTAATGTTTGAAAATGGTAGTTTTTTTTTAAATATTAATATTGCACATACGTTAAAAATGATTGAAAATTTCAAAATACTTGATTATAATCAACCCCCGAATCGCCTCGATTTTCTAAATAAATTTAAAATCAATATATTTTATACGCTGTTAGATTATATCTAATTTTTTGTGCACTAAATCTAGAATAATTAAAAATTAATTTATTTATTTCACTTAATATTTTTGTTAAATGAAAGTTACAGAATTTAAGAAATGCATTTCAGAAATAGTATTTATTATTTTGATATCAAGATCTTTATATCAAAATAATAAATACTATTTCTGAAATGCATTTCTTAAATTCTATAACTTTAATCTAACAAAAATAATAATTCTTTTGCTGTGGTAGTCGAACTTACATCCTTAACCAATTTACTACATATTGAATATTACTAGAATGTGAAATTATGACAGGGATTGTTTTATTTATTGATATCGATAATAATAAATAAATTTAAAATCAATATATTTTATACCCTTCTAGATTATATCTAATTTTTTGTGTACTAAATCCAGAATAATTAAAAATTAATTTTTGAAAAATATGTAAGTATTTATATAATTTTAATGATAAACTCTTAAAACGGTGAAAATTAATAGGGGGGGGGGCGCTAGAAAAAAAGTTGCATGCCCGCAAGGACCCCAGGACCGGCCCTGTATATATATATATATATATATATATATATATATATTTATCAGCGTTATATTATTAGACAATATAAATAAGGCATTAAAACAAAATTGATCACTTTCCCAACAGCAACTAACTCTAATAACAACTAAATCTAAAGACGCATTGATAAAATTCAAATATTCAAAGGACTACTATTCATTAAGCAGAAAGCTACAATGAATAAAATGTGTTAACATTACAGCCTGCAACAGGTTGTGTTAATAGTACAGACCAAGATTGGCAAAGGTAACAAACATGCTCTACATTAACTCATTGAAAAATTGCAATAGGTGCAATGGATGAAGTATACCAATATTGTCAGGCAATGAACTTTAGAAATAAAACAGAAGGCACGTGCTGCAAGGAAGTTTTAAACGAGAAGTGATTCTGCTAGAACGGATTCCTATGATACCATCAGATTGAACGATACCATTTAATAGGCTCAGGGACTAACAATGCCCGTTTTTGGACTTGAATTAGAAAATCGATGTTTTTTGCACAGGTAATTATATGTTGACCAAAGAGGATTTGGTCAAAAATATTGTGCATCAATTAGTTTTAAACTAGATTTATAAAAGCATTCATTATTGAGTAATGTTAGATGTTGAAACGTGCAAATAATTGTAATTAGAATAATGTATGCAATGTTATCAATTATTTATATTGTATATTTTTTTGTATATTGAGGTATTTAATTTTAGGAAAATATTATGCAGTTAATTGCATGTTTGCATAACGGTGTTTATAAAATATATGTATGTTGAAAGTAATAGAGGTGGTGTTTTAAATTATTAATAACAAATTAGCTTAGAATATTATATAATTATTTATAATTATATTGAGAATTATTTAAACATGTATTTTGAATAATATTAAAATCTATAATACATATATATATATATATATATATATATATATATATATAATTTAAATATTGCGGGTTAGAAATTGAAAAATAATGATACTAATAGATAATCTTCATAACCAACTTAAATCGAATACATTTATAAGTTTTCTATCGATTTTATTCATCGAGTGGGCCTCAATGAATTATTATTAATCACATTATGAAATATATCGATAATTGATATGATATTAAAACACAAGTGTTGCTGAAGTGCAGAATATAGAAAGAACAAAGCCAAGCTCTCGCATTTCTCGAGTGTTAATCCCAGCCTTGATCACATATGATAAATTTTAAAATTTATAATTATATATATATATATATATATATATATATATATATATATATATTGAACTGTCCTGGGCTGTTGGTAATGCCTTTGGATGTATATTCTGGATCACCAGTACGACCAGGAATTGTAATGATAGGCTGGACCCGAGCGGTGACGAGTTGAAAAGTTGTAAAGTATATATATATATATATATATATATATATATATATATATATATATTATATAATCAGACATTTTACCAAAAAAACTTGTACAAATTTCTATGTTCCTTTGCAATTATTAAGTTTGGGTACGGTCCTAGTTTTAATTCAGTGGAAGCTAACTACACTCAAAGAAAACCTACAACAAAATTAAAACTCAGAAAACAACAAGCAGATTCAGTCAATGAAATAACAAAATTAAAACACTTTTGATGTTATAATACTAAATCAAAATATTTCATACTGTCTTGGAACAGACATGTTTCATTTTTTCTG
Organism: Ctenocephalides felis; assembly: GCF_003426905.1. NCBI lineage: Eukaryota > Metazoa > Arthropoda > Insecta > Siphonaptera > Pulicidae > Ctenocephalides > Ctenocephalides felis. The sequence goes on from NW_020538040.1 coordinate 111,816,834, forward strand.
CAATATTTGCTATAAGGAAACAAGATATATTGTATTTTTAAATTATTATTAGTAGGCTATCATCTTGGTCCTAGACAATATAAAATTCATAATAATAATAATAATGAACTTAACAGGTTTTATCTGTCAAAGTTATGAACACATTACTTTTGAACTTGACAACTAATTTCTCATTCGGCAAACATTAGCATGTTTTAATGTGGTGTTTTTTTGCCTCGTGTCTTCGATACGGCTAGACCTGCTTTTGCCGAAAACTAATCAGCCCTCCTTATCAACAGCAATTGAATATTTTTTGAATAATTAAAATCGGTTGAACCATGTTCCCGAAATCGTCGACAAAAATTTATGTCCATACACACACACACACACACATACACACACACATATACGCACATTATTATTCATGAATAAAACGCAAGAAATAAAGATAATTTTGTTGTTTCGTATTGTTACCGAAATCAAATTTCGATTTGTATATAAAACTGGTATATCTGTATGTAGATACACTGATATATATATATATCAGTGTATCAGTATCTATCTATATATATATATATATATATATATATATATATATATATCAGTGTATCAGTATCTATATATATATATATATATATATATATATATATATATATATATATAAGCCATTACTACCAAAATTGATCGCATATGAAAATTTGGTATATACTACTTAATAGACTAGAATTTAATAGAGACAAAAATTATGTGAAAACTAAAAAAACAATGTAATGTAAGGCATTAAATATGACAGGATATAAAATATAAATGATGTTTTATGGTTAAAGGTGATATGTCGATTAAGGACCTTAAATTAAATAAATCATATTTAACCAGTAATTTTTTTTAAACACTTTATTTTTAGAAATCAGAAAATACATCATTTTTATAAGCTAAACTAATAACTTAAGTAACATGATTAAGATAATTTCCATTGAAATTATCTTGTTATCTGCTCAGGCGTTATCCGGTTCTCGACAACTTTCTTGCACACTTTGTACGTAGTAGGGCATTGATTTTGATAGACTTAATTTAACTTGATTCGAGGGCTTTTGGCCATTTTTTTAAAGTCTTCTGATCGGTATGTTTCGTGCGATGTGTTGGATGCTTGGATTGCTGAACTTCTTTATGGTTTTGCATACCGTGTCGATTTTAATGCCATTTTGGATTATTTTTTATTTATTTATTTATTTATTTATTTGGCCTCCTTTTTTACAAACTAGCTATTAACAGTTTTTACAAAGTTTTAAATTCTAATATTACTTATAGCTAAAAAAGTTTTAAATTCTAATTTTACATAGAACTAAAAAATTGTATATAATTCTAAAATATTCAACATTTGAAAGTAAATTAAATAAATTAAATGGTTTAACAAATTTTTTTTCTTTATATAATTGATTTAATACCTGACTTCTATTTTTTTGAAATCTGGAACATTCTAAGATTATATGCTCCAAGGTCCCCACATCATTTCCACATTCACAGAGTTTTGTGTCTCTCATCTTTATTTTAAATAAGTGTTCTGGAAAACATCCATGGTTACATCTTAATCGATTCATTGTTGTTATAAAATCTCTAAATTCATTCTTGAATTTATAATACCACGGTTCTTTTCTAATGAAATCGTTAATCTCTTTATAGTATTTTCCTTTGTACATTGATGATAATTGCCAATCCTTTCGCCATTTACCAACTGCTCTGTTCTTCATGTTATTAACTATATCCCTATTTAACACTTTGTTGTATTGAATTCCATTGAGAGCAGCATCTTTGGCTAATTCATCTGCTTTTTCGTTCCCTACTATTCCTGAGTGTCTTTTTGCCCATCCAATTCTTATATTCTTCCACTTTTCTATAATGCTTTCTAAATCTTGTAATATATCAAAATAAATTTTGTCTTCTAGATTTATTTCTCTAAGAAACGATTGTAGTTTTTTTATACAACTCATGCTATCAGTGATTATTATTTGTAATTTTGTTCTTTCGCCACTCTTATAGCTTCCTTAATGGCTAATAATTCCGCTGTATAGATTGATACAAAACCTGGTAATTTATAACATTTATGTGTTTCCTTATTTTCCTCATATATGGCAAAACCTACATTGTCATCATCCTTAGATCCATCGGTAAATATAAATTCAATATTCGATTTATTCTTAATATATTTAAATATATCTAAATTTATGATATTTTCAAACTTATAACTATCAAAATATAATTTATTGTAATAAGGGTGAATGTCGAATGTGGTAATACTGTCTTTATATTTACTTACTTCTCTAAAACTATGTATGATGATAGGGATTTCTTTATTATACCAATAATTATTATACTCACATATATCACTTAACTCACTTATTCTATTAAAAATTTCAGATGAATTAAGTTGTATTTTTTTTATTATATACTTGTCGCTCAACCATTGATATCTAATTTTTATAGGCATTTCTCCATTCTCTAGTAACAATACATTTAGTGGCGTCGATCTCATCATCCCTGAACACAATCTTAAACATTTATTTTGAATTTTTTCCAACTCAGTTACTATATTGTTGTGTCCAAAAATAATACTGCCATATTCTAGTATAGATCTAATTAAAGTCTTATATAAATTTAGAGATGTGACAGGATGAGAACCCCACCAAGTACTATTTATTAGTCTTATTAAATTAATCTTTTTTTCAATTCTTTTCTTGATGTAATTTATGTGAAATCTAAAAGACATTTTTTGATCGAAGTATATTCCTAAAAATTTATTATTATTCTGAATTTTAATGTTATAATATGGACTTGAAATGCTGTCAGGGAACTTTTTGCTGGAGTGTCTTGTAAAAATTCTAATGGAACTTTTATCTTCTGATAATTCTAAACCTTTTTCGTTTAGCCAAATGTGCAACAATTCCATATTTCTTGACATTATTTCAATTGCTTCTTTTATATTATCTTTTTCTATATAAATCACAAGATCATCCGCATATTGTATAATCCGAGTACCTTCTACCCAAATACTTTCTATGTCCCTCACATATAAGGCATACAATAAGGGACTAAGGATAGCCCCCTGAGCTAAACCCATTTGAAGCACTCTGTTAATTCTGACATTTTTATTTACATGAATTTCGACTTCTCTATGAAATGTTGAATATATAATACCCTTGATTAGCTTTTCCGGCAGGCCAGTGTGTAGTAAAATTTCTGTCAATTTTCCCGGAACTACATTGTCATAAGCACGTTTTATGTCGCAAAACAATGCAGCAACGTAATTATTTCTTGAAAACGCGAGATATATGTCCGTGGCAAATATACTTTAACTATCTTGGGTTCCTAGACCTTTTCTGAAACCGAATTGGCTTTTGGGAAGTAGCTGATTTTTTTCTGTCCACCACTCTATTCTTCTTTTGATCATTCTGTCTTTTATTTTAGCAATACAAGACGCTAAAGTTATTGGCCTATATGAGTTAATATCCTCAGGATTATTTTTTTTCTTCTTAATCAAAATAATTTTATACCTATTCCAATCATGGATTTTATTTGGTGACAACCAATATTCATTGATAATTTTCAGTAAGATTTCTTTTCCGGACAGTGGAAGATTTTTTATCATTAAGTAATTAATATTATCTAATCCTGGTGCAGTGTCTTTAACATTAATCCAAGATTTTTCTAATTCCCATATAGTAAATGGTGCAACTAATGATTCTTCTTCTATACCTGTTGTTTTATTTCCTTTAATATAATTATTTATATTATCACTAACTCCCATTGGTGTTATATTGTCTATTACCTTCTCCATTATTTTTTCATCAATAAACTCTGAATTTTTATCTTCCGGTGAGATGTAATTTTTTATCGATTTAACCATCTTGAAAATAACTTTAGAAGGAGTATTCGGATTCAAATTTGTAACAAATTTTTCCCAACTTTCTCTTTTCTTTTTTTTTAATTCTTTTCTAACTTTTGCTTTAATTTTGTTACACTCTAAAAATTTTTCTAAGTTCGAGTTTCTTCTAAAGATCTTTTCTGATTTTCTACGTTGTTCTACCAGTTTAGAACATTCTTCATCAATCCCACCACACCGGTTTCCTCGCTTGACATGTTGTTAAAACCCTATTTTTCGGAATACATCTTTCCGCAGTCTGGTTTATAGTATCTACGAATTTTTCCATAAATATCATTATCCAAACTATTACCGAAAGATAAGATTTTATGTTCAAAAATTATTTTATATTTTTGCCAATCAGCCTTGCGGCAATTCCACTTTCTATCAGGAATCAGTGTCTGGATATTTTTCCCTATGTCTAAATAAAAATATATACCATAATGGTCAGATCCTAAATTATCCTCCACTACCTTCCTCTTAATTAGATGAAATATTTCAGCGGAACATAAAGTAACATCTACCACAGTTTTGCTATTTTTAAAAATCAGAGTCGGTGAACCATTATTTAATATAAATAAGTTGCATTCTTCTATTGCTTCCTGTAAATTATTTCCAAAATTATCGTTGTAATTACATCCCCACGCATTATGATGTGCATTGACATCTCCAGCTATTATAAATGGCCTTGGAATATTGTCAAAAATATATTTCCATTGTTGTACTGTGATGTTTGTACATGGTGAAACATATATAGATATCAAATGAATTTTTTTATTATCTACCATTATTGCTACTGCACAAATTTGAAATTTATTTATATCTAAATCTCCGATATCAATATTTACAATCTGATAGCTTATGTTTTCTTTAATCATAATAGCCGATCCACCTTTTCCGTCGAATCTGTCGGCTCTGATTAAATTATAATTTTTTTAAAAATATTGTCTGTTCCATTTAAACCAGGTTTCGGACAATAATATAATATCAATTATATGTTGATATATAAAAATTTGCAAACTTTCTTTATTTACATTAAAAGATCTAATATTCCATTGTGAAAAATTCATTATGTGATTAACTATTTTGTTTTTTTTATTATTTTTATTCAACTATTTGTATTTTTTTTTTTATACTTTTGTACTATTGACCACTCCAACTGTATTTTTTTGAGCAATGCTTTTCTTAGATACTTCAAAGTTTACCTTTTCGAGAAGTAAATCAAAACCATTTTTAACTTTCACCAGAACTTCCTCTATATCATCACCTTCTTTATTCTTGAATTTTTCCCTCAATATCTTCAATAGTTCCTCATGTCTTATTTGCATTTTTTTTAATATCTTCTAATTCTGAATTTTTACCGAATTTCCACCTACTATGTGAATTTTTCACTCCCAATGATAGATTTAAATTCCTATTATGCATTTGATTATCAGATCTGATATTTACTGTTTGCCTTCTTTCAATTATTCGCCTAGGTTTATTCATTGCCATTAACCTATTTGGTTCTATATTTATTTCTTGCTCCTGAAAATGGCTTAGCAATTCGTACATATTCTTATGTCTAGAATTATTTTCAAGTTTAACCGTTTCATTAACTCTAGGGAACGTACTTTTAAATTCCGGATTATAATGATTTATTTTAGCTGATTCTGCATATTTTTTATTGCGAAGGATAAATTTGGCCTCAGAATATGATATATTCTGAAAAACCATTAATTCTTTAATTCTTTTATGATATTGAAACACTTCGCAAATTTTATCATTTGCTTCATGTTGTTTATGACACACAGCGCATTCAAAATCTTTTTCAATGAGGCATATATCCGTGCTATGTTCCCTAGCGCACTTGCGACATCTAATTTTGCTTTTACATTGTACTCTGATATGACCATACCGCCAGCATTTGTGGCATTGGACAACATTTTGGATATATGGACTCACCTGCAATTTCACAGAATATATCGAAACTTTATCTGGCAAATAGTTTCCTTTGAACATAATTTCAACCATTTGCGATTTGTTAAAACTATGGTTTGTATTTATTTTTTTTATACACTTAACATCAATTATTTCAATTTCTGATTTAATGACTTCTTTAATTTCTTCCTCATCCATATCAGAATCAACATTGAATATTATACCTGTCCTACATAATTTATGTTTAGGAATATATACTTTTATTTTGTTTTTGGTCAAAAAATTTTCACTAATTATTTTATTTGCAAACTCAAAATTTTTGAATGTTATTTTAATTTTGTTTTTGCCAATTTTTGTGAAATTTTCTATATTATTACTTAATGCTGGGGAATTTTTATAGATCATTCTTCCCAACGCAACGCTATGGTAGTTACCTAGATTTTGATTTTCTGATTCTGCATAAACTTCATAAGGCCCTTCATCTAATGCAATGTAGAAATTTATTCCACTAGTTAACATGTTGAAACTCTTATTAAATTTTTTTCTTACTGCAATATCATTATGATTTCCCTCGAAATCTTTTAAAGCTGTCATTTCTTTTTGATTTGTATTGACTTCTTCCTCAACAACCATATCATTATTATTCTCATGAGATTCATTTACCTCAACTGCCTCACTATTTTCTTCTTCCATTACCATATCAAACCAGTTTTTAACTGTTTCTTTAAAATTTTCACTTGCTTTGTTTTTATTAATATTTATTATTTCTTTTATTTCCTCTTCATTCAATTCCACTATAACTTTTTTAATCACATCTTTATTTAACGCATTCCTTTCAGATTTCATTTTATTTATTTTATCCATTTTTTTACTATCTTTTCTTATTTTTGACTTATTACTACTATTTTTAATATTTAGATCCGTTTGAACGCTATTTACTTTATTCGAATTAACTAATTTTCCAACATATCATAAGAAATATCATATTCCGTATAATCCGTATTATTAATTAATTGCACTGCATTACTTATTTTAATTCCAGTTTCGACTTCTGTGCTCACTACACTATTGTTGCTGTTTGCCGGCAGCCGTAAATCAGCAGGCCCGAGCCTGTGACTCATACCACGTTTATTATTTGTTATCTAATATTATTTGTATTAATTTTACCTCGATCTTAACCCGTCGAACGCTCGACCTAAACTGGATTATTTGGTTCCAATTGATCTTAATATTTTATTTTGAATTCTTTGTACCATTTTAATGTTCGATGCGCTTGCACATCCCCACAGCTGTATTCCATAAGTCCAAATCAGTATTATAATAGCCTTATAAATTAAGAGTTTGTTCTCAAGCAACATTTTCGACCTTCTTCCTATCATCCAATATAATTGTTTAAATGTGGCTCTTATCTCTTTGCACTTGTCCTTAATGTGTAGTTTTCATGTTAATTGGCGATCTAATTTTATTCCTAGGTATTTCATATTACTGCATGTAGGGATTTTGATGCCATTCATAAATACATCTGGACAATTTTGACTTTTTGTAGTAAATCCCATGTGCTTCGATATATATTTGTTGATATCATTTTCCATTTTTTGAGCCAGAGTTCCAAATCGAAAAGTTGTTCTTGTAGGTTCGGCAATGCTATTATAGGGTTCTCGTGAATAGCCATGACTATGGTGTCATCTGCAAATGTTCCGAGAATTGTAGTTGAATTAGTAAATAACAGAGGTTCCATTACGCTCCCCTGTGGCACTCCTGCGTTTATATCGTAGAATTCCGATACAGCGCTGCCCACTTTTACTCTAAAGCATCTGTTTATTAAATATGATTTTATTAACATATAATAAATTCCCGGCAGGCAATTTTTTATTCTAACCAAAAGACCATTGTGCCACACTTTCTCAAATGCCTGTTTGTGGAGCAGTAGCTATTGTTTTCGAATGCTTGGCGAATTGCCGTTGTCATCCTATGACATTGTTGTATGATCGAATGCTCTCTCCTGAATCCGAATTGGTGGTACGGTATGACAGTAAGCTTATCTGTTATTCTTTCTAGTAATAGTTTTTCTGGCATTTTGATAGTATGGGCTGTAGACTAATTGGTCTGTAGGAGTTATCTAAGTGACATGGCTTGCCTGGTATTGGTATCATAATAATTTCAGATTGTTTGAAGATTTTCGGCCAGTGACAAGTTCTTAATGCCGCATTTGTATGTAATCAGCACGGTAGCATTTTTAGACAACTTCTTAAAAGTTTTTGTTTTTAATTTGTCGATACCTGCACTTTTTTTATTTTTTAAAGACAGTATTTCGGATTTGATTTTCTTTGATATTATTGGTTTAATTTTTTTAAAAGTGTCTACCAAATCTTCAGATATTATATTCACATTTGGAACAGGGATGTCATTATTTGGTTGAAATACAGTACTAATGTTTTTGCAAATAGATCTGCCTTTTCCTGATCGATTCTGGCCCAAGGTCTATCTGTATTGGATGATTGTCTCATCGGTGAGTTAAATGTTGTAGATTTTCTGGCGTTGTTAATTGGCGTCCATATTGAATTATCATATCGGTTTATTGTCGTAATATATTCAGAAAAAGTATCTTTTCTTGACTTTTTCAGTTTTGATTTCAAAATATTCGAGAGATTATTATACACTCTTTTATCATCCGGTGCGTGACTTCTCTGCCAGTTTTTTCTAGCTTTTCTTTTTACTCTTAACAAATCGCGCATTTCCAGGGGAACATTTATTTCGCTTTTGTATTAAGTTAATACAGGCGTTGCAGGTGGCTTTCTGCAATATATGTATGAATTCATGCGTAGCTCTATCCAGGTCTTCACCAGTTTTTAATCTAATTTGAAATTAATTTTTTTTCTATAATCATCAAAAGTTGGTTTTGTGATATATATATATATATATATATAATATATATATATATATATATATATATTAAATTTGACTTTATGTTTGATTACATTTGTGCAAAACGTTGCTATTATTGAAGCATGATCAGAAGATAAGTCCAAGCTATTTTCAATATCCATTTTCATATATGATATGCCATTGAAGAAATCTAACTAATCTGGTTGACTTGGCATACTTTCCAAGATTATACAGCGTTCCTAAAATACACAAAACAAACCTACCTTATAGACTGATCGTTTCAGACATAAATTCCCCGCTATACAGTTTATCCAAATACATTAGTAACATCTTAACAACAATCACAAAACAGCCCCCATATTACATAAAAAATTCCTTCGAGCTTGTCAAACATCTCAATAACATTTCCATTCAAAAAGTAAATACATAGTTTCGACAACTTGTTAAGTTATCATGGTTATTAGTGTGTTTTACCATTTGTGATGTTAAAAGATATATATTTTATCAATGTGCACATACTCATACCATGGATCAATATTGGTTTCATGTGCTATATTAGGATATAAAATTGTAAGTGTTTTATTATTATTATTGTTGTTGTTTTTCTATAAAATTTCTTACATATTATTTATTTAGTTTTAATTTTTATAGTTAATTTGATTACCACTAAATGATGGCTAAGATGTTAGCCAAAACGTATGGATTTTAAATAAATAAACTTTTAAAAGAACTCTCACACTATTTTTATTGATGTTACGCCCGAATTTGAAACTCAAATTAAACACACACACACACATATATATATATATATATATATATATATATATATAAATATACATACATATATATATATATATATATATATATATATAAATATACATACATATATATATATATATATATATATATATATATATATATATATATTATAGTATAACGTAATTTCAAAATTATTCCAGCAAATTGTTAACAAAATTAAAAAATAATAATAACTTGGAATGATATAGCTTGATAAACTAATAAACTCGTAAGAATATTTTCAATGTTCTGAAGTGCGAAGTTTGTTATTCTTACACCAAGCTTCCATTTACAATTTTTATTCACACCCGAGGTAACCTTGTCTAATCGTATGTAAGCACTAGTTTTCACATAAATTCGAATTTGAATAATATTTTATAAACCACAAAATAATAGGAGAATTAGCAAACCACTACTGTCATGTCGACTTTCTAAGTACCGAACATAATTTATTAGCAAATTGGTTCGAGGTTATTCAGTGTAATTCATAAAATTTCTAATTTTTTTTATATTGTATCCTAACAATCATGAAGTATATTAATGTGACAATTGGAATTTTTATTTCCAATTCGGAATTTCTCATTGAGCAAATATATTTACAAATATTTGAAAACTTTCGTGTATAGTAAGATTTATGCTATGTTTCGATAAGGGACGGAAATAAAAGAAAATTTATTGCAAGAAACTATAAAAAAATGTGGAAAGTGGAAATTTAAATAGGGCACGTACCAGGGCTAGCCCTAAATTAAGTAGAGTCCCGATCAGGCAACCGTAACTATAGTTGCTCTGTGTAATTAAAAATATTAACTGATTTATTAAGAAATTAGGATAAAATAAAAAACTATTAGACAATTAAATATCGATTTTATGTAATCTAAAGACAAAAAAAATTAAAAAAACAAGTGAAATAATTAATGGTACCTATGTAGTTTTATTAACTTCCCGTAGGGTAAGTTATAGTAATCGCAAAAAATTGAAAATAAAAATATTTATATATCTTTACGCTTCGAAACCTGATCATTTTGGTATAACTCATAAAAAAGGATGAATATGAATGTGTTTTTATATGTATATGTGTGTATGTTTGTCGGGATACAATATTTCGTCGACGATTTAAAGGACTCGGATCAACTCAATTCATGATTCAAAAAACATTCGATTCTCATTGATAAGGAGGCGTGCTGATTAGTTTTTGGCAATGGCAAGTCCAGCCGTTTCGGAGATACGAGGCAAAAAAAAAATAAAATTGGTAATTCAGTGTTTGAGAGAATGAAGCGTCCGATTTCAATAATTTAAAAAACATTTTACTTGTATTGACAAAATAAAGAACTGATTGAAATTTTGGCGGACAAAAAAGGTATTTACACTTACGCACATCAAGTTATTAGATATTTTATAGAAATTTTAATATTTAGTAAAATTGTTTATCCGTTAGACTGTGACGCGACGCTTTCGTCTCTATGCAGCTAACACAGCGCGATTGCTTTGAAAAAAGTTCAAAGTTTCGGAAGAGTTATGAAAAAAAAACAAAAAGTAAATTTTTCATCAAAATTTTAAAATTCTCAAGAATCTATTTTTTTAAAGTATTCAAAAAATTTAAAACTTTTTAAAAATATTAATTTTTAATACGGGAAGTTTTAGCAATTTGCCTTAAGTCACGCAGCACAAGTTGGAAATTTTTCACTACATTTTTTTATTTTTATGCGCGTTTTATAATATTATTATTATGATTAAATATTTGACCTTTTGGTGTATATATATATATATATATATATATATATATATATATTAACAAAGTCAAATAATCGGGCATAACATCAATAAAAAACATAAATTCCTTTCAAAAATTTATTTTAAATCCATACGTTTCGGCTATAATCCTAGTCTTCATTCAGTAGAAAAATTATTTAATTTTAGTGTTAAATTGTAAAATTTTAATAATCCATGGTATCAAGATATGGTAATGCACTACACTATGTATTATAAACATTAAACTTGTAATTACACAACATTTTCACAAAAAAAATCATGTTTTTTATTGATGTTATGCCCGATTATTAGACTTTGTTAATACATATGTCAACATCAAATTCAGAATCAAACAATATATATATATATATATATATATATATATATATATATATATAAAATTTTCCTGTAACTATGTATGAATGGTTAATCCTCCTAAACTATAATTCGGATTATCATGAATCTTCCTGAAGTTTGTTTGGAAAATTTTCTAGAATTTTTAGATTCATAGAAATACAGTTAGATCAGTGGCGTAACTATAGGGTGGCGTGGGTGGCAAAATGCCACGGGCCCCCGACCTAAGGGGGCCCCGGCCCAGGAAACCGCGGACTCGGAAATACATTTTTAAATAGTACATAAATTTTATTTCTCTTGAAATTTATATTTTATATGTTTTAGGTTCAAAATCGAAGTTAATTATTCAACCAAGCTTAACTTACATTCGGCCGAATATCGAATAGCCGAATATCAGTGGCGTAGCGTGCCTTCGCAGTTCCTCGTATCAAAATTTGTTTGGGGGCCCCCTTAAGAAGCAATTTTTATCACAAAATATAAAAATAGAAGAATCTATAATTTTCTGAATTTTTCATAAATGGTTTCTGATAAAAATATTCTCCCCTTAGCTTTTTTCGAAAAATTGAATTGATCTTTAGATTTTTTAAAGTTTCTGTCTCTAGGAACAATAGTGACCGGTCTGGTAGAAATTTATGTCCTAAAGCGTTTACGTATTTTTTTTAAATTATAATATTGAATATCATCGTAAAGCATTACAATTAGCTTACAAGTTGAAGTTGAATACCTCTCAAGGTTGATAACAAAATGAGATGCTAACTACGTCCAAATTATTTAATTTTTTATAAATCATTGTTTTGCTTTAAAGTTTTCATCAATTTCAGCTTACGCTCGTTGGGCCTCTCTGGCTCGGGGCCCCGTATTTTTGATACGGCTGATACGGCGTTAGCTACGCTCCTGCTCAATATTCAAAGAATACATTATTGTTATAGTTATGTCATTTAATATTAATCATTTAACGGCTACGTGCATGAGTTATATGTATATACAATGACATCATTCATTATTATTCGTTATTCAATCAAAGCCTTTAGTAAATAAAGAGCTACCTTAGGTTTTTTATCGCAGAAAATACAAACATTATTTTTGGTTTTGAAAATTAAAAGTTTACTTTCAGAAACAGATTATATTTCTGACACGTGGACTCCGACTCTTTCTTAATTTTATTTATTATAATCGGTTCAACACATTCTAAACGAAAGGATTTTAATTCGTTTTAGAACACATCCACTAGTTTCTTCATATTTTTTCGCGTTTTTTAACAGTTTATGAATTTTTAATTATATTGGCCATGATATAAAAAGATGGAATATTTTATCGAGATTTGAATCTAATAACGAAATAACATTAAAAATATTTAAGCTTACTAGAGTTTGCAAACTACAATTATTTAATTATTGGTTTTTCATTGTAATATTTTACTATCGACGCAGCATCTAAAGCGCTATAATCTAAAACCACCGATCTTTCAAATGCTATAAATATTTAAACATTTGTTAAGAATTAGAAAATTATTGACGTGAATTTGGAAATTTAAAATTAGACGCCACTACTGTAGTAGAAAAATCAATCTCATTTTAAAACTCGTCACAGGAAGGTAATACCCTATTTTGACAAACTTTGGGAATTTATATTCAAGATACTGAAAGTTTGTTCAAAGTGATATTTGTACAAAGTGTCGAGTATTGGACATTATTATTAAACAAATTGAATCTTGTTTCTTCCGATGAATTAATATGTTCCAAATTTATTTTGCTACAATAGAAGTTTGCATTGATACTGATCAATTAATAAAGCTCTATAATTTGTTTAGATAAAAAAGACATATCAGAAATTCAGAATAAACAAATTTTAAAATGCTACAATTAAAGTGGTATTTGTTTTAAATTTTTATTAAAAAATACGTTTTATTTTATTTTCCATTCATTCTAACGTTGAAAATATTCACCAATATTTTATGTTTGATTTTCAAGCAAAATTAAGATTTATGTATTTTTTGTTAATTTTATATAATTACAACTAAATTATCATTATACCTTTAAATTAATACTTTACTTTTCTACCTTTTGTATGATTTCATGATTTAAAGCCATAAAATATAAATTAGTTGAAGTTCGTTTGCTAATTGTGATAAAATTGTTTTAGCCAGTAGTAAAACAGCGTGTAATTGACTATTAACGTTCATTAAACAAAATTAGATAAATTAAAAATTGAGTACTACGATGGGGCCCCACCGAAAGACTTTGCCACGGGCCCCGGAGGGTCAAGTTACGCCACTGAGTTAGATTGTAGAAATAAATTGAAAAAATTACAAAAAACCGCTTATCATTGTTTGATCTTGAAAATATCTGAAGCTTAGTTTGACATTAAAAACAAAATAAGACCGTCATTTGCCAAACATTTCTATTCACTTGTAGGCTAAGGCAATATTAAAATATAATAAATTCATTATTATAAATAAGGAAAATGTAATGTCTACATTATTATTGCCGAAAAGCAGCTGAGATGTGCCAATTTTTTTTTTTTTTTTTTTTTTTTTTTATAATTTTATTTGAACAGCAATCAGAACTTATGGGTTCTATGAGCTGTTGTGATGAATATCTTACAAACTACGTTTGTTTTATTACAGATGGCAACCCAAACAGTTGTCACATCTCTGTATGAATAATTTTTATTACAATCTCTGTAATAGGGCAAATATGGTGCAACAATGCCGGGCTATTTTCACTTGGAAACATATTGCTATCTATATTTCCAAGTGAAAATCGTTGTCAATGTTGCCTGACAACGGGCTGCTCGAAGTGAGTATCGAACTCGGGACCTCTGAAACAAGTCCCGTCGCTCTTAACCGCTTACCTACGGGCGAGCCCTAAAAATTAAAATGATATAATACAATACAGTCAGCAGTTCTGCGCATGCGTCTCACGATTGTGAAATGTCAATTCAATGTAATTTCATACCCTATATTAAAATTCAATTTGACAGATTGTTATTTTTTAACTAAACGTTAAAGAAAAATTAAATGCGTTGTTTGCTAATATCTTCAGAAATATACATTTTAATAAAAATAATGAAATGACCAAAATTATATAAATTAATGTTTATAATATTATATATCAGTATTATATAAATTACTGTTTTATAGTGTACTAGGAACAATATTAAGCTAGATATGAAAATGGGGTTTTATAGTCCTCAAAATAAGCTTTAAAATGAGTATTTCTGCATGTAAAATTAATGAGCGATTATGCAAATAAAAGACGCATACAATTTTTTCTTCATTTGAATCAAATAGTTTATGAGTGCCATTTCCACCAAAATTAAAAATAATCGTATTCCACCTAGAATTAACTTGGTTTAAGAGATCTTGATGGATTCTAGAAAATACTATAACTTTAGTACAAACGATTTTCAAAAAACTCATGATTTTATGAAAAAAATCCATTAAAAAAACAACCAATTTCTTATTATTATATCTCTGAAATTCCTTGAGTTTTTTCTGACTAATTATTGTTTTTAATATTGTTTTGTTACACAAATATTGATAGAGTTATAATTGTTTGAAGAGTGCGCGGCTGTAAACCAAAGTGTCTTTCAAACCCTTCAACCTTTTATTTAATTACCTTTAAAATAGTATATATAAGTTCTGATAAAATCAGAATTAAAAGAAGTTATAATCCAATTAATGGCGGGGGTGGTGAAGGAGTGCAAAGTTGCTTTCACTTCTGAACTTAAGAATAAGATTAGCCTATTTCCAAAATGTCAAGCAAATTGGAGCATAGTAAAAAAATTCGCAGAGCACACGCTTTTTTCCTCTCTATTTACTGCAATAATTTTGTTTATCGTAGGTTGAATAGAGCACATGTGAACAGGATTTGACAAATTAATTCATTTCAAATATGAACTTAAGTAATAATGTATATTGAATTATTCGTGAGAAAAATGTAATTTAGATATTAAAATTACTAAAAGCCAGTTAAAATATGGTACGAAATTATAAAAATTATAGGCAATATTTTTGAAGCAATTCTTTTTCGGTAGAAAAATTCAAGGTGATATTGTACCTATACTGCAAATGCTATATATTAATTCTTTCTAAATATGTTATACCTTTTAATAGACTACAATTTCCAATACGTATATCTTATGCTATAAATCACAAAGGCAGACGATTTTTCGTGTGATAAATTTGTAAAATCAATGTTTTAGTCGTTAATAAACAAAAAAATCATTCATTTATACATCCACATCTACAGGTATGACTAAAATTATTGGATAAGCCTTGGCATTAAAATAAATTGAGCTATTGAAAATAAATTTGTTCTAATAATTGCAGTGTATAATTTTTAATACAATTTTATTGAACATATTTTAAAATTTGTTAAAGGGATAATTAAAGTGTTAACTGTGGGAATTGAGAATCATAATTTTATTTGAAGCAGTTCTACATTTAACATCACTCATATTTGTGTAAATAGTAATTCGAAAAACAATAATTATTATTTGTAACTGAACGGTGTAAATATTAGTATAGGATATTAAAAAAATGCAGATGTGGGTACAGGACAACGTCTGTCGAGTCATCTGGTATATATATATATATATATATATATATATGTGTGTGTGTGTGTGTGTGTGTAACCAGAGTCTTTAATTCCATCAGCATAGGCAGCTTTTTTTATTACAGATATGTTAATGACATTATTACTTGTATACCTCCTCAAAATTTTGACTTATTACTCCACTCAATCAATTCTTTTAAGAAACATATTCAGTACACTTTCGAAAAAGAACAAAATAACTCTATCAGCTTCTTAGATGTCAAAATCATTAAAAACACAATTTACAGACATTCTCACTAACTGGTACAAAAAACCTACTTGGTCAGGTAGGTATTTTTTAAATTTTCACTCCTACCACCTCTCTAGTATAAAAATAGGTATTATCATTAATCTAGTAGAACATGCTATCCTCCTTTCTGACAAACAATTTTGGATCTCAAACTTAGATTTAGTTTTGAAAATCCTCACACAAAATTCCTATCCCCCACATCTGACCCCAAATATCCCCCCCAATTAACCCCAACCTGAGTTTAATTTCCACAAAAGATAATAATTATGAAGGTACCATTTGCCTGTCTTACATCAAGGAACTTTATTCGAAGTGGAAAAAACTTTTTTATAACGCAAATCTCCGTTTAGTATGAAACATCGATTTAACGCTCAATTCCCTCTTCTCAAATTTGAAGCCGCTAGAACGAGTATCCAATGTGGTCTATATAATATCTTGCAATGACTGTGATTCCACATATATTGGAGAAACAGGACAAAACCTTATCAAACGTTTAAAACAACACGATAATAACTCAAAAAACAAAAATCAAGGGCAAACAATGATCACAGATCATTTAAAACTAAATAACCATACGTTCAGTTTTTATGACGCAAAGGTTCTTCATCATGAGTCAAAAGTCTCACAAAGACGCTTTTCAGAATCGGCCTATATTTTTTGAACAAAAATTGTTTAAACAAACGATCAGATACCAGCTTCATCTGCGAAAATTACCAATATGTTCTAAATGATGTTTCCCAATTTATATTGAATACCTAACACCACGGTTTGCACAACACTATCACGCACACCTGCAAGCGCGTCATACTGATGGTCAGTTACGACCACATGTGTTTTTTCTTTTTCAAAATTTTGACTCCGCATCTCGGATTTTTATAAAAAAAATTATTATTGTTTGGCTTTGCCTTGGATACACGAGTGCTTACGAATAATATTCTATTTATTAATTATTTTTTGTTCTTTATAAAAAAAAAATACTGACATTTGGTGCTTGTTTCCAATTATTAATTTTTTACAAGCTGTATTAATATGTGTAAGTGATAATCTAAGTATTACAAGTAAGTAATGTTCTATGCATTATTTTATTTTTAAGGTTTAGATATAATTAGTCTGCCCCTTTAGTTAAATCTTTTTTTTTTATTTTTGCTTATGTATATTTAGTTTCTAACGTTACTTTCTGTTTTTTTTCAAAATTGTAGAACCACTGACGATGACGTAGAATTTTACGTCGAAACGTATGGAAAAATAAAGATGTTTTAAAAAATCTTTATTTATTTATATTAATTACTTGATGTTACGCCCTCCAAGAAATTAATCATACATTTCAACATCAAATTTAAACACTTTCAATATATATATATATATATATATATATATATATATATATATATATATGAGTAAGTTCTTTGAGGGCAATACATTAAAAAAAGAAAAAACAAAGAATTATAAAATAATCTTTAATTTCAAACGTTTCGACATGCAATATAAAAATATTGACTTTTGCAAAAAATTAATGATTATTGACTAGTACCAATGTTAGTGCAAAATTCTGTGATGTGTAAACATTTTTAGTTGTAAAATACCAAGTTCAATATCCACTTATGATGACATCAAATTGTATGTCAAAACGTTATTATTTTATAAAACCTTGCTTTTTCTTTATTTGTTGTATTGCTCTCAAAGAACTTACATATATTTATGTGTATATATATATACTTTAAATTATTAACTTTTTCAATTTTGTCTATATCAATGCAAATTCAAAATGAGAGTCGACTTTCAGATATTTTCAATTTCAACAACGTTTTGACCAAATAATCATGTATTCAATTTTAAATTGGTACATTGACTTTTCTCACAGACTTTGTGAAAAATAATATAGATGTAAATTGTTTGAATATCAGAGTGAGCTATACACTTTAATAAGTTTTAAACAGTAAACTTAAAACCTCAAGCTGTTTATCTCAAATCTAATTGCACTTGCTCTCGTTAATTCTCCGATGTCGAGATCCGCTGTTTGTATAACCATCCGTCATCCGAGCTAATGCAATAGTTCCGGACTTAGTTAGTGAGGCATTAAAAAGTGAGATCGATATTGCGAATTGATTAAAGATAGTTAATCTATGACGACAATATCGAAATCAAACTCTCTTGACGGGGATTCACTTTTCTTCGTTATTCTTCTGGTCATGGACGGGTGAATTTTCAATTTCGCGGCCAATGGAGCGCGTCCAGACTAGACGAAAGACACGAACGGTATACCTAAATTGCATCATTATTCGCAGGTCTATGGTTATATTATGCATCTGGAATATAGGCACCAAGCTGGTGTCAGAATTTTTTGTCAGATAAATGCGAAAAGGTTTAGATCTACTTCTAGTAATGATGTGAATTATCATACTTTTAATTATTTATTTATTTTTTTATACATATATAAATGGTGGAGAAGGGCTTAAAGGTCCTCAGGTAATATGGTTCACCTCGAATATCTCAAAAACAAGTAAGGTTAAGAATTTTTTAATAACAATATTTGAAAGTAGAGGTAAAAAGACAAATAAGCAAGCATCATCTTGATTCTTACTGCATTGCTTTCGGGAGATAAACGACAATGTTTAAAAATCCATAACGAAAGTCCTTTTTTTTGATATTAGTTTTTTTTAAGTGGTTGTGAGCACTATTATTCAATTTAAGAGATTTTAATATAATTTTTAAGTAAACCTTATTTAGTTTATTAGTTTTAGTTGTTATTCTCTAAAAATATAACCAGAAATTTTATATACTGAATTGGTTGAATAATGTACTTATTATTTTGTAAGATCCATATAAAATTAAAAATAGCCACCTGGCCGTCTCATTTTACCCCGTCTATGGGGTGAAAAGCACTAGATGACAAATAGTCAAAGAATATAGTCAGGTCGTTGTTTGTTTGATATGTGTTATTTGTTGCAATAAAAATGGTTAGGTTTTCACAATACAATTTTGCTGAGTCGCGCTTAACGATGTTTTACTTTAGAAAGACTTGATTAACAGTAGTATTTCTGAAAATGAATAATAAGTTGTACCATACATGAAACAATTATTCACATTTACAAATATACAATAATTTAGTTATATTTACTCATGTTTCTAAACTGTTATTTTTTCAAAGAAAAATGGATTATAAATATAATAGAATGCAAATAGTTGGAAATGGATTATAAATATAACAGAATACAAAAATAAGACAATTAAGAGGAAAATTAGAAGTCAAAAAAGCTGAACATTTAAATTTGTAAGAACAAAAATACACTAATTATTAAATTCATAATAAACACTAAAACTGTAGTTTATTTAGATGTATTTATCGGATTGACAAAGATGCAAATGATAATTATTAACTTCCCGTTATAGTAATGGGCCGAAAATCGAATATGAAAATTTTTGTATATCTTCACGTTTTGAAGATTTCTGAACATTTTGGTATACCTTAAAAAAAAGGCATGTGTGTGTTTTGTGTGTCCGCATTATTTCGTTCACGTTTTCGGGCACGATCAGCCGATTTAAATGGTTCAAATAATATTTGATTCATATTGATAGGTGGATGTGCTGATTAGTTTTTGGCAAAGGCAGATCCAGCCGTTACGGAGATACGGAGCAAAAAGTGCAGAAAATAGAAATCGAAGTTTTGAAAGAACGGATTTTCTGATTTAAATAATTTAAAAAACATTAAATTTGTAATGATTGGGAGAAGTGTCGTTTAGCAAAGGCAGGTCCAGCCGTTTTGGAGTTACCAATCTAATTGTGCAAAAAATGACAGTTTTTGAGATAAATATACTTCCGATTTGAATGATTCAAAAAGCGTTTTGCTTGTGTTGACAAAGCAATTGCTTTTGGAAAAATATAATCCTATTCTTTTTTTATTATTTTTTTTGAATTTTTTTTTCTATATCGAAAATAATTTGGGTTTTAATTTTAATTCTGATTAAAGTTCTAAAGCTCATTTATTAATGATAATATAAGACTTTATTTTAAAATCGAAGATCTTATTTTAAAATTTCGTTTTATCGAAGCACATATTATGGTTGGGATCAGAGATTTATATCTGATTCCAACGTTAGTCTAGATTTGCTTGAATAATTGAATATATAATTTAGTAATCTATATGTATATATATATATATATATATATATATATATAAAAGATAATGTATACCAGAATTTGTGATTTTTAATTTTAAGGTTTTATTTGTATTTTTTGAACCGCAGTTGTAATCAAATTAAATTTAGTTTGATTTTCTATTTATAAATTATTTCATTTTAAAAACTTTCATCTATAGTTAAAATATTCATTATTTTTATAATAATTACTTATTCAGTGCGGGTAAAACCTTGATTGGAGTTCTGTCTATTGCCTTGACTATACAGAATAGCAAAAGTGCGAAAGCATTTCAGCTATTTGTTAATTTCGAAACTCAGAGGATATCTGCCAATTATTCTACGCAAAAAACACATTTACTGAAGAAAATAAAACTTACAAAAAGTCAATACAAGATGCAATATCAATGCGGAAGTAATCATTGCAATAAAAAGAATTACCTGTGAAATAGTTGATGTAGTAAAACAAAACGAATAAAATATTTGAAATCAATTATATTAAACTGTGTTAAAATTATTTATATTATATTGTAATATCAGAAAATTAATTTGCTTTGTAAAATAATATTGCAAACACCAAGAGCATTCTAAGTTTTTTTTAAAATACTTAATTTAAATATCATTAGCATCTTGAGATTCGTTTGTTCGAAAAAAGTTATAGAAAAGCTAGGTGCTTGTTGTAACAGTTTTTTTAATTGATATATCTTGAGATGGTTATTTTGCCCGAACTACTGAATTTGTGGTTTTTGTAAATCAAATCAGTCACTTTTTTTTTCAAAAAATTATTAACCAATTTTAAAAATATGAAATTTTTTACAGATACATAAAAGTCTCCATAATTAATTTCACCTAAATCCTTAAGTTTGTGGGCAAGTTAGTTGCAGATAAAAGTCGCGGGTATTAGACTCTCGTAAAGATCAACAGAAGCAATTTCTAGCAATAAATGATAAAAAGTTGATTGTTAGCATTTTAATTTTTTTTTAATTTAGTTTACTCTGCAATCTGTTTTACATGAGTATTAACATTAAGCAGAGATTGCTAACAATAATTATCTTACAATATAAATCAGAAGTTAGTAGCAATACGCAGCGGCGTACTAGGTATATTTAAAAAAAATAAACCAAATTTAACATTTCTAAATTCGACCGATAGAATTGAAATTGCTATATTTAGCTTAGCGTCAAAATGTTATAGGAGTGCTATAAGCTTTTAATTGATATACCTTGAGATTCAGTAATTATATTTCCATGAAATAAAGATGAATAGATGCTGCAGCTATTTCTTTACCAAATCAAGTAAAAATCTTTATGAACTGATGTTCATTATATTATATTTTACAACATGTCTAGGGTTAGTTGTAACATCTACCGGGGCACGTCAAAAACACTATTAAAAATTTTGATACTTCATTCTTTACTTATTTTTATTAAAATTTTTATCAATCAATGTAAATTATAATTAATACAACTAAAATTTATAGTGTTTCCTGTTATAAAAAATCTTATCATCAATTAACTAAACCACAATTATAGTAAAAATAAAAAATATTGTGTCTCTACCCAATTTACATGTGCCCATACCTTATAAACTATGCATTCCACCCAGAGCCGGTTCTTCTTTGAATGCATTGCTTGCGAAAAATGCGGGCCAGGCCTTAGGGGGCGCCAAAACGAGATTTGGAAATTAAATTTATAATATATATTTTTTTAAAAATAAAATAAATAACTATGTAAAATACTAATACTAAAAATACTAAAATACTTAATAGATTATAATAAACAATCAAACATAACTATGGATACGGAGACACAAAAAGGATATTCAGTTTGAAGTGTGATATCAGTAGAAACAAATAACCGATTAATAACTATGAAAAGTAGTGATTTATTGTTTTGCTTATTGCTCAATCTACTTATTCAATATCTTTTTTGTTTGATGTTAACGTAAAATCTAAAAAAAATATCTAGTGTTCAATCTCGTAAGAGCAAACCTGCGAACGATTAAATTCATTATTGGGCATTTTTGACGAAAAATTGCGAGCTGATTTAGTTGAAATAGAAAATGGGGAGTCAGTACTTAGAAAATAACTTATTTAGTCCGATAAATTGTTGTTTCTTATTTATTCAGATGTGCTCTCATTGTTGATGACATGCGTGGCTGTTGGGGTTATGGAAATGGAGCAAATATGAAAAATAGAATCAATATTTACTTTGGAACAAAAATCGTTGGGCTTTTTTTATACCTAAAGATGTCCATACTCTAAATTTAACTATTAACTATGCAGAAATAATGCAGATACAAATGTAATTAGTTTTTTTTTTCAATAGAGTTCAGAAAATATGTAATTTTTTTTTGCTTCTTATACTAATCTTTCGACAATACTTTTAAAATACTATAAAAATTCAATTCGAAAACTACAATCTGATACTCTGAATCTGATGGGAAAGTAAGGATAAATATAATCGGCTCTTACGATGTCAATGATGTTAAAATAAAATTTAAAAAATCTGACATGAAATAAGAGTGTTCTACTTAAAAATGAAAGCTAGTTTTTTTACTCTTTTGGCATGATTTGCTCACTTGAATTAATCGCTTGAGAAATAAGTAAAATGTTTCAACAGCCAAATATTTATATTACACATATATTACAAATACTTGAAAATTTAAAAATATTTGATTATGATCAATCCGCAAAACGCCTCGATTTTCTAAATAAAATTAAAATCAATGTATTTTATACGTTTTTGGATTATATCTATTTTTCATGTACTAAATCCAGAATTATTAAAAATCAATTAAAATAGTTTACTTAATTTACGTAAATGTTTATAAAATTTTATTGATAAACTGTTCAAACAGTTTAAATTATTGGGGGGGGGGCGCTAGAACAAATCTTGTATACTAGCCTCAAGATTTTGTTTCATCTAACTCTATATATGATTTTCTTTTCTTAATCAAAATAATTATTTAAATAATTTGAAAATCACAAAAATTGTTACACATTATAATATATTGATAAATTTGAAACGAATAAAATTTGAAATTAATTGATATTAATAATGCAAACCAAAATTTAGTGAAAGTAGAATTTAATATTACATGTCAACAATGATGAACATGCACACTTCTGTTTACTCCATCAGACAGCGGAACAGTAGCCAGGAGAACATGGGGGGCTTACAGGTCCAATCGAGTCAAATAAATCTTTAAATATTGTTTAAGATTCTTTTGATACCTGTTACTACTTACCCCTGTTACAACAAGCCTTATGTGCACTACTGTTTATTAACTACTTGTGCGGTAAGTTATAGTAATGGGCCGAAAATCGAAAATGAAAATTCAGGCATATCTTCACGTTTCAGAGTTATCTAAACATTTTGGCATACCTCAGAAAGAGTGGATGTGTTTTTTTTTTGTATAGCGAAGGAAATGCTTTTATGCATCCCTGGCCGATGTTGTTTCTGGGTATGTCAGACTCAATACCGCCCTGGTATAATACCGACTGAAATCTCCGCTTTGCCCTTGCCTCTGGTCCTCACAAAACCGCCGTTAGGAATTACTTCGTGGGAAAGGATCTAGAACGTTATAATTTTTAACTTCATTTTGTGCTCATCTTTTAAATGGGAGAAGTCTCATTCGCCCTTTCTCTTTCCATAGAACGCAGGTCAATTTGCACCTCTCTCGCAAATCTGTCTATGGCGTTCTAAGCAGCTTCAGTTGTCAGCGGCACTTCAACAACAGTATCTGAAATAATACTTCGCCTCAATATCTCTTCTTCATCGTCCCGTAGAGCACTAAATCGCGGGCATCAAGAGTGGATGTGTGAGTGTGTGTATGTGTGAAGACAATTTTTTGTCGACGATTTCGGGCGTATGGATAAACCGATTTGAAAAATTAAAAAAACAATCGATTTCTGTTGATAGAGAGATATGCTGATTAGAATTTGGCAAAGGCAGGTCCAGCCGTTACAAAGATACGGAGCAAAAAGTGAACAAAACATAAACAGAAAGTTTGAGAACGAAGTGTCCGATTTGAATGATCCAAAAAATATTGTGCTTGTGTTTGGAAAACAATTATTTTTGGAATAAAGTTTTTTTTATTTCAATTTTTTTTTCAATTCAATTTTTTTTCAGATTTTAATTTCAATTCTGGCTAAAGTTTTGAAACTCGTATATACTTTTGATAAATTATTTTAACTCTGTAATTCAGTTTATATAGTTCTTATAAATATTAAAAAATATTACAGTATTTATAAACATCCATTTGAAAACTTTTAATATTCTTCGATCATTTCGTTACAGTACGGGAAGTTCGACGCCATACAATTAAAAATGTCATTTTCATTTTATTCAATTAATCTGATTTCATAAATTTTAGTTTTTTAGATTTTACTATTTATATAAGATCTATATAACCATTTTTTTATCTAATCGTTTATTTTTCATCCAATTTTAAAATGATTGTTTTTTTCAATTTAACAGGTTAGATAAATAATGTTTCGGACGTCAAATTCTAGAAATTAGTATTCAATTGACATTTGTGAATCGTGTTTTTATCAATAATTTGTTTTACATTTTATTAATTATATTAGTACACACACACACACACACATATATATATATATATATATATATATCCAATTACGTTAAAAGTACTCTTTACACTTTGTTTATTTGGACATAAAATTATATCAAACTTCTTGTTTTACCTTGTAGTATTTGCCAAAGAAAATAAAACGGCTGAAAATGTTTCTAGATTTTGAAATTCAAGAAAAAATGAAAATCAAATATCTAAAATCTAAAATATGCTCAATAATTTTGTTTTAAATTACTCATCTGACAAAATGTAATCTTGTCAAAAATGTTTGTTCTATATCAAAATTAAAAAAAAAAAAATATATATAAATTTTATTTATTTACAAGGACCTAAAAGTTTCGTTTGTTATTTTTATTAGGCATCCTTCTACAAAAACAGTTGTTAACAATGGCACCAATTTAATTTAAAATCTTCAATTTTGTCTAGCATTGGTACAAGTTGACATATTCTCGTACACGATGCCATCATTTTTGAACTCGGTGAATTACAAGGTGCCGAAGATTATCAAACATGGAGCAAGTAAATAAAAAAATTATCAATGATTTAAATAAGTTAAAGACAAAATATTGAATATATAATATTTTAGTGTTGGGTCTAGCAAAATTAATTACATTGTTTCTTAATGAACTTATTTCGGAAGTCGACGGATGCATTTGGGATGAATTGCAAATGGAGTGGTTCCCGGATTTCAATCAGGTATATAATCAGTAAGTTGTTATTGAACTATAAAATTTATCGTTTACTAATAAAAATTATTTTCTGTCAATTACATTTTATATTAATGCAAGTAAAAGATTAGACTATAGACTAAAGATTAGATTATATTAGTATTAACATATTAGTAAAACTACAATAACATTTTATAATAGTGATAATGTGTTGGTAGGTACTGAAATTTATTAAATATTGAGATGCTTTCGACAATAAAAAATTCTATAAATGTCCAATGGGTGAATTTTTTAAATATCTAAATTAAAGACAAATAAAACTAATTATAATATTATAAATTTAAATTTATTCTTTATATATATATATAATATATATATATACATATATATATATATATATATATATATATATAACGATATCTTATGTATTTTAGAATATTGTCACCACAATATTTATAAGTAGTGATCTCAAGATAAATGGCAAACCACTGTTTTGAAATCTATTGCATACGAATTCACAAAAATTATGAAGAGCAGAAGAAATTAAATTGTAAATCATATGTGCCAATGTTAGACAAGCATTTAACTTTGTTTTTCTTAATAATTATTTATTATTATATATGACTAAATAAAAATGATAAAAAGTTGTTCAAATTTTCAATTCAGAAACATATATTTTAATATATGAAATCATTGTTACATAAGGTGGATTGGCACACAAGCACAAGTTGTCTACCCTTGGGTATTATTAAGGTGTCACATCAATTTCACTTCAATTGAATAGAATATAAAATTCTATACAAGGCTCAAAAGCGATAATACATATCGAAATTGCTGGAACTTCCAGTGCCGTAATTAAACATTCGAGGAATGAAAATAATCAAAAATTGCTTGGAAGATTTTGAAATAGATTCTTTATTATAAATACATACTGTAAAATGAGTGCTTTTTAAATTGGGCGATGAGAGTATTCTATAAACAACTTACGTGTACGTTTACAAAATTTTTGTTATCTAATATAATAAGTCATAATTTAATAACATTTCGTATAATATTTTTTTATTCATTTATAAAAAACCTTAGGTGTACGTCACTCGGGGATTTCCCCCTACCGTGGCACTTTTTGCCCCGTAACTTTGAAACGGCTTGACAAGTTATAGTAATCGCAAAAAAATCGAAAATGAAAATTTTTATATATCTTTACGTTTCAAAGGTTTCTGAACATTTTGGCATACCTTAGAAAAAATGGATGTATGTGTGTGTGTGTGTGTGAATGTGTGTGTGTGTGTGCGTGTATATATGTGTGTGCGGATACAAATTTTCGTCGACGATTTCGGGAACACGGATAAAGCGATTTGAATAATTCAAAAAACATTCGATTCGTATTGATAAGGAGACGTGCTGATTAGTTTTTGGCAAAGGCAGGTCCAGCCATTTCGAAGATACGGAGCAAAAAGTGCCAAAAATGGTAACTCGGTTTTTAAGATAACAGAGCGTCCGATTTTAATAATTCAAAAAACATTTTACTTGTATTGACAATATGAAGAATTGATCAAATTTTCATGAAGACAGGTCTATCTGTTTCGGAGATCTAATGAAAAAAGTAAAAAAAAAGCCATTTGGCGGTCAAAAATGATCATTAGACATATGCACATCAAATTATCAGATTTTTTATAGAGATTTTAACAATAAGTATAATTTTTTTTTCACATTTATATGGGTTCCGTACCAATGGTTATTCCTTAGACGGCGGCGCGGCGCTTACGCGCTTCGATATTTTGTCTCTACGCAGTTCAAGCAGTACGATTGCTTTGAAAAAAAAATTGGTACGGGAAGTTTCAGCAATTTGCCTTAAGGTACGATGCCTTAATTGCCTTAAGACAGAATTCCATTTACAGCTAGTTAAATCGGTTATTCCATACCGTCGAAAATGTCGAGGACATTTGTTTCAACCACATACGTGAGTTTTAAAATTAAAAATTTTGGTACGGAACCTAAAAAAGTTTACACCAAATTGGTACACATTATTAAAATCTCTATAAAATATCTGATAATTTGATGTACATATGTCTAATAAAGTCTTTTCGCCGCCAAATGGCAATTTTTTAATTTATTTTTATTGAGAGTCTATAACCGCTAGATCTGCTTTCCAAAAAGATAATCAATTATTTATCTTGTCAATACAAGTAAAATGTTTTTTGAATTATTAAAATCGGACGCTCCGTTCTCTTAAAAACTGAGTTACCATTTTTGGCACTTTTTGCCCCGTATCTTTGGAACGGCTAGACCTGTCTTCGCCAAAAACTAATCAGCACATCTTCTTATTAATACGAATCGAATGTTTTTTAATGAAAAACTTAAAAAAATGATTTCTTACAAAAATTTGAAAATATTTCAGAAATAAAAAAATCGAATATTTTCAAAAATTTCTAAATTCTCATAATATTAAAAAAACGTTTTTTTTTTAAATTTCGAAGAATTTTAAACTTCGAAAAAAATTCAAAATTTTGAAAAAATTTCTACATTATCAAAAAAATCAAATTTAAAAAATGGACCCTTGTAAAAGTAAGCATAAGTTGTTTATAAAATACGCTCATCGCCCAATTTAAAAAGCACTTATAAATTTACAGTATGTATTTATAATATATAATCTATTTGAAAATCTTCAAAACAATTATTGATTATTTTTATTCCTCGAATGTTTAATTACGGTACGGGAAGTTTCAGTAATTTGCCTTAAGGCACGATGACATGCGCACCACTAGTTTATCTACGGCATTATGTATGTATAACATGTTAGAAATTTCATATTTCATATTTCATAATTTATATATAATTGTCCTGTACCCACATCTACATTTTTTTATTATCCTATACTAATATTTACACCGTTCAGTTAAAAATAATAATTATTGTTTTTCGAATTACTATTTGCACAAATATGAGTGATGTTAAATGTAGAACTGCTTCAAATAAAATTATGATTCTCAATTACCACAGTTAACACTTTAATTATCCCTTTAACAAATATTAAAATTAGTTCAATAAAATTGTATATTAAAAATTATACACTGCAATTAATAGAACAAATTTATTTCCAATAGCTCAATTTATTTTAATGCCAAGGGTTATCCAATAATTTAAGTCATACCTGTAGATGTGGATGTATAAATGAATGATTTTTTGCTTATTCACGTCTAAAACATTGAATTTCCAAATTTGTCACACGAAAAATTGTCTGCCTTTGTGAATTATAATTGAAGAAGAAATTGAAGTCTTTTAAAAGGTATAACTTATTCAGAAAGAATTAATATATAGCATTCGCGGTATAGGTACAATATCACCATGAATGTTTCTACCCAAAATAATTGCTTCAAAAATGTTGCCGAAATTTTTATAATTTCGTACCATATTTTAACTGGCTTTTAATAATTTTAATATCTAAATTACATTATTCTCACGAATAATTCAATATACGTTATTACATAAGTTCCTATTTTCAGCGAATTAATTTTTCAAATCCTGTTCGCATGTGCTCTATTCAACCTACGATCAACAAAATTATTGCAGTATTTAGAGAGGAAAAAAGCGTGTGCTCTGCGAATTTTTTTACTATGCTCCAATTTTAGGCTAATCTTAATCTTAAGTTCAGAAGTGAAAACAATTTGCACTCCTTCACTACCCCCGCAATTAATTATAACTCTTTTAATTCTGATTTTATCAGACCTTGTATTGTACTCTTTTATTGATAATTAAATGACTTACAACTTTCTCTATCATAAATTTAACCGTAAATTCTCTTATTTTGAAATGGCGAAGGGTTAAAAGGCTTGAAAGACACTCTGGTTTTTGTCGCGCACTCTTTAAACAATTATAACTCTATCAATATTTGTGTAACAAAAAATTAATAAAAAAACAATAATTAGTCAAAAAAAATCCTTGAATTTCAGAGGTATAATAATGAGAAATTGGTTGTTTTTTTAATGTTTTTTTTTTCATGAAATCATGTGTTTTTTGAAAATCGTTTGTACTAAAGTTATAGTATTTTCTATTATCCATCAAGATCTCTTAAACCAAGTTAATTCTAGATGTAATACAATTATTTTTAATTTTGGTGGAAATGGCACTCATAAACTATTTCATTCAAATTCAAACATTGTATGCGTCTTTTATTTGCATGATAGCTCACTCATTTTACATGCAGAAATACTTATTTTAAAGCTTATTTTGAGGACTATAAAACCACATTTTCATATCTAGCTTAATATTGTTCCTAGAACACTATAAAACAGTGATTTATTAAGATATTAATTTATATAATTTTGGTCATTTCATTATTTTTGTTAAAATGTATATTTCTGAAGATATTAGCAAACAACGCTTTTAATTTTCCTTTAACATTTAGTTAAAAAATAATAATCTGTCAAATTGAATTTTTATATAGGGTACGTAATTACATTGAACTGTCATTTCACAAACGTGAGACGCATGTGCAGAACTGCATCACTTGTCAGGCGCATGTTGACTCTATTTTATTATATTATTTGAATTTTTGGCACATCTCAGCTGCTTTTTAGCAATAATAATGTAGGCATTACATTTTCCTTATTTATAATCATGAATTTATTATATTTTAATAATGCCTTAGCCTATGAGTGAATAGAAAAGTTTGGCAAATGACAGTCTTCATTTGTTTTTAATGTCAAACCATGCCTTAAATACTTTCAAGGTCAAACAATGATAAGCGCGTTTTTGTAATTTTTACAAATTTATTTCTACAATCTAACTATATTTCTATGAATCTAAGAATTCTAGAAAATTTTCCGAACAAACTTCAGGAAGATTCATGAAAATCCGAATTATAGTTTAGGAGAATTAATCATTCATACATAGTTACAGAAGAATTTTATATATAAGATATATATATATATATATATATATATATATATATATATATACGAGGTGTGTTCAAAAAGTACGGAATTTTTAAATTTCGCGGGTCTGGAGTGTCTGATTGTCAAAATTTGTTTTTATTGTGTTGGTATACATGCCCCTAAAGTATGATGAAATTTTCAGCTATATTCACTGTTTACTTTGTCTGTGGTAGTCGCTAAGGTTCGACGTGTTTTTCTGAGCTCGGCGATTTTTACAATGGAAGAATTGAAAAGTCAAAGAATTTGTATTAAATTTTTCGTAAAAAATGAAATAAAGTGTAACAAAGTGTGTGAAATGTTACAAAAAGCCTATGGTGAGTCTGCTATAAAAAAAACAAGTGTTTACGAGTGGTATAAGCGTTTCCAAGATGGCCGCGAAGACGTTGAAGATGACGAACGCTCCGGTCGACCCAGCACGTCAACAAACGATGAAAATGTGAAAGAAGTGGAAAAAATGGTTATGAATGATCGCCGAATCACAATTAGAGAAGTTGCTGATGAAGTTGGCATATCAATTGGCTCATGTCATAACATTTTTTCAAATGTTTTGGGCATGAAACGAGTGGCAGTAAAATTCATTCCAAAACTGCTAAATTTTGACCAAAAAATCAATCGCATGAACATCGCTCAAGAGCTGTTAAATGACGTCAACAACGATCCAAGTTTGCTTGAAAGGGTCATAACTGGTGATGAAACATGGGTGTACGGTTATGATGTCAAAACCAAAGCCCAATCGTCCCAATGGAAGAGCCCAGGTGAGCCAAGACCGAAAAAAGCACGTCAAGTTCGATCGAATGTCAAGGTTTTGCTTACTGTTTTCTTTGATTATAACGGCATAGTGCATCAAGAGTTCTTACCACAAGGTCGTACGGTTAATAAGGAGTATCACCTTGAAGTGATGCGACGTTTGCGTGAAGCAATCCGAAAAAAACGCTCCGATTTATGGAAAAACAATTCATGGCTGTTGCACCACGATAACGCACCTGCTCACTCGTCGTTGCTTGTTCGTAATTTTTTGGCCAAAAACAATACCGTAGTCATGCCCCAACCTCCATATTCACCAGATATGGCTCCGTGTGACTTTTTCCTATTCCCAAAGTTGAAGAGACCCATGAAAGGACGGCGGTTTTCCTCGATTGAAGAAATAAAGGCCGAATCGCTGAGAGTGCTCAAGGACATATCAAAAAGTGAATATCAAGGGTGCTTCGAAAATTGGAAAAAACGCTGGCATAAGTGTATTATATCTGGGGGGGACTACTTTGAAGGGGACCATATTAATGTAGACGAATAAATAAATATTTTTTTGAAAAAACGAACATTCCGGGTACTTTTTGAACAGACCTCGTATATATATATATATATATATATATATATATATATATATATATATATTATTCTGTAATCACAAATATAATTTATTACTTATTGTTTTTGTTAAAGCACTACGTGCTATTTGAAGGTTATCCAAAGTTCCTCCGGCCTTGCTGTTAGATTGTGGAATCACGTTTTGTGTACAATTATTTAGTATATAAGAAGAAGTTAAGATTTAGTTAGGAGTCAGATACTGTTTAGATACTTAAAAAAATGTAGTCTCTGATTATCGATAACCAGAAGGTTATCAAACAAATTATTTAATTGTAAAAATAGTAACAATAAAAATATCAAGATCAACCAAGAATCAGTGTTTCTATATTATCAACCGCTCAGCCCCAGCTACCAACCAACCTCCCATAATTACAGGAGTGATCCAACCAACCTCCCATAATTACAGGAGTGATCCAACACAATCACAATTACAATTCAATATATAACTAGCTGTACCCATTCACGCTTTGCCGTGTTTTACTTCCAATTGAAAATTTGTACCAAAATGCATATTTGTTATATCTAGTCCTGTCCACCCGTTTACCTGTCAACCTGTTTATCAATTTACCAATTACCTGTTCAACAATTCACCTGTCTACCAATTTACCTGTCTATCAATTTATCTGTCTACCAATTTATCTGTCAACCTGTTTGTCAATCCACCATTTTAGCTATCAAACAATTAACTTTTTTACCAATGCACCTGTCATCTGGTTCTTCATGTCTACATATTAGTCTATCTACCAGTTGTTATATTGTCCATTTTATTTATCTTCAAATTTACCTGTCCACCATTTTACCCATATCTACCAATTTACCTGTCTACCTTTTCATCTGTCTAAATATGTATGTAAGCATGTATAAAATTTTGTATATTTTTGAAAATTTTCAAAAAAAATTACAGGAAATTTTGAAATTTGTTTCAATTCAAATCTTGATACGAAACCCAAAAAAATTGTAACAAAATTAGTTCATATGTTTAAAATCTCTATGAAATATCTGATAATTTGATATGCATATGTCTAATGATCATTTTAGATCGCCAAATATCATTTTTTTTTACATTTTTTCTGTCTCCGAAACCGCTAGATCAGCCTTTCTAGAAATTAAATCAATTTTTCATTTTGTTAATTCAAATTAAATCATTCAATTCAAAAACTGAATTATCATATTTAGCGCTTTTTGCTCCGTATCTTCGAAACGGCTGGAATTGATTGATTGAAATCACTTCAAGTGAATTTGCTTTTGTTACTGTTATTCGATTAAAATTTACTTGATATATATTAAACGTATTTTAAATGTATGAGTAATAGGTAATACCTATTTATAACATCATCACTATGTAAATGTACAGATTTATTGACATTCCACATTGCATTTATTATCAAACATTATGACTATTCTGTCATATTTTTTTTATTCAAACAGTAACCAAACACCTTTATATAACTTATTTAGTTACAAACTTTTGATGAAAACTTTTTCGATAACATTTTATCACTGATTAAACCACTTTCTCTATTTTCTGCGCTTACAATAATATTACCTGAAAATAAATAAGAATAAGTTTTAAATATAGAGACAATTATATAATAGCAAGTATTGTCTTACCTTTTATAAATATGTAAGTGCAGTATTTTTTTCTTTCAAAAAAATTAGGTTATGTTATATTTTATTATGTTATTTCACATAATATGTATAACTGATTTCTCTATGAGTTTAAACTCCTGATCAATATAGATATCCTTAGTGTGGAAAATAAAATGATATTGCATTTCTTACCATTTTTATTTTTATTGAAAACGTGCAAATTTTGGCATTTCGAATAGCTAGTTTCCGATTATTAATTACTGATACTAATAATGTAGTTTGCAGTAATCATTCTAAAAATAAATGAGCTGTGAGTTACGATACAAAAACACATAATTAAGTATTACACTCACCAATAGTAAAAAGAATTCGTCTATTAAAAATAAGGTTATGTTAGATATACATAACTTATTTCTTAATTCATTTGTTCCATATCAAATCAGATGACGTAAAATTATGTTGAACTTTTTTAAATCTTTGTATTTTCATTCAAAGTACCAGCAAAGAAATGAAATATTTGGACCGATTCTGCGCATAACAGAGAAATGTTACGGAATGGCTATGTTACGCTCCGACTCCCCATACATTATGCGAATGTATCATACTGAATGCTGTCAAAATATCATGTATTTGCTGTTCATTCCGGCGTTTTAAACATAAACTGCAACGTCACTCGTATCTTACCTAAGAGGAATCAGAAACACACACTTATCTAACATCGTTTTTTTGACATTTGTGCGGCTTTTAGGTTATGCTTTGTATGAGAAAACCTGAGAAATTCGCCTGACTGAACACCAACCGCATAACTTTTGTCTATATTACTATGGAAAATTCTTCATAACATGAACTTATCATAACATTGCGGCAGAATCGGTCCCATTGTATATTTTTTCAGAAAGAATGCTTACAATTGTTAACCAAACTTGTTTGAGGTATATATTTTGCTATAAACCGCACATTACACATATTAGAAAACAATTTACACTATAACACTGTTACACATTACACATAATTGAAAATGTTATTCGATTATTTCCAACAAAACTAGATTTTAAAACATACTATATTAAGAATTTTGCATTATGGGCAATAGACGCCGTCATATACATGGGGAGTTATCTTCGAACAAATGCGCGTTGCACTGTTTTGGTCCTGAGTAGTTTCAATTTTTAAAAACAGATGGCTCATGTGCACTGTTGATGTTGGGGGGTTTCTCAACCCCTTTCGAAGTATTTTATACTTCGAGGAAAAATAAAAAAATTAAATGTATTCAGAAAACAAAAACCAATGGTAAACAAATATAAATTAAAAATAAAATTCTTCTTACTCCGTAATCAATAATAAACTGAAATATATTCTATATAAATTTTATATAAATGAAAAAAACAAAAATGAACACTAATTAATATTGTATGAAAATGTTATCTGTTTTGGAAGTCCAAGCCGCGGCAGCTATTTGGTTGGATCTGGAAACATCAGCGTAGTCGGTTGGATAGGTTGAAAAGAAATTCGAATACACTGACAAATAAAAATAACTGTTGACTTGACACACAATAGAAATTTAATCCACTGATAATATTGAACTGATAACAAACACTGAAAGGAACTGAATGTATTGATTGCAAGTAACTGAATGAATGAATTAAACCAAAATGAATGAAAACCACGGAATAAATCAACTCGAACACTGTAAGGAACTGAAAGTAACTGAACGAATGAAAGGCGCGGAATGAATTGATTTGAATGGATGGCAAAACTATTGCCTGCATCGGCCTTTTTATGAGTCAGAATTGCCCGATTGCCTCAATTTGAAACGTGTTGTCCAAGTAGAAAAACAAACCTTTTACAGGTCCGACAACCTAGACAGATGCGGCGCAAACATTTTCCCCCGACTAAAAGGTTAGCCTTTTATACTTCTGAAAATACTCGAAATTGGTACATAGTGAACCTCATGATTAGGAAGGATAGAATTGCCAAAAATAAATTCAAACTTTCATTCAGAGTAGATCGGTTACGGAAGCCTGACCTCGCGCCAGGGTCCCCCTCTCACGACCTACCACATTCACACGATCTAGATTGCGGAAGTTTTATTTTCGCGCCAGGGTCTAGATTTTTTGGACATTTACAAGAATCTTCCAGAGACTATGAGGGGTGTTCTCATCGCCCTGAAGATTGAAAATTTGGCAAAACTATATATAGAAGCAAATATATCATGAGATAGAAAAGTTTTTTTTTTTTGAAATGAATAATTCAGATATAAACTATTGAATAGGTAGGGGGCATAGTTTGACAACAGGCCGCTTGATTAGGGTATTTCCCGTTTTTACCAATGCTACTCGAACCACTCCATCGGAGCCCGGAAAAACCTCTTCAACTCTTCCCAACCCCCAATGGAGCGGACGCGCATTCTCTTGTTTTACAACTACCAAATCACCCTTTTTAATAGGATTAGTGACTGTATTCCATTTCTGTCGGACCTGTAGCTCGGTCAGATATTCCACATTCCATCGCTTCCAGTAAGAAGCGACAATATGATCTAGCAATTGTTTTCTTTTAGTCAAATTCAAGTTTTCATAGTCAACGGGCAAATCCGACAGAGGCTCTTGCATTAAGAAGTGCGCAGGCGTAAGAGGTTGAGGATCCGATGGATCATTGCTCAGCCAACATAACGGTCTTGAATTCAGTAAGGCTTCGATTTGATTGAGGACTGTATTAAACTCTTCGTAGGATAAAATTTGCAACCCTATAACTTTAAACAAATGGGTCTTCACTGATTTAATATTCGCCTCCCATATACCTCCAAAATGTGGGGCAAACGGTGGATTAAATTTCCATTCAATGTCATGTAAAACCAATAATTCATTGAAACGCTTTTTATACTCTTCGGAATTTAGGAGAAGGAATAAGGAATCAAGAGTATTTTTGGCTCCTATAAAATTGGTTCCACAATCGGAGTAAATACATTTAATAGGACCACGCCGGGCTAGGAATCGTTTCAAGCAATCTAAAAATGTATCGCTTGTTAAATCTGAAGCTAATTCGAGATGTATCGCCTTAGTGGCTAAACAGATGAACAAGCATATATAAGCCTTGTAGGTTCGAGCGCCTCTGTGACGACTCATGGAGATATTGAAGGGGCCTGCATAATCAACGCCGACGTTAAGGAAAGCTCTACTGGCTGTTATGCGCGGTACTGGTAAGTCGCCCATGAATGGAAAAATGGGTTTCGGATTCTGTCGAAAACAAGTTATACACTTGTTAAGACGATTGCGAATTATTGCACGAGCCGACAAGATCCAATATTTTTGCCTCAATAAAGATAATACTAAGTTTGATCCAGTATGTAAATTATTAATATGGTAGTAATCTATGAGACAATTTACTACTTGGTCTTTTTTTGGCAAAAGAAGTGGATTGTTATTAGTTGTTAATCTTAATCTACCTTTAACGCGTAAACAATTATTAGAATCCAAAACCACATTTAGTCGGCAAAACTTCTTCGAACAAGACTTTCCGTTCGTTAATAGTTTGAATTCTTCGGGAAAATGATGTTCTTGGACTAAACGAATAATAATAACCTCGGCTTGTTTCAAATCTGAAGTCAAAAGTCGGTTTCGATTTGTTATAATTTTACAAAACTTCAATATATAAGCGAAAATTCTTACAAGTTTGCACCAATTAGAAAATTTTTGCGTTAATTCATATAAAGGATTGATCGGTGGTATGACACTCTTTACTATTAGAGCGTTAGCTTTTCTTTCTTGATCAATATCTCCGGAAGGTTCAACCGTTTTTGCAGGCCAAGTTGATATAGGACCATTCAACCAATCCGGCCCAAACAACCAATTCTTATGTTGGATAAAATCCTTAGGTCGAAGACCTCGAGAAACACAATCGGCTGCATTTTGATTAGAAGGAATGTGAAGCCATTGTGCATTAGGAATGAGATCCCGTATTTTTGTTACCCTATTGGCTACAAATGTTTTCCAACGAGTAGCCGGTCCTGCTAACCAGTGAAGGACAATCATAGAATCGGAAAAACAGTAAATAGAATCAAAATCTATACTATGTTGGTTATTCGTTAATATAAAATTCAGAAGTTTTGACAGTAAATGACAGGCACAAAGTTCAAGCCTGGCTAATGTTTGGTTTTTAATCGGTGTTACACGCGATTTTGAAATCAACAAGAAATTCGGATTGCCAAGAGATTTAATATAAACTACCGCTCCATACGCTTGCTCTGAACTATCCGCGAAACCAAATAATGAACATTTGTTTTGTTTTGATGTTTCGAGATAACGCGGAATCTGATAGTTATTAAGATGCTCTAATTCGGAATATACGGCTAACCATGATGTAATAATAAATGATGGTAATTCCTCATCCCAATCGATTTTTAATGTCCAAATTTTTTTCAATAATATTTTTATCTTAACAACTATCGGAGTTAGGAAACCCAGAGGATCCCAGATTCGCGCTATTACTGAAAGAAGTTGTCTCTTTGTCCATTTTCTCCACGTAAGCTTTATTTCGAATGAAAAATTATCTGATAAGGGATCCCATTTTAATCCCAATACCTTTGTAGAAGATTCCATTTGAAAATCCGATTTAGAGAAATGTTTATTTTGTACATCAGAATCAGAAAAAAGTTTACGCAGATTAGAATTATTAGATTCCCACTTTTTTAATTCAAAACCACCAGACGATAATACAGTCTGCAAACCCTCGCAAATGGTTTTAGCGCTATCCAAGGAGTCGATACTTGTAACCACATCATCAATATAGACATCGTTCTCAAGAATTCTAGAAATAGATTGAGAATATTTGGAACATTCGTCTCGGGATAGTTGTTTGATGGTTCTGATAGCTTGAAAGGGAGATGATGATAGACCAAAAGTTACGGTATTTAATTCATAGATGCCAATGGGTGCATCGGGAAACGGTCTCCATAAGATTTTTTGATATTTTCTATCTTGTTTACGAACCCAAATATTACGATACATTTGTTTGATATCAGCTGTTAATGCTATAGGCCCGAAACGAAAATTTAGAAGGATTGAACAAATGTCGGTTTGTAATTTAGGACCAACATGCAAAATTTCGTTCAAGGAAGTGAATTCTGAATTTTTCGCAGATGCATCAAACACAACGCGTAAAGGCGTGGAGGAACTTTCTTTTTCGACTGCGAAATGAGGAATATAATATCCATTTTTTATTTTAATAAAATCATCGACTTCCTGATCTACCGGACAATAATCGACAAAGGATAATTGGTTTTGAGTCAGGTAATCTTCTATAACGGCGGCATATTTTTTATGAAATTCGGGATATTTCAAAAATTTATTTTCAAGCATTTGGTATCGCTTTAAGGCTAAATGAAATGATTTGTATAAATTTCTGCCTTCACTTTTAAAAGGCAGCGCTACTACATATCGTCCATCTGGAGATCGCGTAGTAGTTGTAGTAAAATGGTTTTCGCATAAATCATCGTTAGAAGAGGGGATTATTTCGGGAATGTCTTCTAATTGTAAGAATTTATTCATTTGTAAATGAAAATCTGAAACTGAAACATTACATAAATTAGTAGAAGTGCCGGTATTTTCAAATAAATCAGGAATGGAACCTAATATTAGATAACCCAACCGGGTTTCTAGGGCCACAGGTAATCCTTTATCATTTTTAACCTGATTAGTGCCAAGAATTTCGCCAAAAACATCGCAACCCAAAATTCCGTCGACCTCCTGGGGTGTATGAAAGTTAGGATCCGCTAAAGGATAATTCAGAAATGTTTTGATGGATGAAATCGGAATGGTAATTTGTGGTTGCTTTCCCACTATTTCGTGTACTACGTATGCACAGACCGATAACTGATAAGAATCAATTAAAGATTTCAAAGTGAAATTAATTAATCCAATAACTTTATGTGACGAATTGCCTAACCCGATCACTTGGGTTGATATTGGAAGAATTTGTAAATCAGCCTTTTTGCACCAAGTTAATGTCACAAAATTTCTATCGCTTCCCGAATCAATAATTGTACGTAATAAAATGTTTTCTTTTCTAGTAGTAACTTTTACTACTGCTGTCGGTAATATGGTAATATGATGTGCGATTTTGTTTTGATTAAATGCGCATAAAACCGTACTATTTGATTTGGAATTAGAAAGATTATTTTGATCCGTACTCGCAAAATTGCTGCCAGTATGCAATAACGAGTGATGTCTTTCGTTACATAATAAACAGGTTTTATTCGATCGACATGTAGTCGTTATCTTATGACCCAAACAATTGTCACATAAGTTTAATTTTTGAATAAGGGATCGCCGATCAGGTATATTCAATGATAGAAATTTCGAACAAGTAAACACTCTGTGTTGTTCCCGACACACAAAGCATTTGTTATCATATTTATCTTTTAACAAAAATGACCGGCTAATTTTAGTGTTTTTGTAATTGGGTTTGTCATTAGTGAAATTGTTGGTCATACCATATACTTGATTTTTTGCCTGTTGTGACTTTTGAAGAAAATGCAGGAGGTCTTGGTATTTGGGAAACTCATCTTGATAAAAATGCTCGAATTTTTCTTGTAAAAACGGATCGAGTTTCGAGAATGCCAGTGACGTAATAAGGAAATCATAGGCGTCGGGAATATTCAATTGGGAGAGCGCTTGCACCGCGGTATTGAATTTTTCAAGGAATGAATTTATTTGTCCAGATGAAATGGTTTTGAATGACAATAGTTGTTTGAAATAATTGGTGGCTAAGTACCGTTTATTTTCGTATTTTTTTGTGAGCGCTTCCCAAAGAATTTGATAATTATTTGCGGTCGGTAGTATAGAATGAAATATTTTTAAAACCGGACCCTGTAACGCTCCTTTTAAAAAATGAAATTTTGAAACATTATCTAACTCGGTATTTTCATGAATTAGTGAATTGAATGTTTCATAAAATAATGGCCATTGTTGAATATCTCCTGAGAATTTAGGTACTTCAATGGACGGTAAATGTTGTTTGGGTACTATGTCTTTAATTGAAGAACTATGCGCATTTTTATTATCTAATAATTTCTCAGCGTGTTTTATTTTGGCATACATCGTTTCAAGGGCCTTTATTGCGGAATATTCCGGAATGAAACTAGGATTATCTAAATATTTTAATTTGTTTATTTCATCGCACAATTGAATAAATTGTTCACGAGCATTTTCAGTAATATATAAATTTTCAAGAAATTGTGTCTTATTTGAAGATACATCAATCTGTTGCGATAGATCGTACGTTTCTTGCACAATTGAAAAGTACATCTCTCTCTTGGCGGTTAGACGTGCAATTTCTGCACCAATATCGATTTTAGGCGCCATTATATATATTTTTGTTTTCTGTATACACCCAATTAATCCTAATAATAATTAGGATCCGGCTCGAAAGGACCAAATGTTGATGTTGGGGGGTTTCTCAACCCCTTTCGAAGTATTTTATACTTCGAGGAAAAATAAAAAAATTAAATGTATTCAGAAAACAAAAACCAATGGTAAACAAATATAAATTAAAAATAAAATTCTTCTTACTCCGTAATCAATAATAAACTAAAATATATTCTATATAAATTTTATATAAATGAAAAAACAAAAATGAACACTAATTAATATTGTATGAAAATGTTATCTGTTTTGGAAGTCCAAGCCGCGGCAGCTATTTGGTTGGATCTGGAAACATCAGCGTAGTCGGTTGGATAGGTTGAAAAGAAATTCGAATACACTGACAAATAAAAATAACTGTTGACTTGACACACAATAGAAATTTAATCCACTGATAATATTGAACTGATAACAAACACTGAAAGGAACTGAATGTATTGATTGCAAGTAACTGAATGAATGAATTAAACCAAAATGAATGAAAACCACGGAATAAATCAACTCGAACACTGTAAGGAACTGAAAGTAACTGAACGAATGAAAGGCGCGGAATGAATTGATTTGAATGGATGGCAAAACTATTGCCTGCATCGGCCTTTTTATGAGTCAGAATTGCCCGATTGCCTCAATTTGAAACGTGTTGTCCAAGTAGAAAAACAAACCTTTTACAGGTCCGACAACCTAGACAGATGCGGCGCAAACATGCACTCAATTTCAACTACAAATTGTTCGTGGTTCATGCAAGTGGCTGTCAAGTATTTGATCGCTGTATGGCTGTACGAATAACCTAACTTTTTGAACTCGTGTTGTTTCTAATTAATTAATTTTGTTTAAGTGAACATTTGTGAAATTTAATATGGCAAAGTGTTTTTATAGTACCCAAAAAAGTGTCAAGTGCGGGTTAAAATATTTAGCTATTCCAATACAAGTTTCCGCAAAGGTATTTTTTAATAATAATTGCAGCAATAATTATATATAATCAAGATATGTCAACATGTTATTATATTGAATAGGTGTCTTGGGGGTACCTGCAAATTGCTGCAAAATGCACGAACAAAGCGCAGGAGTACTTTTGACAACTAAGGAATGCAATATGTAATGACAAGAAGGATTCATAAACAATGCAATAATTTAAGGAATAAGTCGTACAAAAAGTCTCCAAAGGTCTACTATTTTTGGAGACAAATATTTATTTTGCCATGTCCTCAAACATTGAGAAAGTTGCATTCAGAGATACAAGTGTATAGCGGTATTTATGAGTGTCTATTTAAAACATTAGGTTCAGCTATTTCTTTTAAAAAGTATTTGTAGCAGATACTGTGTTTTGATGTTTGATGAAATACCATTATCTTCGGAATTGTTATATGATTGGATTGGATCTCATATTGTTGAAGTTGCAAAACAGTTATTCAGCTAGTATGGTTTAAATGTTCATCAACGTAAGTTCATTGTTATATTTAATAAGATTATCTATTACATTAGCAAATGTAAACACTTATAAAGAGAGTCTATACCATACATAACATTTTAATGTATTTTGATTGAAGATTAGTGTTATAATATTCTTCAAATAAAACTTGTGTAACATCCCAATATAATGTTTAAATTCAAGATATATTTGTTACCGACCTTAAGAATCAAAAATATTGCTTTTATCTTTTGATTCATAAACAATTGTATGTGCATAAAACATTATTCTGTTCATTGTAAACACTTTGTTGATCTTTTATGGCAATTTCAATGATAATGTTTTCATGATGGAACATGGCTAAATGTAATGTTATAAAACACTCGTACAGAAACTATTCAAAGGTTTTGTTAAATGCAACTTTACTATTAATTCATTAGATAGCGAAATAACTATTACATGCAGAATTAATAAAGAACAATGTCTCGTAAATGAGTTTTAATCCTAGGAATTTGAATTTCTCTCAATTTTGATATCAATATATATATTTTATGTTTTTAGGACTTTTTTGTTTGTGAAGTATTTGTACTTCTTAACAAATTATTTGTTTTTTTCTTAACCCTTTAAATTTTTGTATTTGTCATTCTTTCTAAATTTGTAATTTCATTGCGTACTTCTGTGCTTGTAATTTCTTCTTAGTTTTTAAGATTTTAATATATTAATATTAGTCATTGTAATTAATATTAGTCAGTTATTTGTGCTTAGTTTAGTTAAATACTTCTGTGATTTTCTTCACTTAGATATTTAGTTTTTGAAATATTATTTAAGCATAATTGTGAAATTATAATACTTTTATAATTATGTATAATAATTATTATATTTTCAAACATTCCATAACTGTAATTATAATTGTTAATATAAACATAATTTTAATTGTTCTTTAAACATATGTAATATCTTTGAAAATATATATTTTGTATTTCGTATGATTTGTTATTATTTCCAATATTAAAAATTATTCAGGTTTTTGGGGATGTATACGATACGTACAAATTAAGAAGCAGAACCAGGGGTAATTAAAATATTATACATGTGCTGCCATCTATTTTTAAAAATTTGTATTTCAATCGAGGTAACGTCAAACCGCCAGACATAGCGATCTATTATACTTGTTTATCTATGACGGTAATCTTCATTTGTTCGGAGATTACCGGCCATGGACGCAACATAACTGTTGCGCCCAGGGGTGCACAACATTAATTGCTGGCAGCGTTGGGATTGCCACAACATTAATTTGGTGGCAGTGTGGGATTCTGC
Source organism: Ctenocephalides felis (assembly GCF_003426905.1). NCBI lineage: Eukaryota > Metazoa > Arthropoda > Insecta > Siphonaptera > Pulicidae > Ctenocephalides > Ctenocephalides felis. Next base: position 111,860,710 of record NW_020538040.1, read on the forward strand.
GAATTTTTTTTTTTAAAAATGCTAAATTATTTACCATAACATGTTTTGAACATAGAATTATTGCATATTTGGAAACCGGATATTTGAGAAAATACGCCGAAATATAGCAATAATTAGATTCAAGAAAAGGTAAAAAGCTTTACTGGAAGTGGGAATATTATTGAAATTACAAAGTGAGGACTCCAAAAATCAAGAAGTAAGAAAAGAGAAAAATCGTAACAAGAAGAAACGAGAATATCAAATTAATAATCAAGAAACAAAGAAAGAGAAAGAAGATAATATAAATCAAGAAAGAAGAATCAAGAAGTTCAAAGTGTTATATTTACAAGTGGAAAATCAAAGGTGAAAAATAAAATAAAAAGTGTTATGAAAAAGTGATACAAATCATTGTTCAAGGTTACAAAAGTTTAAGTGATTGTGAATTCGAGTGAACCAAAAGGATATTAAATTAAGAAATGATTACAACTCATTGTCAGTAAGCTTATTTTTAATATATTTTTGTAAATTTTTGCGCTTCTGTTTCAATAGTTTACACATATTTTTCAAAAATGAATGAACCAGTAGATATGTCGCGCGAAGGTAAATTAAATATTCAAACTGCTATTGCTTTAATTCCGAATTTCAATGGGGAACCTTCAAATCTTCCTTCATTCATAACAGCTTGTGATGCATTATCGGTGGATTTGAGTCCATCAGAAGCGGAAAAATTGCTTACAGTTATAAAATTAAAATTAGACCCACAAATTTTTGCAAAGATCCAATTTATTAATTTTGAAACGTGGGATGATTTAAAATGGTATTTGATTAAAGAATATGTTGTTAAACGACCAATTGCTAGTTTATTAATTGAATTAAACAATTTAAAACGAAAATACAACGAAACAGTAAAAAGTTTTGGAAACAGAATAGAAGAAATTTTGCGACAAATTTATTATTCAAATATAAATTCAATAGGACAAGACGCAGCGAACATTACACAAGTGACATACGTAGAAATGAGTGTAAAAGTTTTTGAAAATGGCTTAAGAGAACCGTTAAAAACTTTAGTAAAATGTTGTCGATTTTCTGATATTAAAGATGCTATTGACTTCGCTTTGCAAGAAGAAGCTTGTCAAAATTCGTCAAATATCAGAAATAATCAAAATAATAATATAACATGTTACATTTGCAAAAAACGTGGTCATATTGCTCCACAATGTTTCTTAAATAAAAAGAATAACCCTAATTCAAATAACAATAACCAAAAATTTTGTAATTATTGCAAGAAACAAGGACATTTAATTTTTGAATGTAAAAATCCAAATCGAAGAAATTTCAATACAAATCGAAATAATTTTAACATGTCAAAAACTTTTATTACCCCTACCAACAAACACACACAAGAGTGCAACTATTCGCACACACATGCAGAAAATGCATCAAACGCACATACCCACGGAATGTCAAACTGTGACGAAAACCAACAAACCACAAATTCCCAAACCCAAGACCCAAAACCAACAACATCAGACAACGAAACTATTACAGTACGTGAACTACAATCACAAATTTTCAGTTCATTTTCAATAAACAAAACCAACAAACAGGAAATAAATTTCAAAAACAAAAATGTTTTGTTACAAATTGCAAATAATACATTTTGTACAAAATCAATCAAAGAGCAAGTAAAAGACAAAGATGAAACCAAAGAAAGACATGACAAAAACGATCTAAATTTAACAACATCAAATAACGAAAGAGAACAGAAAGACAAAATTTTAAACGACCCACAAATTGTACAAACGCACAAAATGCAATCAGACAAAGTTTTTACAAATAAACGTTCAGAATTTCAAACAAACAAAACGATCAAAAAAGTTGAAGAACCAGAGGTAGTTAGAGTCACAACTACTAACAAACATCGTTATCAACAAACCAAATCAAAGAACTACGACAAATACGTAAAACCACAACGAACATTTAAAAACGACGATTTAGAATTAATAACAGACAAAAATCCTTATGCAAGTAAATCCAAAAAACTGATGCCTCTATTTAAAGATGCATACAGAGTTGTTAAGACAAATTTTACAGGACGGATCATACCGATCGACGAAAAAGGACATGCCAACTGACAACGATTTTTTTTTTGCGAATTGAAATTTACAAAACCAAAAAATGAAATAAAAATTCAAATTGTCAAAAAAGACAACAAGTTAAGTTACAAAGAAAAAATGAATTAAATGTTAGAAAGAGATAAAAAACAAATGAATTAAAATAAAATTGTCACAACCAAAGATTCTCAAACTTTTTTCACAAATATTGAAATTTATAATGTAAATGAAATCAAAGTTTTTTTTTAAGAAAAAAAAAGAGCATTGTTATATTATAAGTCATGATAATTATTGTAAAACTGTTTACATTATTATTAATCAATGAAATGTCATATTTTGAAATATTATAAAGATGTTATATAACTCAACTGTAATCATGAAATTTTGAAAAATATTATTATTGAAATAAAATTATGCTTAATTGTAAATTCATGATATTGCTCTACAATAAACACAACTTTTGAGAATTTTTTTTTAATTAACATTTTTTTTTAAATTTTTCGAAATTTCATGAAGAGAAAAAATGTATTTGAAATATTATATGAACTTCAGCATTATATTAATTATATCCAAACAAATAATTATAAGAAATCTGTACAATGTAATAGCATGAGCACAAACATTTTTTTTGAAGCACCCGAAATGCTTTCTTTTGTGAACGCACGAGGGCGCGCGTTTTTTCGGCGGGTGAGGTGTTGTGGTATTCACCCTTTACAATAGTTATAAATAATATTATAAATTCGATGTAATAGTCAATATGAATAACGCAATTGGTATGACTAAGCTTGCAATATTGTACGCAACAAAGTATTGCAGATAAGCAACATTGTATACAAGCCTGTAACGGTTTTCTTCGATAACAAATCACAAAACTACGTCTAAAGTAAATAGGAGTGAGTCATTTTAACGTATTTTTCTGGAAGGATAATTGCGTCACCATCGGAGATTATAAAAAGTCGGAAGACGGGAGAATATGTGGTCATTCATAGCTTACTTGCCAAACAGTTCACATCACTCTTATTCAAAATATCAATTGTGTAATAAGTGTAACCAAATAATGAATTAAATAAAAACTAATAAATGTCTTCAGATGTTTAATTAAATATTACACAGTGAAAGCTTAGCAGCAGAAGAACTTAAATTTTAATTGTTGACATCGTTGGACGCAACATAACTGTTGGTGACGGCCTCAACATAAATTGTTGTTAGCCTAGGGGTGCACAACATTAATTGCTGGCAGCGTTGGGATTGCCACAACATAGGATAATAATAAAATAATTCTAAAGATTTCTTAACACAATTATTTCTTTTGCATATTGTTAGTTTCGAATATCATTCATAATCAGTATTATAACTAACGCAATTGAACAAAAGCCTAGTTTAAATGTAGGTTGAATGCTTCGAAAGATACCATACCCTACAATATTATAAAATTTAATTTTTATATTGTTTATTCAATGATAATAGAAGTGATTATGGTAATGTTAAATTTTATTTTGTTCTGTCTATTCTCAATATTTATTAGTTTTGTAAGCCTTCATTACATATTATACGCGATGTTAAAATCTTTTATATAGTTTTTATTCTTATTATAATTGTATATTTTTTGTAATTAATTTGAAAAAAATTGCAATAACTATTTTGAAACAATATAGCGTAATTTACTTTAAAAGTCGCTACTTTTTTATAAAAAAATAAATACAAATTTATAGTCATTGAGTATTTCTATAAAAATTATTATATTTTCGTTTCTATATTAAAAATTTGATACTTTTGTTGAAAATAAGTACTAATTTATATTCATTAGGTATTTCTATTAAAGTTATATTTTCAATTCTAAATTAAAGTCGTTTAATGAAAAATTGAATACTTCTATTGAAAGTCGTCACTTTCGTAAATAGGTAATTATTTTTAATCGTCAAATATTTCTGGTAAATCACTATTTTACTTCGATACAATGATACTTTTGCGTTTATATGCAAAGAAATTATATTTTTTGCACTCTTATTATTGTTGTTATTAATATGAAATTATAATGTTTTACATCAATTTTTCTGATATCACATTAAATTTATATACGCGTTAAAGGGGACTTAATTATAGAATTTAACGAAAAATATAAAATCAATTTAAAATTTGAATTAATTTTAATATAATTTACCCATGCAGTTATAAATATGTTTATCCGACGTTTCCACTCGGACAATCTCCCGCTGATAAGAACGCTCCATGCTATGTGTACAGATGCTGTACAGTGCGCTGCTTAAATGCAAACTTTAATTAATTTTTATAATTAAACCGCTTTTCATAGGCCTCTAATATTTCACCAGAGTCAGTTTGGGCATGAAATTTACCATTGTACCAAATTTGATCAAAATCCCAGACGAGCAATGCGCGGGTTCTCCTTGTAAGTAAATCGTCTAATTTTAATTTTAGCTAACGTCAAAAAAACTGCTCATTATTTTAATTAAACTACATGTCGTAAGGCCGTAATATTTCAATAAGTTCTATAATACCATGGTATATATCGCCAAGAAAAAGTTTCATGAAAATCGGCTTAAATTTTTTTCAGCAGTTAATTACAAGAAAACGTCTCGGTAGATTTTCACCTAAAACTAATCAGTATCATTCCCAACTAATATCTTTCAAACAGTTTTTGATTTTTCAAAATCGATTCAGTAGTATGAGCTTAATTCGAGCTAAATTCGGAAATTTTAAATGTTTTCAAATATATTTCTACAAATACTGTAACTTTCATTATTTTTACTATCTTGTTATATCTGAGCAAATCAAATGTAAATCATAAATCAATTTATCTCCAGAACATTAACAATCGTCATTTCATTTCGAATTTAATTAAAAAAAAATAGTTGCCTAATTTACACAAAATTGAAAAAGTGCTCCCGTATAGTCTCAGTCTAAACGCATTTGCAAACAATTCTGTGCAACATTTTCACTTATACTGTGCTTAGCTTGGCGGCATTTTCACATTTTTCAATAGTTTTCACAAAATTGGAAAATTGCTCCGTACATAAACAGTCTAAACGTACTTGGGTAAACATTTGTACCAGAGTGGCGCTTAGACTGTGCTTAGCCTGAGTAATTTTTGAATTTTTAATCCAATATTACAAAAATATTTTTTGAAAAAAAAAATAGAAACAATTTTTTTTTTCCAAAAGCAATTATTTTGTTGAAACCACAACTTTCTTTGCCAAAAACTAATAACCGCTTTTCCTCGTCGAACTGAATGTTTGTTGAATATTTTTTGGATCATACAAATCGGATGATCCGTTCTCTCAAAAACTCGATTTCTATTTTCTGCTCTCTTTGCTCCATATCTCCGTAACGGCTGGACCTGCCCTTGTCAAAATCTAATCAGCGCATCTTGCTAACACACACACACATCAATTTTTTCTGAGGTATGCCAAAATGTTCAGAAACCTTCAAAACGTCGAGAAATGCACAAATTTTCATTTTCGATTTTCGGCCCATTACTATAACTACCCTACGGGAAGTTGACAAGTGGTGTATGGCATCATGTCTTAAGACAAATTGCTGGAACTTTACGTACCATTTTTTTAATAAATTAAATTTTTTAATAAACTTTGAAAAAAAATGATTTTTGAAAAAAAAAAAATTTTTGAAAAAAAATTATTTATTTTCTGAAATATTTTGAAAATTTTGAATTTTTTTCAAAGCAATCGCGCTGTTTTAGCTGCATATCAAAGATAGAAATGTAAACAAAATTTACACTTATTATTAAAATCTTTATAAAATACCTAATAATTTGATGTGCATATGTCTCATGATCAGTTTTGACCGCCAAATGGATGTTTTTTACTTTTTTTACTTAATATCCGAAACCGCTAGAACTGCCTTCCCAAAAATTTAACCAAATCTTAATTTTGCCAATACAATTACAATGTTTTTTGAGTTATTAAAATCGGACGCCACGTTCTCCTAAAAACTAAGTTATCGTCTTTGTCACTTTTCGTCGCGTATCTTTGAAACGGCTGGACCTGCCCTAGCCAAAAACTAATCAGCACGTCTCTTTATCAATAGTAATCGAATGATTTGTGAATTATTCAAATCGGTTGAACGGTGTTCCCGAAATCGTCGACAAAATTTGTATCCGAACACACACACATATGCATCCATAAGGTATGCCAAAAAGTTCAGAAACATCTGAATCGTGAAAAAATATAAAAATGATCATTATCGATTTTTTGCTATAACTATAACTTACCCTGGGAAAAGTTAAAAATTGTAGTCATTTTTGTCTTCCGGTCAGTTTTTGACCTGCCTCTGAAGTTAAAAGAACCAGATAACAAATAAAACATATTCCTACAATAATAAATTATTTTGTACTTTTTCTGAACATATATAACATTTTTTGTAGCAATAATAAACAGTGTATCAAATGTAATTTTCAGTTTTACTTTTCAGTTGGATAAACCGTTCTAAGCTAAATCGTCTATATTGCAAGACTTTCAAAGAATATATCCGCCTTATTCAGCATCAGCTCCTCGCGGATCTATTTTGCTGGTGGCCTATAGCATAGGTGCACTTAAAGCAATACAGGCGGGTTAACTCAAAGATGTACTTGCTTGTTACCTATAGTTTATTTACTGTTTAGCTATGCATAATTACTTTTCAAAGAATTTATTCTAGTTTTCCGTTTGTTTCAAAATTGTTTTTAACTCATTTTCATCACCCACAGCATTCCTTCAACATCGATGTTTAAAATATGTATGTAAAATTTCATGTATGTAAAATTATAGTTTTAAATTCATTTAACATATTTAACTAAACAGCCATACATTATTATTACGCGTAAAGTTAATGGAATTTCACTTGAGCATATGCCATATAAAACATTATATTAATGCATACTTCGTATATTATATTTGTTTTGTATCAAATATCTTATAGTCTAAGAGCCAGTGAACTATTTGACTAACCTGTTTTCACAAAGCCAGAAATTTTTTTAATGATATTTTATTATCGGCCCATTAAGAAAATACCATTCTGGCAGTCATTCCGCGGTTGCGTCATCATCCCTTCAATTTGTGAAAATGTAAAAAAAAATTTTTTTATAACTTGCTCGCACAAGGCTCAAATTTTGAGGGTGTCTTCTTTTAACTGTTCAGAAAGCATATGTAAAAAGCCAGCCCATTCTGACGGTTGCAAGGGTCTGCCAGAAGAGTACATAATAGTCATGACGCGCAAGAGTGTGGGCGCATTGCCATACATAATTGACTAATACCCTTGTATTTGAATAATTTATACGCCATTTTAAAGGTCATTTTGAAAACATCCGTTATACCAAACTTCAACTTTGTATCTCACCTTATGGCCGAGATATCATTGAAAATATGCCAAAGTGGCCCCTTTTTCAAACTCAATTTTTGGCGTAACCATAAAAGATATCGAAAAAAAAATTACGTGATTCTACTCATATTGGCTTAAGCCACATAATGTATAGTAATATATGCTAAATAATCTTTTATTATTAGCTAAAAAGGATAAAATAATTTTTCAATTAATGTTTTCGGATAGTGCGTTTTGTTCAATTACTTTATTATTAGCGTTATTTAAAAGCTTATTGTTTTCTCTTTTAGTACTGCAAATATGGTTTAAATCAAATTTGTGGAACACTTTGAAAAATTGAAGAAACCAGAACCAGTACACCCGCGCGTAACGCATCGCACATCCGACCGAACGAATTCTATACGGGCTACTATTAGCGTTACGCGCGGGTGTACTGGTTCTGGTTTCTTCAATTTTTCAAAGTGTTCCACAAATTTGATTTAAACCATATTTGCAGTACTAAAAGAGAAAACAATAAGCTTTTAAATAACGCTAATAATAAAGTAATTGAACAAAACGCACTATCCGAAAACATTAATTGAAAAATTATTTTATCCTTTTTAGCTAATAATAAAGGATTATTTAGCATATATTACTATACATTATGTGGTTTAAGCCAATATGAGTAGAATCACGTAATTTTTTTTTCGATATCTTTTATGGTTACGCCAAAAATTGAGTTTGAAAAAGGGGCCACTTTGGCATATTTTCAATGATATCTCGGCCATAAGGTGAGATACAAAGTTGAAGTTTGGTATAACGGATGTTTTCAAAATGACCTTTAAAATGGCGTATAAATTATTCAAATACAAGGGTATTAGTCAATTATGTATGGCAATGCGCCCACACCCTTGCGCGTCATGACTATTATGTACTCTTCTGGCAGACCCTTGCAACCGTCAGAATGGGCTGGCTTTTTACATATGCTTTCTGAACAGTTAAAAGAAGACACCCTCAAAATTTGAGCCTTGTGCGAGCAAGTTATAAAAAAATTTTTTTTTACATTTTCACAAATTGAAGGGATGATGACGCAACCGCGGAATGACTGCCAGAATGGTATTTTCTTAATGGGCCGATAATAAATTATCATTAAAAAAATTTCTGGCTTTGTGAAAACAGGTTAGTCAAATAGTTCACTGGCTCTTCTACTATTATGTTTGATTAGTTTGCAGATTTATATAAGTTGGCGTATATGACGATATATTTGACTGAGAAATGTCTGTGCAGTCGAAATCAGAAATACAGAAAATAACAGAAATTGGCGAATGATTATGGTAAAAATACTGGACTTTATAAGTGGAACATGAAAGTGAGGAAATAAATTATTATATTTAATGTGATTGCCTTGTGATTGAGTAATATTTCTTCAATTTTAACCGAAAATATTGCATAAATATTTGTAGGGTGGGCCAGCGGTGGCGATGGCGGTTAGAACGTGGCCCAGCACCAACTAGTCCCGGGTTCGCTGGATCGATTCCCGCTAACGCCGTAGCCCGACATCAGGCAACTTTGATGTCAAATTTCCACTTGACGTTGTAGATCTCAAATGTAGCCTCAAGTGAAAATCGCCTCTGGTGGGTATAGTTGTCCGCCACTCGGGGACTTCCCTTTACAGTTTTTGGAACTTTTTGCCCCGTAACTTTAGAACGGCTAGGCCTGCCTTCGCCAAAAACTAATCAGCACGCCTCCTTATCAATACGGACCGAAATTTTTTTTAAATTATTCAAATCGGTTATTCCATACTGTCGAAAATGCGATAATATAATAGTAGTAATATTTCTTCGATTTTAACTGAAAGTATTGCATAAATATTAGGAGAACGGGCCAGCGGTGGCGACGGCAGTTAGAACGTGGCCCAGCATCAACTAGTCCCGGGTTCACTGGTTCGATTCCCGCTACCGCAACTTTGATGAATTTCCACTTGAGGTTATAGATCTCAAATATAGCCTCAAGTGAAAATCGCCTCTTGTGTGTATAGTTGCATATATACAATAAACATGTGAGCAATTATATTGATTATAGATAATTAGTCAAACCTGGGGGTTAGACAACTATTGGGTTGCCATCCGTTTAAGATACATATAATAAAAAGTCAAAACAATTACTAAATGTCCTAACTGTGTCAGATTGTAATTAAAAAAAAGAAGAAAATGTTTGGAGAGCGTTCATGTAATTGTAAAAATATGACATGTCCTTGTTTGAAATTATGTTCGATTTCTTATATCGCGCTGCCAAAATCAGGGCTGATTAACAATGTTTAAATAATATATTCAGTATATACGCATAACAAAGTATATAAAATGTTATAAAGTTTGTAGAAAAGAACTTTATACACTCTAAAATCAATTAAAACCAAACTATAACGAGATAAAAACATATTTTAGATAATATTCAGAAATATTTTTTGAAACATGAAGAGCGTAAAAGTTACCAGAAAATATAAAAATGTTGATATATTCTAATATATTATTTAGCACCAAGTTACACAAATGTCAATGTACAATTATTATAACAACTGCATGTTTAAAAATATTCAAACTAGTGTTATCTGTTACTTTTAATAAACTTATTATTTTTCTTTTATCTTAATTCTTTATTATTTTCATTCTAATCAACTGGAATATTAACTATTAGAGTAATCTTCTAATTTTATTAACTTTGCGGAAAACTTATTATGTGATTATGTTTATGATGTTTTCAAAAAATCTGACCTTTTAAGCCATTTTGAACCATTTGACATCAAAATTGCAAAAATATGTATGCATGTGAATGTGTGCTAAAATGACTTTTTGTCGACGTTTTCTCAACGGCTGCACCGATTACAAAAATTTTAAATTTGACGAAACTCGAGAAAGATTTACATTAATTATTATTACGAGCCTATATTTCTCTATATAGTTAGCAGATAAGTGCAACATTTTTGACAACTTTTTATCAAAAACTTTGGACTGATTTTGATAAATCAGAAACTTTTTGAAAGGTATCAGCTGGGAATCGTGCATTAGTATTTGGAAAACATTGACCAGGCCGTTTCTTTGTTTTCAAATGTTATTTTTTAACTATGCTAATAAAATTTTGCACTGAGAAGGAGTTCATGGCGTAAAATAGCATATCAAAATATTATCGGTTTTCTGAACGCTTATTTATAAAAATTCATCAAAATTTTAAACAATGAACACGAGCGCATTTTTTTATTTTGTTCAACTATGTATCTATATATAATATTTAAACTTTTATAGTCAAAAATAACTAGTGTGCTTGGTAAACTTTGTACTAAATTAAATAATTATTTAATAATAATTAAACTGCCATAGTTTCTAACTTAGTTAATACTAAATCTTGATAATTTTTGAAAAATATCACAAAATTTAGACAACTTTTCTGAAGACAAAATATCGATTAGTTAGAAATTTATGCCTACAAATGTATTTAAAAAAGTTTTTGTTTCATTTACAAGAAGCATTTTCTAAAGGTTTCAGAAGTTGATGTTTGCTGTATACTTCTATGAAATAAACAAGATGGTATAGATGACAATGAACAGAATTGTGTACGAAAATTCATAAAATAAATATAATCGTCAACACACTAGTAAATTTAGAAATTTTGCATCTTTAATTATAGGTTGATAATCAGTAAAATAAATAAAATAATATATTATGTAAGATTGCCATATGTTATGAAAACGGGAGAAAAGTAAACGCCTATATAAGAAATAAAAATATCTTGAAATATAGTTATGAAAACGAACAGATATTTTTTATAGTTTAATTTTAATGTATAATTATGAAACTACTCTACGTCCTGTTGTGTTCGTTGTTAGTAAAATAACGTAAACTATTGCATCAAATTTAATTTAGTTTCCATGAATTAAATAGATGTTTACACTGTTGTTCATTCAAAAAATGCGCATTGTGTCGTTCGCAAATAATTTCATCTCATTCAAATATTTTTAGTGACCGTAACAAATAACAAACTGATAAAGGAGAACTCTGAAGAATATGATGGGTGTGGCATTGTATACCCTTCAAGCTCTAAAAGCTCTTGATAATTGGCCAAAGTTATATAGGATCGCGCGTCGCCTTGATGCAATACTACGCTTTGCCTATTGAATAGTTTTGGTCTTTTCTGTTGAAGTACATAATTTAGTCTATTTCAAATCTTCTTCCTGAAAGGGAAGCATCTATGACATTAAAATTACCGAATCGAAATTTAACAAACCGGTGTTGGCACTGTTGAAATATTAGGTGTTTTAAATTTTAAGCTCAAAATTTTTTCATATAACCTCTGCAAGAGCTTACGCCTGGATGAGGTAGAATGGATCAACTGAACCTGTACCCACGCAAAGGTGTAAGAAGTATAAGCAGCAGATGAAAAAGTAAATTTAGAAAAATAAATTTTACAAGAGATAAATTAAATAAATAATTATTCTAACTTTGCTGATGAATATTTCAGCTGATTTTAGTAATACTAATTCAAAGTCATTTATTGTGTTATTTCTGTAAAAAACGCACCCACAATATCTATATTTTGCATTGGTTTAATAATGTAGCTATATTTTTGTAAAATCGCTGTAAAATTGAAATAAGCCATTGGACCTGTTTTTCTCCTGGCCGTCCCTATGAGGTAAAAAGGACTAGGTTAACATTTTTTGAAAACCAGTATAAACTAGTGCTGCAACAAACCGTACCGTAATTAAACGTCCGAGGAATGAAAATAATCAATAATTGTTTTGAATAATTTCAAATAGATTATTTATTACATACTGTAAACTTATAAGTTCTTTTTAAATTGAGCGACAAGGGTATTTTCATATTTATATTTATATAAACGAACAACTTATACGTACTTTTGTACGTTTACAAGAGTTCATTTTTTTAAACATGATTTTTTTTTTGATAATTTAGAATTTTTTTCAAAATTTTGAAATTTCTTTAGAAGTTTGAAATTTTTGGGAATATAAAAAACGTTTTTTTTAAATATTTTGAGAATTTGGAAATTTTTGAAAATATTAAATTAGAATTTTTTTTAAGAAATCATTTTTTTCAAATTTTTCAAAATTTAGTTTTTTTTGAAATATTGTTTTTTTGAAAATTTTCAAAATTATTAAATTTTTTGTAAATGCATTTTTTGCACGCCGTTTACTCAAGCAAAATGTTTTTTGAATTAATCTAATCGGATGATTGGTTCTCTCAAAAACAGCATAACCGTTTTTACAACCTTTGCGCTCCATACCTCCGAAACGGCAAAATTGCTTTTGCAAAAATGCCTTGCGATCGAGTACGAGACAAATGATTTTTTAATTACAAATCGGTTATTCCATGCTGTCGAAAATATCGAGAACATTTGTTTAAATTAAAAATCTTGGTGCGGAACCCAAAAAAAATTGCACTAAATGTGTACACAATATTAAAATCTCTATTAAATATCTGATAATTTGATGTACACATGTCTAATAAACATTTTTGACCGCCAAATGACATCTTTGGAACGGTTAGACCTGCCTTCGCCAAAAACTAATCTGCACGTCTCCTTATCAATACGAATCGAATGTTTTTTGAATTGTTCAAATCGGTTGATCGCTGTTCTCGAAATCGTCGACGAAACACACACACACACACGCACACACATACATCCTTTTTTTCTAAGGTATGCCAAAATGTTCAGATACCTTTGAAACGTAAAAATTTTTATCTTCAATTTTTTTGCAATTGCTATAACTTGCCCTACAGAAAGTTAAAAACTCAATGATGAATTAGCTGGGAGTTTTACCGAACATAGTCAAATAGTTGATCGTTTGAATTGTGGTATTTGTTGTATTGTTATTGGTTTAGTTTTTACAATATAATTTTCCAAAGGCAAATTAGACCAGCCCTACCCTTTATAAATTTAATATGCATATGTGTTTGTTCGTAATGAAAAGCCATAATATTTTATTAATTTATTGTTATAAATATGTTTCACGTATTGTTGTCCGACTATATTAAAGAAATAAAATTAATAAACCTGTCAGATGATCGATCGTCTGACGGACTGACAAATTAAATTTGGACATTATTATATAATGTATAACTGATACTAGGTTTACGTTTTTTTTTAACTTCATGTGACGGCTTGGTTCAAACGGAAAATGAGTACTTCTAGCTAATTTATATCGACGATCGATCTAATGTTCAACGTTGAACTGCTCACTTGGTTCCGATCTTGTATTTCTCACATAAAAGTCGCTTTTCGGATTCGACAACTTCTCGAACTTCTTCTTGCTGTTTTTTGGCTGCCTCACGTTTCATTCGCAAATCCATTAGCATGGTTTGTTCAGATGCGACGCAACAGGCGACTTCTTCCAATTCGCGCCAACACTCCATCCGGCAACCCTGGTGGGCTTTGTAGCAGTGAGCCAACTGGGGATACAAAGAAAATTGACTCGACAATAGTAAATGTAAAATGACAATTAACTAGTTGTAAGTGGAATTTTCATTACAGCAAGTTGAATGAACTTCCAGATACGTACGAATAATAATTTAGATCTATCTATTTTTTTCAAGTTACATGTGACGCGTTGATCACTTTGTACTGTTTTGTGTCTAAATAATTAATATAACTAGTGGGGTGCATGGCATCGTGCTTTAAGGCAAATTGCTGAAACTTACCGTACCATAATTAAAAATTCGAGAAATAAAAATAAGCGATATTTGCTTTAAATCGAATTACCATTTTTGGCACTTTTTGCCCCGTATCTTCAAAACGGCTAGACCTGCCAAATTATTCAAATGGGTTATTTCATACTGTCGAAAATATCGAGGACATTTGTTTGAACAATATACTTGAATATTAAAATTAAATATCTTGGTACGAAACCCAAAACAATGACACAAAAAGTCTCTACAAAATATCCAATGAACATTTTTATTTATTGAGAGTCAACAACCGCTGGACCTGCATTTTCAAAAATTTAAGCAGTTCTTTGTTTAGTCAATATAAATGAAATGTTTTTTTAATTATTTAAATCGGACGCTTCGTTCTCTCAAAAACTGAATTACCATTTTTGGTTCTTTTTGCCCCGTATTTTCGAAACGGCTAGATCTGCTTATGCCACAAACTAATCACGTCTCCTTAACAATACAATTCGACTGTTATTTAAATTTTTCAAATCGGTTCATTGGTGTTCTCGAAATTGTCGACGAAAATTTGTATTCGCAACACACACACGCACACACATACACACGCACGCACATAAACACGCACATACACACACACACACATATATATATCCATTTTCGATAAAGTATGCCAAAATATTCAAAAACCTTTATAACATGAAGATATATGAAAATTTTTATTTTTGATTTTTTTGCGATTACTATAACTTACCCTGCCGGAACTTAATAAAGAATTATTAACTTCCCCGTAGGGTGAGTTATAGTAATCGCAAATGAACAATATTATATACCATAGGTGGGGAACCTGCGGCCTCCGTGAGGATCTTATGCGGCCCCTTGCCGTCTAGTACAAAATAGCAGAGTTACTTTCAAACAACTATTGTACAAAAATCCCACCAAAAACAGTCTTATTGTAACATGACATCAGATTACTAGCCTGAAACACAGACTCTTAGGCATATACAAAATAGAGATGTAATATATTATATTAATATTATTCAATATAAGCAATATTTTCGATTTTGCAAGACATCGCCTATTATATGATTCAAGAAGTATTATAAAAAAATTAACAGTGCCAAAGAATCGTTAGCACCCGAGTTCAAGATTTTTATGCGTATCCGTAGTAAAATGATAAACATTTATACTCCTCGCGGTTTTGCCGGAGATCGGAGCAACCAGATGTTACCAAGATATATTGGCAGTTTTATGAAATCATAGCTATAAAATGACACAAAACTATACATTTTTTCATAAAATAAAAATATATACTATATACTATATACTATATAGTGTATACTATATACGATAGAGCGGGGTTAAAGGTCTGCGGGTAAAAAGTTCCACCACCGATATCTCTAAAATAAGTAAAGTTAAGAATTTTTTGATAACAATAATCAAAAGTAAAGGGAAAAAAATGTTTAACAAGTTATCGCATTGATTATTACGACATTACAGTATTTTCTTTTATTGTTAGTTTTTTTTTTGTTGTGAGCCTTATTGTTGTTATTTCGAGACCTCTATATAATTTTAAAATATCTATACGTTGTGGTCTAATTACTTTACAAGATGTATTGTTAATTTTAAAATAGATTCAACTCCTTTTTTAATATAGTCCTTATAAAAACTTACACGGGGATTGGGTAGAAAGGACCAACTAAACCTTTACCCTGGCAAAGGAGTAAATAAAAAACAGTAAATAAAAAAGTAAATTAAGTTAAAACTAGTGGGGCACATGGCATCGTGCCTTAAGGCAAATTGCTGGAACTTCCCGTATCAAAAATTATCATTTTTTTAAAAACGATTAACATTTTTTTTAAAAAATAACTTAGAAAAAATTAGATTTTTGAGAAACTATAAATTTGACAAAAAATAACTTTTTGAAAAGTATGTTTTCCTTATTTTGACATATTTTGGAAATTCTGAACTATTTTTCAAAACAATCGTACTGCTTTAACTGCATAAGGACGAAACATAAAGCGCGTAAGCGCCGCGTCGCCGTCTAACGGATAAACATTGATACGGAACCCATAGGAATGTAAACAAAATTTATACTTATTGTTAAAATCTCTATAAAATATCTGATAATTTGATGTGCAAATGTCGAATGATCATTTTTGACCGCCAAATGGCATGTTTTTTACTTTTTTTGTTAGATCTCCGAAACCGCTAATCAATTCTTCATCCTGTCAATACAAGTAAAATGTTTTTTGAAAAAACTGAGTTACCGTTTTCGGCACTTTTTGCCCCGTATCTTCGGAACGGCTAGACCTGCCTTCGCCAAAAACTAATCAGCACGTCTCCTTATCAATACGAATCGAATGTTTTTTGAATTATTAAAATCGGTTGATTCGTGTTCCCGAAATCGTCGACAAAAATTTGCATCTGTACACACACAAAAACATGCATTTGCATCCGCACACAAACACACACGCACACACACATACATACACACACACATACATACACACACACATACATCAATTTTTTTGAGGTATGCCAAAATATTCAGAAACCTTTGAAACGTAAAGATATATAAAAATTTTCATTATCGATTTTTTTGCGATTACTATAACTTGCCCTAAAAGTTTGAAACTAGAGATAAATGTTTTGTTTTTAATTTTGAAACTAAAGTTTTTAATTTTAAAACTAGAGTTATATTGCAAAAAATACATTTACATAGAGATAGAGAGTACATTTTTTATAGAGATAATACTGTATATAACTAGATCTGGTATTTTGTTAAAAAAAATTAGCAGCAGAGTTGGAATTAATATATGGTTGGGGAAAAAGAAATCCATTATTTTTACGTGAACTTCAAGACTTTAAGACTTTAAATGTTTTGCATTGACCGATTTAGGTCAAATATGCACCATTTTGTTCTATAAATTGTTGCCATTTTAATGGTAGTTTTATTATGCCTCTCTCACAAAAGTATTGGTCCTTATTAGCGAAAAACTCCAGCAATTGATTTTCACACTCTTCCCTTGATGCCAATTTCTTATCACTAAAAAAGTTTTGCAATGCAAGAAAAAGATGGTAATCGCTTGGTGCGAGGTCCGGACTGTATGGTGGATGCATCAAAACTTCCCAACCAAGCTCCTGGAGTTTCTGACGAGTCACTATAGAAGTGTGTGGCCTGGCGTTGTCCTGATAGCACACAACACCTCTTCTGTTGGCCAATTCTGGCCGATTCTGGTCAATTGCTCGCTTCAGACGGTCCAGTTGTTGACAATAGATGTCTGAATTTAATGTTTGGCCATATGGAAGCAACTCGTAATAAATGATTCCTTTCCAATTCCAATCAATTGCAATCCAGCAATTCCAATCAATTGCTGGAGTTTTTCGCTAATAAGGACCAAGACTTTTATAAGAGAGGCATAATGAAGCTACCATTAAAATGGAAACAAATTATAGAACAAAATGGTGCATATTTGACCTAAATCGGACAATGCAAAACATTTAAATAAAGTCTTGAAGTTTACGTAAAAATAATGGATTTCTTTTTCCCCAACCATATATTAATTCCAACTCTGCTGCTAATTTTTTTTTTGACAAAATACCAGATCTAGTTATATACAGTATTATCTCTATAAAAAATGTACTCTATCTCTATGTAAATGTATTTTTTGCATTATAACTCTAGTTTTAAAATTAAAAACTTTAGTTTCAAAATTAAAAACAAAACATTTTCAGTTAATATTGTTTGTTTTCTATAATTATTTTATATGTAATGTATGTGTTACGGTAAATGTGCACTCTTGGTGAATGTGCACATTTACCGGTGAATGTGCACATTCCCCAAAACGCTAGGTAAATGTGGAGTTCTCAAACAATCAATTTAAAATAATGGTGTACGTGCGTACTTGGATCGGTCTCATGAACATCTTGCGTATTTGGCGCATGCGCACTAAATAGTTAATAGTAAATAGTTGAATAGTAACCTTTTAGTATAGTGTATAGTGAATAATTAATATTAAATAGTAAATAGTTAATAGTTAATTGTTAGTAAAATAGTAAATGGTGAATTTAGAATAGTTAAATAGTGAATAGTGAATAGTTAAATAGTGAATAGTTAGTAGTTCAATAGTTATAGGTAAATAGTTTAAGTAACTAGTTAATAGTTAAAAAGTAAATAGTTAAATAGTAAATAGTTAAATAGTTAATGGTGAATAGTAAATAATAAATAGTTATTAGTGAATAGTGAATAGTGATAACCAAATAGATGAATTGTAAATAGTGAATAGTTAAAAGTAAATAGTGAATAGTGATAACTGAATAGTCAAATAGTAAATAATGAATAGTTATTAGTAAATAGTGCATTAGCAATAGTTGAATTGTAGATAGTTAAATAGTGAATAGTGAATAGTTAATAGTTAATAGGTAAATAGTTGAATAGTAAAATAGTGAATAGTGAATAGTGATAACTGAATAGTTAATAGTAAATAGTGAATAGTGATAACTGAATAGTTAATAGTAAATAGTGATAGTGATAACTGAATAGTTAATAGTAAATAAAGAATAATGAATAGTTAATAGTTAATAGTAAATAGTTGAACAGTAAAATAGTGAATAGTGATAACTGAATAGTTAATAGTAAATAGTAAATAGTGATAACTGAATAGTTAATAGTAAATAGTGAATAGTGATAACTAAATAGTTAATAGTAAATAGTGAATAGATAATAGCAAATAGTAAATAGTTATTAGTAAATAGTAAATTAAGAATAGTTAAATAGGTAATAGTTAATAGTTAATGGTTAAATAGTTAATAGATCATAGTTAATAGATAAATTGTTAATTGATAAATAGTTAATAGTTAATAGTTAATAGTGAATAATAAATAATAGATATTAATATGCATATGACTAAAATAAATAATATAAATATAAATATAAATACAAATATAAATATAAATATATAAATTAGTATCTCACCCGCACATGCGCGAGTTGAACTCACATTCGCCAAATAAGCCGGTAAATGTGCACATTCACCGGTGAAAGTTCACATTCATCGAAATATGCACATTTACCGTAACATATGATTGTATTTTTCTACATGTATTTATTCATAAAATCGTTTTTCCTGGTGTGATTGGAAGATTTTAATAATCCATGGTATCAGGATATGGTAATGCACTACACTAATATGTATTATAAACATTAAACTTGTAATTACACAATATTTTCACAAAATACTAATTTAAAAAATCATAAATAGATAGTGTGTTGTTCGTAGACTGGTTGAAGATATAATGGATATAATTCCATTATATTATATTTCCGTGAAAGATATAATTCCATTATATCTTCAACCAGTCTACGAACAACACACTATCTATTTGTGATTTTTTAAATTAGTATTTTGTGAAAACATTGTGTAATTACAAGTTTAATGTTTATAATACATAGTGTAGTGCATTATCATATCCTGATACCATGGATTATTAAAATATTCCAATTTAACACTAAGACTAACAAATTTTTCCACTGAATGAAGGCTAGGATTATAGCCGAAACGTAAGGATTTAAAATAAATTTTTGAAAGAAATTTATGTTTTTTATTGATGTTATGCCCGATTACTAGACTTTGTTAATATATATACATATATATATATATATATATATATATATATATAATCGAAGTATGTTTCAAAAATTTCGTAACACGTTTAAAATAATTCATTCATAGAAAAAGATTACAAACAGTTACATAGTGCAATGTTCGGCAACAAGAAAAATTACATGTCTTTCGCACACAATTTGTAATTAATAAAAAAATAATTTAAATATAATATAAATCAGTGGGTATCTGTAAATACTTCTTTCAAGTGTTACTGTTGGTTTTGCTTGTGGGTATTCTTCTTAATAAAATAAAACAATCCAGTTAAATAAGTAATGGTAAGCGATTATTCAGAAGTTTCCGTGAAAAACAATTAAATTTTGTATTGTCCATAAAATAGTTGCGGAAAATTACTAAAGTATCATTATATCGGTCATTACCATTTTGCGCAAACCACGTACTGATATTTATTTTATTGAAATTCAGTACAAACTCGAATTCTTCGATTACCGTAATGGTGAGTGTGATTTCAGGAATACAAATAAAAATAACAACTTGTACGTTCCAAGAATAAAAATGTATTTAATTGGTTTGCGATTTTGGATATTCGTGTTTAAGAATTCCATAACTCAAAATTTGTTATAAAAATAGCATAATGGTTTCTGTCAAAAATAGATTTTGTGCAAGTAGCCAATAAAAAGAATTTAATGTGAAAATATAACATATTTGAAAATTCAAAATTTGAAATTTTTGGAAAAAATAAATATTAAAAATAATTGAAAAGTTGTATATTTTGATTCTTGTTTGATATTTAAGATTTTAAAAATATTTAAGAAGTTGTAGTTCAAGAAAAAATATACATCTGAAATTTTGTCAAAAATTATATTTTTCAAAAAATTAGTATATTTTTTGAAAATTTAGAATAACCTTAAAATTTTTGCATCAAATCCATATGTAAACATAACTTAAACTTTTGCATATTTCAATAATTTTTATGGTTGTTTTTCTATCTTAAACCAATAATATTGTATATAATTGTACATGGAATACCAATTACTTTTTTAAATGTGTTTTAATTTTTGTCACTTTTTTATTTATGGAATTATATTGAGGTAAAATATAATAAATAATTATATATGTCGAGTCAAGTTGTCAGTATCTATTTTGTATATTCTTTTGGAGCCGACAAATATTTTACCAAATAATTAGGCAAAATATTTCTGTGACAGTCAAATAGGTAAAAATAAACCGATTCTGATATTCATTAAGAAAAATAATTGTTGTAATATTTGAATAGTAATAGTATTTGATTAATTAAAAATTAAGTTTTTTAGAAAGTAATTCAAATTGTTAAGTTTTTAAGAAATAACGAATACTTACTATGTATTAATGAAAGTGTACTCACATTGAGAAACGTTTCGTGGCACGGAATGACCTGCTTGTGCTTCATTCCTGTTCTTTCCAAATTAACAACTAATTCTTCAAATTGTGAGTTTGATATACTGAAAAATAATAAATTTTTTATCTAAAACTATTTATAACTAATATTTATACACATACATAATATATATATATATATATATATATATATAATATATATATATATATATATATATATATATATATATATATATATTATATATATATATATATATATATATATATATATATATATATATATATATATATATATATATATGTATATATATTGATGAGTTATTTAGAATCGGGCAGTAACACCAAGTAAAGAAAAAAAACTAAAGTAGTTTTGAAATACTCTATTTATCCATACGTTTCGGTCTTCATCGAGACCGTCATTCAGTGGAAAAAGAAATTAATTATACAAAAATACACTACACTATTACACTGTGATAAACCAGGCTATTAATAATTGGAACATTTAAACTAATTATTTTTTTTGACAATTTTTTGCTTACATTCTAGTGTGTACAATTTGAATAACGTCTAAAAACTGAAATATATATATATATATATATATATATATATATATATATTAGGGTGGTCCTTAAAAAGGTCATTTTCGAATTTCCTTGCTCCCAGGGGCTCAAATGGTTCCAAATAGATAAAAAACAATTCTCTGAAAGTTTTAGCTCTTAATATTAACGTTTAGATAGAGCGCAATTCAATCAAAGTTTGTATGGAAAGAGCATGGAAAAAATTTTGAAAATTAAAAAAAAATGTTTTAGGTATTACTTAGCGACAAATAAATAAGTTTTATTCATTTATTTGTACGCTAAATTACATTTAAAAAACATTTTTTAAATTTTTGAAAAATTTTCCATGCTATTTCCATACAAAACTTTGATTGAATTGCGCTCTATCTAAACGTTAATATTAAGAGCTAAAACTTTCAGAGAATTGTTTTTTATCTATTTGGAACCATTTGAGCCCCTGGGAGCAAGGAAATTCGAAAATGACCTTTTTAAGGACCACCCTAATATATATATATATATATATATATATATATATATATATATACTTAGTGCAATACCGGGCAATAGCTATGCAAACGTCTACGGGTAAAAAGGTCCACTATCGATATCTCAAAAACAAGTAAAGATAATAATTTATCAATCAATATATCAAACAATATATCAATAGAGGGAAAAATATATATAACCAACCATCACCTTGATTCTTACGACGTTAATGTTTGTATATAAACGGTAATGTTGAAAAATCCATAACAAAAGTATTTTCTTTCGTTGTTAGATTTTTTCGTTGTGAGCGCTGTTATATTTTTGTTTTATAAGGTGTATCGTAATTTAAGGTATTTTCAATAGATATTTTTATATAATCTTCATAAAATTTACATGTTGATGGTTTAAAAAGGACCAACTAAATTTTTGCAAATGTGTAAACAAGGAAAAATAGTGAATAGTGAAGTGAAATAGTGAAGGAAATAAGAGATAAATTAAATAAATAATTATTCCAACTCTGGCTGATAAATATTTCTGACAAAGATCATGATTATATACAGTGTTATCTCTGAAAAAATGTACCCATGTAATTTATATTTTGCATTGGTTGAATTATGTAGCGATTAATTCGTAAAATTCCGTTGAAGTTGAAAATAAGACACATGGCCTGTTTGTCCACTGGGTATCCCATTCTAGCGCCTATGTGCTAAAAACACATTTCTTCAATGATAGTGTTTTACTGAACATATTCAGATTGTTGTTTTTTAACTTCCCGTAGGACAAGTTATAGTAATCGCACAAAAATCGAAAATGAAAATTTTTATATATTTTTACGTTTCAAAGGAGTACTTTGGCATACCTTAAAAAAATAGATATATGTGTGTGTGTGTGTGTGCGCGGATACAAATTTTTGTCGACGATTTCGGGAACACCGATCAACCGATTTTCAGAAAACATTCGATTCATATTGATAAGAAAACGTGCTGATTAGTTTTTGACGAAGGCAGGTCTAGCCGTTCCGAAGGTACGGGGCACAAAGTGCCAAAAGTGGTAACTCAGTTTTTAAGAGAATGGAGCGACCGATTTCAATAATTCAACTAGTGGGGCGCATGGCATTGTGCCTTAAGGCAAATTGCTGAAACTTCCTGTACCGTAATTAAACATTCGAGAAATAAAAATAACTAGCTGTAAGTGGAATTCTGTCTTAAGGCAATTAAGGCATCGTGCCTTAAGGCAAATTGCTGGAACTTCCCTTACCAAAAATTATTATTTTTTTAAAAACGATTAACATTTTTGAAAAAAAATTACTTCGAAAAAATTAGATTTTTGAAAAACTATAAATTTGACAAAAAATTACTTTTTTTTGAAAAAAAAAATTTTATTTTGATAACAACATTTTTTTGAAAAGAAAAATGTTTTCTTCATTTTGACATATTTTGGAAATTCTGAACTTTTTTTCAAAGCAATCGTACTGCTTGAACTGCATAGAGACGAAATATCAAAGCGCGCAAGTGCCGCGCCGCCGTCTAACGCATAAGCATTGGTACGGAACCCATACAAATGTAAAAAAAATATACTTATTGTTGAAATCTCTATAAAATATCTGATAATTTGATGTGCATGTGTCTAATGATCATTTTTAACCGCCAAATGACATTTTTTTTTACTTTTTTCATTAGATCTTCGAAACCGCTAGATCTGCCTTCATGAAAATTTGATCAATTCTTCACCTTGTCCATACAAGTAAAATGTTTTTTAAATTATTCAAATCGAACGCTTCGTTCTCGCAAAAACTGAGTTATCGTTTTCGGCACTTTTTGCCCCGTATCTTCGGAACGGCTAGGCCTGCCTTGACCAAAAACTAATCAGCACGTTTCCGTATCAATGCGAATCAAATGTTTTTTGAATTATTCAAATTGGTTGAACCGTGTTCCCGAAATCGTCGACGAAAATTTGTATCCGCACATACATACACGCACATACATAAATACACACACACACACACACATACATCCATTTTTTCTAAGTTATTTTAAAATGTTCAGAAGGCTTTGAAACGTAAAGATATATAAAAATTTTCATTTTCGGTTTTTTTGCGATTACTATAACTTGTCCTACGGGAAGTTAATCAATAATTGTTTTGAAGATTTTCAATTAAAACAACTTATGTGTACGTTTACAAGAGTCCATTTTTTAAAATCTGATTTTTTTAAAAATTTAGACATTTTTTGATAATTTGAAATTCATTATTGACTTATTTTTCAAAAAAAATTTCAAAATTTTGAAATATCTTCAAAACGGCAAAATTGCCTTTTGCAAAAAAGCTTCGCGATCGAGTACGAACCGAATGAATTTTAAATCATGAAAATCGGTTATTCCACACTGTCAAATATCGAGGACCGATTTTAATGATTAAAAATCATTCGGTTTGTACTCGATCGCGAGGCGTTTTGGCAAAGTTTTGCCGTTTTGGAGGTATAGAGCGCAAAGGGTGTAAAAACGGTTAAGCAGGTTTCAAAAAACGGATTATCCGATTAGATTAATTTAAAAAACATTTTGCTTGAGTAGATGGTGTGCAAAAAATGCATTTACAGAAAATTTAGTAATTTTGAAAGTTTTCAAAAAAAAAAAATCAAAATTTTCAAGAAAGTTCAAAGCTTCAAAATTTTTTATCATGCTCCAAAAAAAACTAAATGTTGAAAAATTTAAAAAAAATTGATTTTTCACAAAAAAATGAGAATATTTCAAAAATTAAAAAAGACGAATATTTTCAAAAATTTCAAAATTCTCAAAATATTAAAAAAAAAACTTTTTTTGTTTAAATTCCAAAAAAAATCAAACTTTGAAAAATATTTCAAGATTTTGAAACAATATCAAAATTTAAAAAAGAAATCTAAATTATCAAAAAATTTCTCAATTATCAAAAAGATCAAATTCAAAAAAATGGACTCTTGTAAACGTACACATAAGTTGTTTATAAAATCCGCTTATCGCCGGTCTTATAAATTTACAGTATGTATTTACAATAAATAATCTATTTGAAAATCTTCAAAATAATTATTGATTATTTTCATTCCTCGAACCTGGACGCACGATCCCATGCATCCCACTAGTTTTGATATATGTTATTTGTTATGTGATATAATTGGTTTGGTTTTCACATTATAATTGCTCAAATTCAAATGTCACATTTGTGCCTCGCCCTAAATTATTTCTAAAATCATTTTTTTTTCAATGTTCAGTGTTTTATTAACTTCTCGTAGGATAAGTTATAGTAATCGCAAAAAAATCGAAAATGAAAATTTTCATATGTCTTTACGTTTCAGAGGTTTCTTAACATTTTGGCACACCTTAGAAAAAATGTATGTATGTGTGCGTACGTGTGTGTGCGGATACAAGTTTTCGTTGACGATTTCGGGAACACGGATCAATAGATTTGAATAATTTAAGGAACATTCGATTTGTATTAATAAGCAGACGTGCTGATTAGTTCTTGGCATAGGCAGGTTTAGCCGTTTCAAAGATACGGGTCAAAAAGAACTAAAATGGTAATTCAGTTTTTGAGATAACAAAACGTTCGATTTGAATAATTCAAAAATTATTTTACTTATATTCATAAACTAAAGTTATGAATTAGCAAACAATATTATAAAACTGTAGAAAGCCGATTGGCGTGTAAATAAATAAATAAATAAATAAATAAATAAATAAATAAATAAACGAAAAACTGTTCAAATTTTTGGAAAGGTAGGTTCAGCGGTTATGGACCATCGTGCCTCAAGGCAAATTGCTAGAACTTCCCATGCCGTAACGAAATGTTCTAGGAATATTAAATGTTTTCAAATAGATTATTTTATGTATATCAAAATGGAGCTCTCGATCAAATGATTCGGTAAAACTCGAAAACGGCTAAACCGATTTGGCCAGTTTTGGTCTTGAAAAATTCGTGCCAATTCGGAAAAGGTCGGAAAGGTAAGATAATATTTCAAAGCGTAGAAACTTTACATTTTTCATTTGAAAATTTTTGTAGAAGCGCAATTTAAATCAATCAATGGACGGTTTCTAATCCGTCAAATGTCAAACGTTTTTGACAGATGATGTTCAACTACGTTTAATAGAATGATTTACGTGAATATTATTTAATTATGAATAAATTGAAGTAAGTAGTTTTGTTCGTAGTTATATTTATACATAAAAACGTTATTAAACTGATCGCTAGTGTTACTAGAAAATCAAAATAACAACTTTTTTGAAATAAAAATGCACTTTTTGGCATATTTTTTCTCAAACACGATGCTCTGAAAGATCTCATTTGTATAAGTACTAATTTTTATTTTTTTATTTTTTTATTTTTTTTTATTTTTATATTTTTATTGGCCTCTGGTAAACATTTAGCCACATACATAATGTACAATATACAGGTAACATATATAGTATATTGGTCACTTACAACTTAATTTTACTATTATTAACAAACCTAATTATGTTAGGATAACAGTTCAGATTTTGCAATAATGATGTCAAATTAAAGGGTTTAATCAGTGTTTTTATAGAGTGTAGTTCCTCTAACAATTTAGCCCTGCTTGCCTCAAATATACTACATTCTAGTATGATGTGTTCAGATGTTCCGCTTGATGCTCCACAAGGACATGATTCTGACTCTATTATTCCCAGCCTCTTCAGGTGTGCAGGGAAGTTGCCATGATTAAGCCTTAGTCTTGTTATTGTTACGATGGTACCTCTGTTTTCATCTGCATATTTTCGGAACCACGGTTTCATTTTCAATTTGGGGTTGACTGCCTTGTAGTATCGTCCCTTTGTTTCCGACGATCTGTTCCATTGCTCTTGCCATTTGTCCAGTATTTTTTTTTTTGAATTATTTATATAGTCTTTCCTAGTGGCTAGGTTGATCATAGTTCCGTATTCTGTTGCCCATTTTGCTATTGAGTCCGCTTCATCGTTTCCACTAGAACCGGAGTGCGATCTAGTCCATAATAATTTGACTGTATACCCGTTCTCCAATAGCTGTATAAGTCTATTCCATACTTCATATACTAATGTCTCGCTTAGTCGATTAGTAAGGAATAGATTTTTCAGTTTATCTATGCAGCTTTTGCTATCGGTAACGATGACCACTTTAGTGATTTTGTGGCTTTCTATATATTCAATTGCTTTTTTTATAGCTATTAGCTCGGCTGACCAGATTGAAACGAAGTCTGGTAGTTTATATCCTATTTTGATATTATCGTTTTCATAAAATAAAGCGCAGCCAGTTTTGTTATTAATTTTTGACCCGTCTGTAAATATAACTTTATAATCCTCTATGTTGATTGTATTCGTATTGAATATTTTTTCTATCGTATAACTGTTGTCTAATGTGAAAAAGTTATAATACGGGTGTTTATTGTATTTATTTGTGTCTCCTCTTGTTTCAATTACTTTTATATAGCTATATACCAAGCTTGGTTTTGGACGATTTCTCCAACAGTCACTTGTTAATGTATCTATGGCTACATTCTTGATATTTTCGATTGTTCTATTATTTTGTACTTGGTATTTTTTAAGTACAAATTTATCACTTAAATATTGGAATCTTGAATGTAAAGGCATTTCCCCACATTCCACCAACAAGGCGTTTGTAGGTGTGGAGATCATTGCCCCTATGCACAGTCTCAAACATTTATATTGAATTTTTTCTAGCTTTCTGCAGTGAGAAGAGTTACTGAAAGCTAGACTTTCATACTCCCATGATGGTCTAATTATTGTTTTATACAAAATCAGGGCTGTGGTAGGGTGAGCTCCCCACCATGTCCTATTTACCATACGTAAAATGTTGATTTTTGGCTCAATTTTTGTGATTACTTGATTTATATGTGCTTTGAAAGATAGTTTTTTGTCGAATGTGACGTCCAAGAATTTATTATTTTCTTGTATTTTGATTGTATGGTATTTAGTCGTTAGTGCTGTTCTTTCTTCTAGCTTCCTGCGTCTTGTAAAGATTCCGATTGAGCTTTTTTCGTCCGACAATTCAAGTCCTTTCTTTGCGAGCCATTCGTGGAAGAGATCTATGTTACGGCTCATCACCTCATAGGCTTCCTGGAGGCTTGATTTTTCTATATATATCACGACGTCATCTGCAAATTGTAATATTTTGGTACCTGTTTCCCATATTTTTTCTATGTCTCTTACATAAATTGAGTATAAGATGGGGCTAAGAATTTCTCCCTGTGGTAGGCCTTTGTAGATTTTTCTCGGCCTTATCAGTTTCCCATTTATTCGGAAAAATATCTTTCTTTCTCGGATGTTGGTCGTAATTGAGTTTATGAATTTTCCTGGTAGTCCAGTGTTAGCCAGAGTATCTTCCAGCACCTCTGGTAGGACGTTATCGTACGCACCTTTAATATCGCTAAATAGAGCAACGACATAGTTGTTTTTTGCCATTGATAGATATAGATCTGATATAAAGATCGTTAGGTTGTCATATGTTCCCATGCCCTTTCTAAATCCGCATTGGGATTTGGGAAGTATGTCATACTT
The DNA here is from genome assembly GCF_003426905.1 of Ctenocephalides felis. Classification (NCBI taxonomy): domain Eukaryota; kingdom Metazoa; phylum Arthropoda; class Insecta; order Siphonaptera; family Pulicidae; genus Ctenocephalides; species Ctenocephalides felis. Next base: position 111,889,371 of record NW_020538040.1, read on the forward strand.
TTCTACCCACCATTCTAATCTTCTCTTGATCATTCTATCTTTGACTTTTGCAATGCAGGAAGCCAAAGATATGGGTCTATACGATGAAACTAAATTTGGGTGTTTATTCATTTTTCTGATAAGTATTATCACTTGTTGCCCCAAATCTTCTATTGCTTCTGGATTCAGCCACACTTTATTAATTATATCTACCAGTATACTTTAAGCTTGTAGTGTCAAATTTGCAATCATTGAATATGATATGCCGTCTTTTCCAGGAGCTGTGTTGTTGCTCCTCTTGATAGCTATTTCCAGTTCCCACAATGAGAATGGTTCCATCAGATTGTTTGTTTCTCTTTCCAGGACAGTTTTATTTCCATTGCCTAAGTCATTTTTGGCACCCAGTGGTGATAGATAGTCGATGATTTCCTCACTAATTTCTTCAGGGATATTACTATATGTGTTGGTCCCGTTCGTGTGTTTCTTGAGACGTCTAATCATTCCAAATACTTCTTTGACTGAAGTATTTGGATTCATTTTATTGACGTATTCCTTCCAACTGTCTTTTTTCTTCTTCCTGAAAATGTTTTTGATTTTCTTGTTTATATTCTCACACGTTAAATAGTTTTTATAGTTGGATTCCTGTCTATAAGCTTTTTCACCCTCTCTCCGTTCCTTTATTAGCTGATTGCATTCGTCATCCCACCACACTGGTTTAATGAACCTAGTATTTATCAATTTTTTCCTTTTTGGAATGCTTTTTTCTGCCGCTGAGTTAATTATCCGTATAAAATCTGTGTACGCTTTTACGGGGTCACTTACACAAAATCCATTTAGTTCATCTTCTAGATGTATTTGATACTTTTCCCAGTCTGCTTTATTGAGGTTCCATCCAAGATCGTTATTTTGGAGTTGTGGAACTTCTTTTTGTTTCAGAGTTAGAATTATGGGGTGATGATCTGAGCCCAGAGACTCATCGATTACACTCCAATCTATTTTGTGCGCTATGTCCTGAGAGCAAAATGATATATCAACTGCTGTAAAATTGTTTTTAGATCTCAAAGTTGGATTTCCATCATTGAGTATAAATAAGTCATTGGACTCTACGGATTCTAGTAAATTATTTCCATTCTGCTATTCCATTTACCTCCCCATGCATAATGGTGAGCGTTAAAATCACCGCACAAAATGAATGGGTTTTGGAACTGTGACAGTATATGATTCCATTGACTTACTGAGATATTGCTGTTTGGTGCGACATAAATGGATATAATGGTCAATTTGGTGTTACAGAACATAAGTGTTATTCTTTTGATTTGGCACTTGCTTACATCTATTGTGCCTATATTAATGTTCTCTGTATTGAGTACCGTGATATTATCCTTGACTATTATAGCCGTACCTCCATATCCATCATTTCTATCGTTGCGGAAGATCTTGTAACCTCTGAAAGTGCAGTTGTTACCACCTTTTAACCATGTTTCTGAGAAGGCCGCTATTTGAATCTTTCTCGTATAGAAAATGTTCAATGCAGCCTTTATTGGCAAACACTGATCTACAATTGTATTGCAATATTTTCAATTCCTGTGTCATTCTTGTCATTTCGGATTTGTTAGGTTTATCTGATCTCTTTCCATCCGATTAATTATGGCCATAAGCACTTGATTATTTTTTTGGTTGGTAGGGTTAAAAACATCCTTTAGTCTTTTGATTATGTGGTTCAGAGATATTTGCTCTGATGTGCTTGGATTTGGTTGTATTCCTCTTTTCTGTATATTTGTCGTTCTAACATCCTTCTCTTTCGTTTTATCTCTGTTGTCCTCTTTTGTCATTTTCGTATTTACGTTTTCATTTTTTTAAATGGTATTTTATTTATATTAGGTGACGCTTTTCGTGCATCGTTTTCTGTTTTATTGTTATTATTAGAGTTTTTAATGATGTTGTCTATGGCTGGTGTCTCAACGCTAGTATTGTGTAGTCTCCGTTTCTTGGGCTGATTCACTTCCGTATTTTCTGGTTCTTTATCTCTTGTGCGTTGTTGGTGATCTTGAATATCGGGAAAAACTTTTTTGTTTTGTAAGTCTAGTCTAGTCGTAATTATATTTGCGTAGGGGCGGTTCTCCAAAATCCTTTTTGCTTCATTATAACTTGCATTATTAAATTCCATTATTTCCTTTAATTTAATTTGTTTTTTGTAGACTTCGCAATTTTTGTTAATTGCCTGATGTCCATTGCCACATAATGAACATTTGGGCTCTTCCTCCCTGTTATCGCACTCCTTGTAGTTGTGGTTACCCGAACAATGTCCGCACCTGACACTACTTCGGCACTGTGTGGTCACGTGACCATAACGTAAACAGTTATAACATTGGATTATTTTGTTGTATTGACTCACCCGACACTTCACCGCATGTATTGTTACTTTCTCAGGTAACCTTTGGCCTCTGAAAGTTAGAACGCATACGGGCGTTTTTACATAATCGTTGTTTTGTTTTTTAAGAATTCGTTTGACTTCTAATATTTCCACTTCAGATTTTATATGTTTCAAAATATGTTCTTCTGATAGCTCGGTGTTTACGTCGTATATTACTCCCTTTTTTATTACAGTAGATAGTGGTATATATGCCCTTGCGCCGATCTCTGAGAATATATAGTCCGCTACCAACTTGTTTGTGAATTTGTAGTCATAACATTCAATTTTGATTTTGTTAATTCCGATAGCTTTAATTTCCTTTATATATTTGTCCATCTCTGGGTGCTTGTTAAATATCTTTCTACCTAATGCCATGTGGTGTAGTTTGCCTATGTTTTTGTTCATCGATTCTACATAAATTAAAAATGGTCCTATGTCTTTTTCTGTGTATGACACTGTTTTAAATACTTTAGTATTTCTCGATTGATTATTTTTTTCATATGTATTCTCATTAATCTTGTCGTTGGTTTTTAAATTTTCATTAATATTAATTACCTCATTATTATTAATAGTTTCTTGGGAAGGTTTGTCCCCTGTAAGATTTTCACTAGCACTGTTTTTCCCTCGAGTCGTTTCTAGATTTATTATTGTTTTCATTTCGTTGTTTGATACAACGTCACTTTCTTGCACTGAATTGATTGTTCCTTTAGGTGTAACATCACTATTTAATTTATTTAAATTAGCGTTTGATTCAGTTTCCATATCTTCTCCATAACATATACGCAATGCGTTTCCTATGCACGGACCTAATTGTATTTGTTCACGGTCATCGTCGGGACCCTCTCCGTAGGGTCCGCTATTCATGATGTCACTATTTCAACTATCTGCTGCGGATTACTCACTATTCAACACTGAGGTCTTTATCGTTCGAACGCTCGTTGCTGACTGTATAAGTACTAATTGGTATTTATAAAACATTTTATAGGTTATATTATTTTTAATATATGTTATTTAAATTCAGAACCTAAATTTGGTATCCATCAAAGCGACAATTTGTCGAATAACATTTTCCCAGTTATAATTTTCCAGAGTTTATCGAAAAAAAGTCAGTAATATATGAAGGTCCGGGGTTAAAAAGGTCCACCAGCGATGTGTCAAAAACCAGTAAACTGCAAGCATTGCTTGATGACGATGACAATCAAACTCAAAAACAACTTGCAGAACAATTAAATGTGACACAAGCATTGCTTAACAAGGAATTAAAAGTAGAGAGAAAAAGATGAATAACCAGCTATAACCTTAATTCTTATGACTTTGCTATATGGAGATAAACTCTACTCGTTGAAAATCCATAATAAAAGTATTTTCTTTCGTTGGTAGTTTTTTAGCATTAGTTAAAAGTGTAATTACCAGATGTATAAATTTTAAACCGCCCGCCATTTACTGATGGCCACATTAATTCATATATGGATGGCTGTAGTGGTCTGTTAGTTTTTTCTTATTGTTTTGACATCTGTTCATAATAAAAAATACCAACTGTTGCAATATTCGTACCAGAACGTAGCTTTCCATCATTTTGAAAATGTCGAATTCAGCGCCAAAAAATGTGGTTTTGCAGGGATCTTTAAGAACCTGCTTTCATTTTGTTGGTGGAAGCTTATGGTGACCATGCTCTGTCCGAAACACAGTGCAAGGAGTGGTTTCGACAATTCAGAAGTGGTAATTTTGATTTGAGAAACGAAGAACGTGGAAGACCACCACGTGTTTTTTCAACGTAAAAGAGGGCGATTTATACACCTGGTATTTTGTAAAATGCCTTTAAAATTAAAATAACACATTAAACCTGTTTGCCACCTGCCCGTTCTAAGTTACCCTGTCTATGAAGTAAAATGGTCTAGATAACAATATTTTGAAAGACAGCAAAAAAGCACATTTCTACAATGATGAAGTAGGTGGCAGTTTTACTGAACGTAGTCAAATAATTGTTGGTTTGAAATTTATTATTTGTTTGAGATATAATTGTTATGGTTTTTACAATATAGTTTATTTTTGCTCAAAGTCAAATTGGACCTTTGTGCCTCGCCCTGCTCTACATATATACTTTTTATTTAATTTACTTCAATTCATCGAATGTTACTAGAAACTTTTCTATCTCTCCTCGCAGAAATTTAAAAAAAATTTATAACCTCAGTAGTATTTACAGTATTTACAATTATACACAAAATCCATATACAAAAAGAATCTGAAAAACTAGAAACGTAATCAATAAGCCGAAAGACCAAAAAAGACTTGGATTGTATTATACAATGTTATCTATAGAAAGTGTATAAAACTTCCAGTTTGATTGTATTGACAAAATATAGACAAACTAATGGGGTTTATTGTTTTTATAATACATCATTGTATATAGTATTCAAACAACACATCCTTATATACTCCAAGTATTAATATTTTTGATTCTCTAGAAATTGTTTAGAATATATCTTACTTAGCAAAACAACGTTTGCCGGGTCAGCTAGTTATATATAAATACTTTAACATTATCTAATATTTATAAGAATTATATAAACTGAATTGCAAAATTGAAAATATTTGTCCAAAGTATATTAGAACTTAGTCAAAATTACAATTAAAAACTGAATTATTTTTGATATACAAAAAAAAATTTTTGGAAAAAAATTTGAAAAAAAAATTTAAACAAAAATTGTTTTCCTCCAAAAGCAATTATTTTGTTAAAACAAGCAGAAAGTTCTTTGAATCATTCAAATCGGACGCTTAGTTCGCTCAGAAACTGCCATTTTTTGCACATTTAGCTCTGTATCTTCAAAACCGCTGGACCTGACTTTGCCAAAAACTAATCACCACTTCATTACAAATTCTTCTACCCGTCATTACAAATTAAATGTTTTTTGGATCATTCAAATCCGATGCTCCCATCTCTCTAAAACTCGATTTCTATTTTCTGCATTCTTTGCTCCGTATCTCCGAAACGGCTGGACCTGCCTCTGCCAAACACTAATCAGCACATCTCCCTATCAATAGGAATCGAATGCTTTTTGAACCATTCAAATCGGTTGATCAGTACGCCAAAAACGTGGACGAAAAATTGTATCCATACACACACACGCCATTTTTTCTTAGGTATGCCAAAATGTTTCGAAACCTTCAAAACGTGAAGAAATGTAAAAATTTTTAATTTCGATTTTTGGACGATTACAATAACTTACCTTACGGAAAGTTAAAAAAATGCCATTTGGCGGTCAAAAATGGTTATTAGACATATGCACATCAAATTATCAAATATTGTATAGAGACTTTGATAATGTGTACACATTTTGTGTTATTTTTTTTTTATTCCGTACCAAGATTTTTAATCTTAAAATTCACGTTAAAATTCAAACAAATGTTCTCGACATTTTCGAAAGTATGAAATAACCGATTTATATAATTTAAAAAACTTTCCATTCGTATTGATATGAAGAAGTGCTGATTAGGTTTTGGCAAAGGCAGGTCTAGCCGTTTCAAAGATACGGGGCAAAAAGTGTCAAAAATTGTAATTTAATTTTTGAGAGAACGGAGGGTCCAATTTGTATAATTCAGAATACATTTTATTTGTATTAACTAAACGAAGAACTATTCAAATTTTTGGAAAGCCAAGTCCAGCAATTATGAACTTTAAATAAAAAAGGTAAAAAAATGCTTTTTGACGGTCAAAAATGTTCATTAGACATATGCACATCAAATTATCAAATATTTTAACAATGTGTTCACATTTTGTATATTTTACTTTGTACCATTTTTTTTGGGTTTTATACCAAGATTTTTAATTTTAAAATCCATTTATCTGGTTTAAATTAATGTTTTCGATATTTTTGACAGTATGGAATAACCGATTTGTATGATTGAAAAATCTTTCGGTGCGTAATCGATCGCAAAGCGTTTTAGCAAACAGCCATTTTTGCCGTTTCGGTGGTATGACGCGCAAAAGGTGTAAAAACGGTTATGCATTTTTTAAAAGAACGGATTAACAAATTAGATTAATTCAAAAAACCTTTTGCTTGAGTAGACGGTGTGCAAAAAAATGATTTTACAAAAAATTTCGTAATTTTGAAAACTGTCAAAATAAATCAAAATTTAAAAAAAAATCAAAGTTTCAAAAAATTCAATAGCAATAGCAATATTTAAAAAAAAACGACAAATTTTGAGAATATTTCAAAATTTTCATAAAAATCGAATATTTTCAAAAATTTCCAAATTCTCAAAAAGTTTAAAAAACTTTTTTTTTTAATCCAAAAAAATTTCAAACTTATAAAAAAATTCAAAATTTTGAAATAATTTCTAAATTATCATAAAAAAAGGATCACATGCGACTGAAGTAAAACTTATTTGTTACTGTACAAAGTAGCAAATTTAAGTTAAGTAAAAAAAATGCATCATATAACAATTTTGAGTAATGTTTATTAGTAATATGGTAACACTCGTGATGCAAACATTTATTAGTGTCGACCATTATACACATTTATATAATAATAAATTATCAATTATATATTTATGATAGCATTAAAAATATGTATAATATTTAAAAACAATAATGTAATTAAAGTCATATTGGAAATGTGACATGATGGTTTGTCATTGTAATGAGCATTTAGAAACAAATTCTTCATTCGAGAAATAAAGTAATTGCAGATTAATAAATTCTATTTTATTCGTTCACACAGTGGATTGTGTTAAACAACGCCTAAACAAATATTGTTTTCGTAACTTCACTCATCATGTAATAATTGTGTTTGAAGAAGTTCATGTAATTAAAATTAACATACATTCATTGACTGTTTGTAATTTTTTACTCATTCTTTGAACAGCTGTAATATATGTCTTGCCTAAAAAATTGAAGCCATACTTTTATATTTGTTTTATTTATCAAGCCCAGCACATAGCTTGATCTATGAATCACTTTCTTTTTATGTGAACGTTAATGCAATGATCATCATCAATATTACGAGGTAATAAATTAACCATATTATTAACGTCAACAGGCACAATTATAATTTGGCCAAATATTCAAAATTGTCCAATTGCATGTCACAATCGTCTAATTTGCATACAGTATCTAGTTTAGGTAGATAATTTGGTATATGTGGAAATACTAACCCGTTAAATTTACACAAAGTGGGAATTTTACCCGAATTTAATGCCTTTCGACAAGTTTGACATCCAACCTGATTATTTGAATTAATATTCAGAAAACCTTTATTAAGAATTTGTTTGAGCTTCATTTAATATTTTGAAGTCACTTTGAAACGAAAGTCGATCACACACAAAACATACATAGCTACAGCTATCATTTTTAAATTGTTTTTCAAACAATTTTCCTGCATTCCTTGACAAATTGATGTCGTTATATGGAAGTTCAAATACTTCATTTGACTCTTTAAAAAGATCAGTCACATTATTAGTCACATTATATGCAGAATCATTAATTTTCAATTGACGTGATGTAGTTGCTGTGTCAGAAAAAGTTTCAGCAGTACTTCTATCTAAAAAGACAACAGAATAATATGTTTAAATATGAATAGTTGAAGCATTTTGCAGGAGTCAAATAGCGAAAAAAGATTCATACTTATGTCAATGTTGTTGACATTAACACCTAAATTGATACCTGACTCAAGATTTTCTAATAAATTGGCAGTAACCGATTATTTTTCTTCAGTTGTTTTCTTGACGATGTAATCTTGAACTTTCAGAGTTTGTAAGAGGCTTTGAATCCGCATCAGTATTTATAATTACTATTATAATAAATTACAATTTATGTAAACATGTAAACTTTCTTTAAATTTCCAATAAAGGAATATTGTTTTCACAATTTCACTTATCATGTAATTGTGTTTGTAGAACTTCGTGTAATTGAAATTAACATACGTTTATTGACTGCTTGTTTGTTTTGACTATTTCGCTGGCGATACAGTTTCATTCTTTGAGCAACTGTAGTATCTGTCTTGCCTATAAAAATATTTTCCATTTTAGTAATAACCTCAATGGTATATAGTAACCTCGAAAAACTCGGATAATACAAAATACTTCAATAAACTTACGTTTCTTACGCTGCATAGATTTTTCATTTGTTTTATTATTTGCACTACAATAATTTATGGGGTATAAAATATTTTTCCGATCCTGACAATTTTTATTAACTTCCGATTTATACCACTATTTAACCTTAAAATGTTTTGACATAACACCGTAAATTTGAACAATATGCTTCACGCTTTCGGTGACGTATGCACGTATAAAGTACGCTTTCGGTGACGTACGCACGTATAAAGTCACGCATACCAAGAAGCCTTGCACAAATACGACCAATCAGAATCGACCCGTATAGAAATCATACGGAGAGCGAATGACTCTCACTTGACCTTGCCGTAACAAGTTTCGTTTGCATTTGTACGGATTTACACCCATGTCGCGCCTAAAGAAGTTTTACTTTAAAAAATTAAAAAAATGCACAAATTCATACATATCCATCAACATACACAAAGTTTTTTGTAGAATACGCTCGTCGCCTAATTTAAAAAGCACTTATAAGTCTACAGTATGTATTTATAATAAATAATCTATTTGAGATTATTCAAAACAATTATTGATCAAAATAATCAATGTTTTTCTCGAAGAATTTTTCGAGTGTTTAATTACGGTATGAGAAGTTCCAGCAATTTGCCTTTAAGGCGCAATGCCGTGCGCTTCACTAGTTTTTTTTACTAATTCCATAAATTTTATAGGGATATTCTCAGAATCAAAATTTACATTAAATTTCCTCAATGTCTTTAGTCTCACCCAAGTTGCCTCGCATGATTTTCGTCGATGCAATCCAATTTTCGGTTGAAATCGTCATCGGACGTGTCCCGTAGTTCGGCCGGGGACACTGACGGTCCCAAAGTACCCGTGTCGAGTCGCGTTACGACTCGCTCAGACAGAGTCACTAACGTTGGCGTGAACGGGTCATCTCCTCTGCCTGGGGGAGCCGACAGGTTAGCACCCATAGACAAACTGAAATTGATAATGAAATTCAATTATCAAATCTATGTTTATTCATGATTTTATTTATTATTTTCCCGTAGGGTAAGTTATAGTAATCGCAAAAAAGTCGAAAATGAAAATTTTTATACATCTTTACGTTTCAGAGGTTTCTGAACATCTTGGCATTCCTTAGAAAAAATTGATGTATGTGTGTATATGTGTGTGTGTGCGTGCGTGTGTGTGCGGATACAAAATTTCGTCGACAACCCGGATTTACTGATTTGAATAATTTAAAAAACATTCGATTTGCATTGATAAGGAGACGTGCTGATTAGTTTTTGGCATAGGCAGGTCAAGCCGATTCAAAGATACGGCGCAAAAAAAAAAAAAATGGTAATTAAGTTTTCGAGATAACGAAGAGTCCGAATTGAATAATTCAAAAAACATTTTATTTATATTTACTAAAGAAGAACTGTTAAAATTTTTGGAAAGGCAGGTCCAGCGGTTGAAGAATCTCAACAAAAATAAGTTTAAAAATATGCACATCAAATTATTAGATATTCTATACAGATTTTAATTATGTGTACACAAAGGGTATAAAAACGGTTATGCAGTTTTTAAGAGAACAGATCATCCGATTAAATTAATTCTAAAAACATTTCATTTGAGCAGACTGTGTGCAAAAAATGATTTTATAGAAAATTCCGCAATTTAGAACATTTCCAATAAAAAAATTCAAAATTATTAAATAAATTCAAAGATTCAAAAAATTCAAATTTTCGAAATTTTTTATTATTTTCAAAAAAATACTAAATTTTGAACGATTTCAAAAAATATCAAAATTAAAAAAAAAACAATTTCTCTCAAAAATTTGAGAATGTTTCGGAATTTTGAAAAAATTTAAAGAAAACTTTTTTTTAAACAAATTTTAAAAAAATTCAAACATCTAAAAAAATTTAAAATTTTGAGCAAATTTTTAAATTATCAACAAACAAAATCAAATTAAAAAAAAAATGAACAAATTTCCAAACATTATCGACGAGAAATTGCTCAATGTACGAGGTGCCAAGATTGGGACACACCAAAAACTATTGTTTCAGGAAGCCGCAAAGCATCAAATGCACGGAAGACTATCTCACCAAAGATTGTGGTTGGACTGATAAAATTAATAAGAAAGTTATTAGTGTTTTATATAATGATCAGTTTTATATAATGATATCATAATGGTCATCCAGCTAACTGCAAATGCTGACGTACATATTTACAACATCTTATACGAAAATATCCGCTACTACGCAAGATGTTCGTGTTTGTTCGTGCTCTTTCGCTAGGTGAAGACGAACTAGCGAGCGATGTACATATTTACAACATCTTATACGAAAATACCCGCTACTACGCAAGTTGTTCGTGTTTGTTCGTTCTCGTTCGCTAGGTGACGACTGTTTAAGTTTGTGTTTGTTGTGCGTCCTCACTATGTTTGTTGACGTTCGATCTGGTACGTGCGTTTTGCTTGTTCGTATTCGTTTGTGCTCGTTCGTTAGGTGAGGACGCACCTTTACACAGCGACTTAGCGCTTACGCGCTTCGATATTTAGACACTACAACAGCTATGCAGCGCGAATGCTTTTAAAAAAAGTTCTAAATTTCGTATAAAATTCAAAATATAAAAAATTCAATTTTTTCAAAAAAGTCAATTTTTTTCAAAGGTTTCATAAAAGTTTAAAGTTTTTTAAAAAAAATAAATTGAACTGTAAGTTACAGCAATTTGCATTAAGCCACGAAGCTATGCACCATCAAAATTTTTACCAAGCTTCGAAAATTTGCAACTTCGCAAATTTAATACAGAGACGTAAATATGCAAATTGCAGCATTATATAAACACCAACGATTCAATTCGATACATTTTAACGATGTAACACAATCCGCAGTAAGTATTATTACCAAAACATTATGAAACAAATATTTTCAGTCATATATATTCAATGAACATCATTGACTCATCTTCGAATTGTTTTATAATATGAATTAAATATAAATTTTGTCGTGATAATTCGAATCAATTGCAATAATCGAAAATTTTCGACGTGGGTATCGGATCTTTGGAGTTTGCACGAAGGAACTTAAAATGTAGGTCAAGATTTGACGCACCTCATAAGAACGCGGTGTTAAAATTTATTATTGGATATGGAAGGATGGTCCCAGAGTGACGTATGCACACATACGTATTTTTACATATGAATGCATCTTAAGACACTTTTTGTTTATTTTGAAACAAGAATCACAATTAAAAGTACTAAAATCTGCTGTGATGACAATTCTCCTCGACTTAGTTGCTTTTAAGAAGACAATCTAATGATTATTTCATACATTTATTAGAAGTTTGTTCTTTTAATAATAATAATGACAAATCACAACATTCATAATTAAAAATAGCATAATTGCTGTAATAGCGTTAGGGACAATTTTTACAACAACGAAACATATTTTAATCTATAATTTTATGTAAAAATGAAACACAGTACTGCTTGATATCAGGGAAATGGCACGACAACGTTTTTGAGATATAATATGAATTTTTAGAAACACATGACAACTAACTTCATAATAGTATAGATTATTTTCATTATTCAAAATAAAGGTTAAAAATTAAAAATTTCTTTATTTTTTTATACAAAACTATTATATTTTGTTATCTTTCAGTTAGCTTTCTAAAAAAATGATTTCAAACCTAATATTTAGAAAAATAACACTAGAAATGAACTTTCATTATTGCACTACACAATTACTCTATATTATTATATTAATTATTCGATATAATATTTCTTATTAATACTCGTATCTTACTTAGTAATTATATAGTTATTTGATGATTTTTTTTATTGACCTTGCTATAGCAAACTTACAATATTGTGACAATTGGGGGTTGAAGACCCCTTTTTGGGGTATGCAATGGCTGCCAAATACTATATTTTAGCCTTGCAACCCCTTACGAAGGGCTTACTTCAACGCTCCAATCGCCCGCTAAAGTACCTGTAATTACCTGTGGGGGTTAGTAGCTACTATACGAATGAAACCAAGATTACTTTCATAACTAACTCTATTTAAATAATTAATAATTCATTGCGTATGTATTTGTGGAACTTGACTGTACTTGCATACAGTCAATGTTCCCTAACTAATACTTCTTATTCTTACATCTTATGCTTATATGAATATATGAGTGTATGGGGGAGAGAATAGCTAACGCTTATAATTTACATAATCTGACCTTTAAGCTGGACCTGTCTTGTTGCACAACACACACACAACTAACACTAACGTATCCCAAGGCGTTCGCCTATGGGATACGTCTTAGATGGCTGTTACTTCTTAATTGCCAGGATCTCCAGAGCGTCTCTCTGATGGACCCCAAGAACCAATAGATAGTTAGGGGTAGTGGTAGGGATTGTGTACTCTGGGGTGACGACCATCAGGCGACAATAATTATCAATAAGACGATAATATTGATTATCGTCACACGCCCCCCTGTCACACCAGAGCCGCCCTCGGCTCTAAAAATTGTTGCTACTTCCTAACGATGTTTGAGGTCCCCGTAGCGGTATCCATAATTGTTGGGTGTACGTCCAGAGCCTGGTTTACTTAATATGAATTTGAACGTAAACTGTAGTTGTGGGTGTGTGCCTTCACTAATTGTGCTTTCGGTCAGGTTTATGTCGTCTTGGGTTCTTAACTAGCTATTCCCCCATTTATTAACAAAGAAGGTTGATGAACAACAAATAAAAAAAGTAATCGATAATAAACATAACAAGTATTCAATAAAAAAATATAAATCGACAACCATAATCTTTAAAACAAATATCAAAACTAAATTTATATATGGGTCAATTTGACCTTCAACTTGAAACTTGAACTTAATTAAGTTTGTTTTCCAAGAGCTCGTGTTTGAAAAAAAAAAACTGTACTTATTTGAACTTCAAATCGCGATGTTAATCAAATTAGACACAAAAAAAACTACCATTTATACATAATGCTACAATACAAAAAAAAAACTACACGTGGAAAGATTAAGAGGTTACTAAAGAGAGAACGTTTTCTTGTACAGTTTTTTTTTTTCGGAACACGCTATCTTGAAAACAAACCTAACCTATGTGTGTGTGCTGTTACCTATTTTCTTGGTTGTAGTATTAGTTATTATGAAATACACGTAACCCGAAATCTAAATTAGTTCGCCAGAATCGATGAGCCCGATGATATGGACAATATGGAGTAACGCGTGAAAAAAACATAAAAAAAAAATAACTAATGTGACGATAAACAATGAAGAATTTATTTACCTTTACTTTAAACTGAATCAATTCCGTAAATAACTAAATGACTAACGAGCGCGACATTTACAGTAATTCAGCCTCTACTGGTGTGATTGCCCCCCAAATACAAGACCACAGATGGGGGCTAGGATCTAGTTTTCCTTCATTGCTCCCCCCGCAGAGCCCCATACCAATAATAATATCTCTAGACCGACCGTCTATGCCCACCCAAAAACAAATGGCACTTACACTTAACACCTATGTAAGCGTGACACACCTGGGGTTCCTCAGCCCGGCACAAAAGTACCCCAAGTTGGCCCCTTGACGGGAGATGGCGTGCTGCGACCTATGTCGCCATCCCGGTCTTCGCTGAAGGTACCTTCCCAAAAATATTCCATAATAATCCATAATACATAATAATTCACACAATAATTCGACGGCTGCGGGGTTGATTAAGGGCGGTTTCCCCGATTGAAACCGTACGCGTCCATCGATTCGGACATCTCAATGGTCCTCGCTCGTGGACTACTGGGCCCAGCTTTCAACTCATATATACACGTAAAACAAAAGCGTAAATCCGATATGGCGTCCCGATATAAGCCTGCAGACTTATATTTATACTATCTTGTTGCAACTAACCTATCCTCAACAAACGAAAATCCCAATATAACTTCTTATATATCTTCTTATATTCTAACCCTTAATATTACGACTCATCTAAGAGGGGGGAATCTTAAAATTAAACCTATTACTATAATTATGTTTAATTATTTACATATGTACATCTATATATAAGTACCTATATATATATTAAAAAAAAAAACAAAAATAGAAGTGAGAGCAATATTTTTAGTGGCTTGGTTCGCAACCAAAATATTCTATTACTCTACTAACGTGGACCGTGTCGTATCTGTAACTATTTCTCAATCGACTCCTAATTTTTAAAACTCTATATTTATTTTTATAATTTAGATTTATAATTTATCAACTATCTCAACTAACGTCTGTGTTTACTATCCCTCACTGGCCTACACCAAATTCGACATTTTTGTTGGGCTCTCTCGATATTTAGTAGTACTCGTTCGCGACTCGAGTCCAACTCATTTACCGCGAGTGCCCTGTCGCTTGCCTCAGCCACCACGACTAGCGCTACGTCGCTCGGGCTATTTACGGGATATTCATATAAAAAGTAAAGAGAAAAAAATATTGAAAATAAATAATTAAAAAAAAGGTGGTAAAGGCTACGACACAATCCTTTGATTTATATATTTGTTTATACAAACATACCTATTCTTGATTCTTAGCATCAAGTTTGCCCTATCTCTAATAATCCGTACCTACTTGTTTTCTTTATTAATTTCCTCCTTTCATTAACTTTAATTGCCATATCGGATCCCTTAATCTGGATTGGGCGGTCAAAAACACGAGCCAATAACTATTGACGAGACAGAATTAAAGTATTTCCAATAAAAATAAAATCGTAATTTGTCCATATAAAAGGGTTTCACGCAAATTAAAACAAAACGCCGACGGTATAAACTAACGCGATAATACACTACAGACGTTCGTTTGGTTTGATTTACGGTAACATTATCAGTGAACAAAAAAAAAAAAAAACATACGACAAAAATAATAGTTTATATTCATCTTTACCCATTATCATACTTAACATGATATAAACCTATTATATAATAATTCATAAACAATAGGGCCACTATAACGCATTCAACTTTTCGACTAAAAATTTGCCCTCTATACTCTCATTACCTTCAACGCCTTGTAACATAGGCTATAAACTCTATCCGTAAACCAAACCAAACCTTTTGCGACGCACGGCAAAAAACACAACGACAAATATATAAATATAAAAAAAACGAAATTCTAGTATATTAAAAATGGCGAACAAAGCGGATAATGCAATAATGATAAGTCGGATAAAAAACAGTAAAGATGACGAAGTTACGCGTATGATGTAAAACTAATTTATTATGAAATAGTAAAATATTAAAATTAGTAAAATGCAACATAAAACTTAGTATAAATAAAGAAATTAGTATGATCAATGAAAAAGTATAGTTAGTAAAAAGCGAAAAAAAAAAGAAAGCGAAGAAAATGCCTTTAGCCGTTCACGCATCATTCCGAACAATACATGAACGTTCATCTAATTGCCGAACTACAGCTACGTATATTGCAAATCCGGGTTCTACCTTTGCAATTGTCTCTGTGTTCGTAGAAATACGACTTTTCGAAGGGAAATGTCACCTGCCCACCCGCTCTATTTAACCAAGGTTTTCTAGGCCTTTGGTTTCCAAGCCACATAATACGTCGGTCAAACTGATCGCCTTAGCTGCCATTATGAATTATGGTGAAAAGTCGTATCCTATTATTAATTATAAGATCAATTAGATGAAGCCGCGAATTGAGCACTAAGCAATGACGTTCCGGCGGGAATGAGAACGCCATTAATACGCGTAAAAAAAAACGAAAGAAAATAATAGAAAAGTACAATATTAAAATCGATAAAACTAAATTTATTATTGCATCACCCCACTGAAAAAACACGAAAATACACGACATTACAATATAAAAAAAAACGAATAAAAAACATACTAATACTACAAACCAATTACATAATACAAATGTATTACACAACTCTCCAGCTGGTCAGATATGAATAGCATGCCTATGTTTCAACTATTTGAAACAAAAACTAAGTCCTTGTTAAACTAACAAACCCGATTCGGCACTGTCTGCCTGGCTCAAAAAACTTCGACTCTCTGCACGCGTTTCGTACGCGCCAAACATCTCACCCCGTGAGTTTTTCAAAATTCTTACACTTTTACACATAGGCATGCTAGTCTTTATGCTAATTCTCCTCCGTAAAATTACTTAAAAATAAAACCAACGATAATAGCAATTTGTTAAAACGTGTTAAATTGCTAATCTTACACTTGACTAACAAAAGTGACAAAAACTTGACTTATTCAGATAACTTTCAAAAACTTTTAAACTGATTAATATTATTATAAAATAATTTTCAACTGAAATTAAATTTTCCTATTTATAACAAAAAGTAAAAATTTTTATCCTATGAATCTAGTTGAAAAAAAAGTTAACAAATTTTTTAACAGTTAACAAATTTTAGGTAAACTCTCATGAGAGTTTAAGTAATTTACCATCGATAACATAAAAAAAAACTGAATTCCTTTCTAGTAAACATTAACATATTTAGAAAATCCTAACTATATAATCTATATAAGTAAAGAAAAACTTAATATTTTTTTTTTTTTACAACCTTTTAGGTCTACATAATATTCTGAACCAATAATTAAAAAAAAATCACAAATAAGAAACAGACTTTTTTTTTAAGAAAATTCGTGGTAGACCTTAATTTAATTAAATTATATTAACTAATTAAACTATTTTATTCATAGCGCGTAAAAGTAAAAAGTAATCTTGCCTCATTCGTCTTTAAAATCGAAAAATTTGGTAATTACAGGGTTTGTTAACAACCGCGAATAAAAAGAAAACTAAATCAGAAATAAATGAAAACCGCTAAAACTATTTGTGTTTATCTGTACTTATATCCGTACTTATGTTTAAAAATATTATTAAAAATGACAAACAAATGCATTATGCGCGCGAACATTTTCAAAACCGTTTAACAATCGCTGAGGGTGAGTATGAAATTTTGAACTTGAACACCATGCTGAGTCGCGCACAGGTCAGGTCAAAACGATTGAAAAAAAAGGACTGGGAAGCTAAATTTCTCCGAAAAATGGCCATGTGTTTTGCGTGACCACGCGTATGTGCGCTAAAATGTCCCAAAAGCGAAATATTTGAGCTTACGAGAAAAAATATATTCGACGATTGGAATATTATTTTATAAAATTAAAAATATTTTTGTGGGTATATTGCGATTTTTATAATAAAAAGAATAAAATGAAGTAAAAAAATTGCAATTACATCTACGATTATGTGAAAAGAAAAATTTTTATTTATTTTTTTTTTTTTTATTGCTTACTATTCAAACATAATAATGTAATAATTTGTAATACTGTAAAACAAAATTGGGAAAAAAAAAATAAAATTAACTTAATACCGCAAGAATATAAATTGAATTCGATTAGAAAAAAAAAACAATTTTGTTATTTTATAAATTTTATACTATTGAATATTCAAAACTATTTACAACGCACCAAAAAAAACGCGAAAAATATAATAAAGTTTAACAAATCCATTAAAATACAACAACTAATAAAGTTTTACACTCACGCCTTATTTAAAATCAAATCAATGATTTATAATTTCAAAATATTGGGATACGCGCGCTTTTAAGAAACAAGACTACAGATAAACACATGTAGCGATACACATACGAAAATACACAAACATAAAGAAATTGCGCGACGTTTAAAATTTAATTTATTTCTACAAACTTCTATAAAAATTACGAACACATTAAAATACAACCGAACACGTATACAGTGGGAGCTACTCGCTTGGTTTTTTATTAAATATTATTTAAATATAAAATAAAAAAAATTGTAAGTTGGGGATTGAATACGCTTTCATCATTGTGACAATTGGGGGTTGAAGCCCCCTTCTTGGGGTATGCAATGGCTGCCAAATACTATATTTTAGCCTTGCAACCCCTTACGAAGGGCTTACTTCAACGCTCCAATCGCCCGCTAAAGTACCTGTAATTACCTGTGGGGGTTAGTAGCTACTATACGAATGAAACCAAGATTACTTTCATAACTAACTCTATTTAAATAATTAATAATTCATTGCGTATGTATTTGTGGAACTTGACTGTACTTGCATACAGTCAATGTTCCCTAACTAATACTTCTTATTCTTACATCTTATGCTTATATGAATATATGAGTGTATGGGGGAGAGAATAGCTAACGCTTATAATTTACATAATCTGACCTTTAAGCTGGACCTGTCTTGTTGCACAACACACACACAACTAACACTAACGTATCCCAAGGCGTTCGCCTATGGGATACGTCTTAGATGGCTGTTACTTCTTAATTGCCAGGATCTCCGGAGCGTCTCTCTGATGGACCCCAAGAACCAATAGATAGTTAGGGGTAGTGGTAGGGATTGTGTACTCTGGGGTGACGACCATCAGGCGACAATAATTATCAATAAGACGATAATATTGATTATCGTCACAATATTATTTATATTGTATCCAATTGTTTTACGTACATTAATTCTATTTCTATATTTTGATCTATTCAATTTAGCAAACAATCTTATTTTTACGCAGAAGTGCGCGCTAAGGCTATTTTTACTTTCAAATATATTTTTTGATGTAAAAACTGATATCACTACTATTTGATATCGGGGTGAACATTGCGCAAAAATTTGATCGTTATATGTGCTCTCTAACATTGATGACACTCAATGAATCAAATGTAATTATTTAACATTTTTTTGCCTAAAGCGCTTTTGATGAACGGAGTCTAAATACAGCAGCCACCTAATATAAAAATTTAATGTTATTATTTTTAGAATACCAAGTTTTGATCAAATTTTGTAAATTGAGACAGGAGTTTTTATTGTTTATAATTTTTCAAATAAATTTAGAATTTAATGTCTAAGCTGCTTATATATAACAACAATTTAATTACATGATTCCAGTTAATATTTAAAATAAAATTAAATTTTTGGAATGATATAAATAATTTTAAAGACATCTTAGTCATTGATTTGTCATGCTCATTTTTAACAAACATACATTTTTACTGTGTTCGGATTTACAAATTGAAAACCTAAATGATCTTCTGCACTTAGTTACATGTATAACCAATAACAATTATCAATACTTTTACCGCAATTAAAAATTTAAATTATACAAATAATTTTAAAATCAAGGCTTAATCGAAGAGTCAAGGAAAGTTTCATATTTGTTCACATATTATTTATAATCAATTCTAATAAAGGTCAAAAAGTTAGAACCAAAATTATTTAACCTCATTGTATAAAGCTATCATAAAATAGACAAGTGCTTATCCGTCGGAAGTGGCAACAAAGTGGCGATGGCCGTCAAGATCAACTTTTTTAAAATTATTCTTCAACATACAAGACGTAAACAAACATGTTACTACAAATTAAATGCACGACTAAAGGTTTTTGATGAGTAATAATAATAAATGTAAATCAATATCGACTGAATCAAAAGTATATTTTGCCATGACATCACATAAAATATTACGATATCGCAAACTGAACACAAATAATTCATATAATATTAATAATCTAATAATAGAGATATATTAATATGCACAGTATTAGTACAATATTTCATCAGAAATGCATTTGATCAATAAACCGATATGATAAATATCCTTAATCTATAGTTATTAAAATGCAACAATAATTGACTATTCCGTACCTCATGATTTTTATTACATTTATGTTTAACTGACTGATGAAATGCCCCGAAAGGCTGCTTTCCCTTGTTATAATATTTAATTGTTAGGGTCAGGGTAAGTTATAGTAATCAGTAACCATCCTAGTCGTACATGGCATAGTGCCTTAAGGCAAATTGCTGTGACGTCAAGTACCGAAGATCTTTTTTTTTTAAAAAGCTTCAAAATATTTTCAAAACTTTGAAAAATTTAGATTCTTGAGGTTTTTTAAATTTTTGAAAAAAAATATTTTTTTTACTTAGGTTTTTTTATATTTTGAAAATTTTGAATTTTTTCTTCAAAGAAATCGCGCTGTTTTAGAGACAAAATATCAAAGCGTCGCATTGTAAGCGCCACGTCGGAGCCAAAAGGCTGAAAATTTGTTTTAACCCATAGAAATGAAAACAAAATTTATGCTTATTATTGAAATCTATATAAAAAAAGAGTGCGCGTGCGGTTCACGTGCGATTGAAGTAAAACTTATTTGCTACTGTACAAGATGGTATTTAAATAAAAATAAATACATCATATAACAATTTTGAATAATGTTTATTAGTAATATGGTAGCACTCGTGATGCACACATTTATTAGTGTCAACCATTATACATATTTATATAATGATAAATTATAAATTATAAAATTATAATATCGTTAAAAATATGTATAATATTTAAAAACAATAATGTAATTAAAGTCATATATCTAATATGATCTGTGTGTCATTACAATTGGCATTTAGAAATGAAGTAATTGTTGATTAATAATTTTTATGATATTCGTTCACACAATGGATTATGTTGAACAACGCCTTAACAAATATTGTTTTCGCAACTTTACTCATCATGTAATAATTGTGTTTGAAGAACTTCATGTAAATAAAATGAACATACATTCATTGACGTATTCATTGATGGTATTTTTTTCGCTGGTGATATAATCTCATTCTTTGAACAGCTGTATTAACTTTTTGTCTGAAAAACATTTTCCATTTCAATAACTTTAAAGAATTATGGAAACTACGAATAATATAGAAATTATTTCAATAAATATTTGTGTTTCTTACACTGCGCAAATGCTGCATTTGTTATTATTTTCATTATAATTAATTACGGGGGACAGGGTAAAATATTCTTCTGATTCAGGCATATTTCATTAAATCAAGATTTGTACTACGATGTAACTTTAAAATGTTTATTTATCTATGCCGATTTCCTTGTTGATATCGGTACGCATACAACGTTGGTGCCGGTACGCATTCAACGTTGATGCCGGTAAGTACACAGATCTCTAATCACATACGCGACGACTAATCACAATCGATCCGTATAGAAATGAAATCATCGAGAGCGAATGACGAATCATTGGCACTTGACTCTTCGTTACGCACTTCCGTTGCATTTGTACGGATTTACACCCTAGTCGCGCCTAAAGAAGTTTTACTTTAAAATTTGAGAATTTGATGTGTGTATGTCTAATAATCATTCTTGACCTTCAAATAGCATTTTTTTCACTTTTTTTCTTAAATCTCCAAAACCGCGAAAACTGCCTTTCAAAAAAATTAATCAGTTCTTAATTTCATCAATCATTCATTGAATCATTTAAATCGGACCCTTCGTTATTTCAAAATCTGAATGACCATTTTTGCCCCGTATGTTCGAAACTGTTGCAACTGCATTTGCCAAAAGCTAATCAGCAGGTCTCAATATTCAAATGTTTTTTGAATAATTCATTCTCTCAAAAACAACCATTTTTTGCACATTTAGCTCCTTATCACCAAAACGGTTGAACCAGTTTTTGCTAAAAACAAATTACCACTTTTTCCATCATTGCGTATTGAATGTTTTTTGTATCTTTAGGTATGCTAAAATGTTTAAAAATCTCTGAAACGTGAAGATATGGAAAAATTTTCATTTTCGATTTTTGGACGATTACTATAACTTACCATACGAAAGTAAATAAATAATGAATAAATAAACTAATTAATTAACTTATATAAAAATCAGATATCGACATGTTCTTTGTTTAATAATATCATTGTACTGACGGTCTGAAAATAAAAAAATTTATTAGGTGGCATTTGCAAATCAAGTTACATGAACTTCCCGATATGTGTAATTATAGACTTGATCGTTTGAATTAAAATTTAGCTATTTAGTTAAGAAAAAACTGTTTATTTCAAAAATAAATGTTTTGGTTTCGCTAAAAACAAATCAATACAAATTTCAAATGTGTTTCAAACAACATATATTTTTTGTAATTATATTAATAGTGCAAAAACAAGTGCTTGTATGTACTAAAAGCGCCTCCCATTATTCCCAATTTTAATGATATATATTTCAACCAATTTATTTAATAAAATCCCAACAAATTATTTTTAAAACATTTAATTTTAAAGAAAGAGTCCAGCCAATCTTTGTCCGATACTAATCAACGCGATTCCCAAATGATTTATTTCGAACATTTTTAACTTCCCGTAGGCCAAATTAAGTAATCGCAAAAAAATCGAAATTGAAATTTTTTATATATCTTCGCGTTTCAAAGGTATCTGATCATTTTGGCATACATTAGAAAAAATGGATGTATGTGTGTGTGCAATGGCGGAGCTAGACCATGCGTGGGCATCGGCGAAATTCGTTTGCGAGGCCCCTCTTTTTTCCAGTTAGTTGACTAGTGGTGCACGGCATCATGCCTTAAGGCAAATTGCTGAAACTTTCCGTGCCGTAATTTAAATGTTTTAAAAGCTATAAAATTTTTTGGAAGTTGAAAGGAATTGACTTTTTTTGAATTGAATTTTTTTTATATTTTGAATTTTTTTGAAAATTTCTAACTTTTTTTTCAAAGCGATCACGCTGCGTTAGCAGCTTAGAGACGAAATATCGAAGCGCGTTAGCGCCGCCTTGCGGTCTAACCGGTTAAACATTGATACAGAACGCATAGGAACGTAAACAAATTTTGTACTTTTTAAAATTTTTATCTGATAATTTAATGTGTATATGTCTAATGATCATTTTTGTCCACCAAATGGCTGTTCTTTTACTTTTAATCGGATCTCCAAAACCGAGGCACCAACCTTTCTAAAAATTCAATGAGTTTTTTATTTGTTTAATACAAATATAATGTATTTCAAACATTCGAATCGAACGCTCAATTTTTGCAAAGACTGAATTACCATTTTGCCACTTTTTGCCTCGTATCTTCAAAACGTTCTGCCTTTGCCAAAAACTAATGAGCACATCTTTCCATGTTAACAAGTTAAAAAATAATTATTGTTAAACGAAAGTATGAGTAAATAAGATTTATTTCTAATCACACAAATTTAAATAGACAAAAATTAGACTAGTTAAAATAAATAAACTCTTCGGCAAAAAAAAGTTGGTTCTCCAGATATTAGAAATTAAATAATTATCTCGAAGAAGTTATTATTTTGCCAAATTGTTTGATTAGATAATTTTATAATTTCTCGACCGTTCAAGTCTTTCTGAATGGAAAATACCGACCTACTCAATAACTAATTAGACAAAATTTTGCAATCTACAATTGATTAAATAGATTAAAAAATCTATAATCATAATAATTTGAGCGCACAAATCCACACAAAAAAACGTACTCATGGCATGACCTAAAAGCTCGGCCCATTATTCCAAAATTTAATGATTTTTTATAATTATTCGCTTATTGTAATACCATAAAATTGATGTTAATTTAGATTATAATTTTTATTTCCATACAGATTCAAAAAAAACTACAATTACGAAGATCGATCGATCGAAGAAGGCGCGGCCGATCTTTACGAAAAACTAATCAACACGATTGCCATCTGAAAACTTTAGAACAGTTTTCGAATTTTCAAAAGCGGTTCAGAAATGTGGAAAAGTCTGATTTTTTAAGAAAAGGAAATAATTTACCAACGAAGAATCAGGAACTGAGTCCTAAAAAGTTGATATTAGAAAAACGTCAAAACAGCATTGACCGATGGTAGCAACAGTGGGATGTCGCTGTGAAAGACGCATCGTCTTATTCCAAATATCAAAGTCAGTTATTACATTACACAAATGCTGCTAGACACGTCTGTTTTCGAGCCTACCTACACCGCTTTAAGCACGATAGCACGCCGGATTGACCACATTGTTTGGGAGAAATCGAAGATGCTGAGCACGTGGTCTTCGTGTTTCCGCAATTTATTGCACTACGGGACGGTGTAAAAAAAATATTAAGCCAAATAATTATTATTATTAGAAGAAGTTGTAGAAGTAATGCTAAAAACTGAGGCTGCGTGAAACGCCATAGACATATTTGCTACCGAAGTGCTAATAGACCTGCGATCTTCGGAAGAAAGAAAAGAGAATGAGAATAATTTAGAGATATGTACAATTTCAGAGCGGGTATCATGCATTCTAGATTCTCCTCGCACGTAGTAATATTGAACCGTGGTTTCCATAAGTATCAGATAAAATGCATTTTGTTTGCTATACAAAAAACACACATTATTTTTACATTTAAATTTGGTCTCATTCGGTTTAAAATGGCTTGAAACGTCTAAATTAGAAAATTGGATTTTTTGCGTAAACATAAGCTTCACCTTGGGGCTTACTGGCTCACATACACACGCACATACATTTTCAAATTTCGTTCTCAAACGATTCAGAACGACTAGTAACGGCCTGAAAACATAAAAGTAAGATTTTCTGGCTAATACATTGATTTCCTCTTAGGAAAGACAATAAAAATCACACAGCATCTCATTCTTAATCATAAATTATTGATTATAGTTTATATCGATATTTATAGATTTGATCGAATGTGTCATGTTTACAAGAGCTTTTGACCTATTAAAAATATTTTTTTTGCGATCAACTTGGTATTTATCAATCACCAAATAATTCGGAATTTAAAATCAATTATGACTTCATATTCCTTAAATAGAATAAGAACAAAAAATTTTTATGCGCTTTATTTATGTCTGGTTTTTATGACTCACTAAATTATTATGATACTTTAAAACGTATTTTGTTAATATATTCCAGTCGATTATCATTTTATGCTTAAATTTTTAAAGTAAATCCAGCCTTGAACTCAAAATCCAGTTTGACAAATGACGAATCGTACGAAACGTCTGTAGAGAAAAGTGATGAGCTGCCTAATTATTGCGTTTTGTTGTGATGTCATTGCAAACTAGTGGGGCGCATGGCATCGTGCCTTAAGGCTGGAACTTCCCGTGCCGTAATTCAACATTCGAGGAATGAAAAAATAATCAATAATTGTTTTGAAGATTTTCAAATAGATTATTTATTATAAATACATACTGTAAATTTATAAGTGCTTTCTAAATTAGGTGATGAGCGTATTTTATAAACAACTTATGTGTACGTTTACAAGTACACATAAGAGTCAATTGTTTTAAATTAGATTTTTTTGATAATTTCGAATTTTTTTGAAAATTTAGATTTTTTTCAAAATTTTAAAGGTTTAAAATTTTTTGGAATCTACAAAAATGTTTTTTTAAATATTTTGAGAATTTGGAAATTTTTGAAAATATTCGATTTTTTTTAATTTTCGAAAAATTCTCAAATTTTTGTAAGAAATCTTTTTTTTTATTTTTAGAAATTTAGTTATTTTTGAAAAAGATGAAAAATTTCAAAAATTTGAATTTTTTGCATTTTGAATTTTTTTTTGAAAATTTTGTTTTTTTTTTTAATTTTCAAAAGCACTGAATTTTCTGCAAAATGCATTATTGCACACCATCTACTCAAGCAAAATGTTTTTTGAATTGATCTAATCGAATAATCTGTTCTCTCAAAAAACTGCATAACCGTTTTTATACCCTTTACGCTCCATACCTCTGAAACGGCAAAATTGCCTTTTGCAAAAACGCCTCGCGGTCGAGTACAAACCGAATGATTTGTTAATTTGTTTGAACCATATAAAAAAACTTCAAAATTAAAAATTTCGGCACGGAACCCAAAAAAATTACACAAAATGTGTACACAATATTAAAATCTCTATAAAATATCTGATAATTTGATGTACATAAGTATAATAAACATTTTTGACCGCAAAATAACATTTTTTTAAAATTATTTTTTATAGAGAGTCCATAACAGCTGGACCTGCCGTCCCAAAAATTTTACCAGTTGTTCCTTTCGTCAATACAAGTGAAATGTTTCTTGAATTATTAAAATCGGACGTTCCATTCTCTGTAAAACTGAGTTACCGGTTTTGGAACATTTTGCCCCGTATCTTCGGAACGGATAGACCTGCCTTCGCAAAAACTAATCAGCACGTCTCCTTATCAGTACGAATTAAATGTTTTTTAAATTATTCAAATCGGTTATTCCATACTGTCGAAAATGTCGAGGACATTTGTTTGAACCGTATACATGAATTTTAAAATTAAAACCTTGGTACGAAACCCAAAAAAATTTACTCAAAATGAGTAAACATTGTTAAAATCTCTATAAAATATCTGATAATTTGATGTACGTATGTCCAATAAACATTTTTGACCGCCAAATGGCAATTTTTCAACTTATTTATATTGAGAGTCCATAACCGCTAAACCTGCCTTCCCCAAAATTTTACCAGTTGTTCATCTTGTCAATACAAGTGAAATGTTTATTAAATTATTAAAATCGGACGCTCTGTTTTCCCAAAAACTAAGTTACCGTTTTTGGCACTTTTTGCCCCATATCTTCGGAACGTCTAGATCCGCCTTTGCCAAAAACTAATCAGCACGTCTCCTTATCAATACAAATCGAATGTTTTTTGAATAATTCTAATCAGTTGATCGGTGTTCCCGAAATCGTCGACGAAAATTTGTATCCGCACACACACACGCACACGCACGCACACACATACACACACACACATACATCCATTTTTTTAAGGTATGTCAAAATATTCAAAAACCTTTGAAACGTAAAGATATATAAAAATTTTCATTTTCGATTTTTTTGCCATTACTATTAAGGCAGTGGTGTTTTGCCATTACTACCCTACGGGGAGTTAAATATAATTTCGATTTTAATCACTTATTTTTGTATGATTTTGTAAACAAATAATTAAGAAAAGTTGATCTTGGGCTATATTTTGTGCATTGTCACCAATAAAATACCATCGAGAAATGTATTTTTATTCTGTCATTAATAAGGAATTTTTAAAGTATCGAAATCAGGTTGAAACTATTTTTCCTAATCAATTTGAATGTCGTATGTAAGATTATATTTAAATCAAATTCCGTCATCATATATTATTCATTGATGTTTTGGCTTCTTTGATTCTCAGAATATATTTTAATAGTAGTGCTTACTTAATAAGCACACTACTAGATTCGGGAGAGGGGGTGTAGTGTGCACGTCTATTAATTACGTAATCGCTTTTTAAAAATTTTTGGACTCTTTCCTTTCTTTAAGTGACACGTGGTGATATTTAGAATTATTCTTTTCTATATCATGTGTAGTTAGAAAAGTCGTAAAATTTTTGTATTTCATTTTATTAACTTCCCGTAGGGAAAGTTATAGTAATCGCAAAAAATCGAAAATAAAAATTTGTATATATCTTTACGTTTCAAAACCTTCTGAACATCTGAAAAAAATTATGTATGTGTGTGTGTGTGCGTGTATGTATTGTATGTGCGGATACAAATTTTCGTCGACGATTTTGCGAACACGGATCAACCGATTTAAATAATTCGAAAAACATTCGATTCGTATTGATAAGGAGACGTGCTGATTAGTTTTTGGCAAAGACAGGTCCAACCGTTCCAAAGATACGGGGCAAAAAGTGCCGAAAACGGTAACTCAGTTTTTAAGAGAACGGAGCGTCCGATTTGAATTTTTCAAAAAACATTTTATTTGTATTGACTAAATGAAAAACTGTTCAAATTTTTCGAAAGGCAGGTCCAACGACTTTGGAGATATCGAGGAAAAAGTAAAAAAATGAGCCATTTGGCAGTCAAAAATGAACATTAGACATATGCACATCAAATTATCAGATATTTTATAGAGATTTTAACAATAAGTATAAATTTTGTTGACATTCCTATAGGTTCCGTACCAATGTTTACGCGTTAGACGGCAACGCGGCGCTTACGCGCTTTGATATTTCGTCTTTATGCAGTTAAAACAGTACGATTGCTTTGAAAAAAAGTTCAGAATTTCCAAAATATTTCAAAATAAATGATTTAAGATAGAATGATTTAATATGGTTCGAAATTCTATTAAAAGTTTCAAATCATTGATCAACTTTTATTGATTATTATTATTGATTATTTTTAATTACTCGAATTTTGAATTGCGGTACGGGAAGTTCCAGCAATTTGCCTTAAGGCACGATGCCCTAATTGCCTTAAGACAGAATTCCAGTTACAGCTAGTTTAAATAATTATGTTGTGCTCTGTTACAAAATGTCTGACAATAAAAGTCGTTTTAAGCCATTTTGTTTTTTTGTTTTTTAACTTATTTTTTTACACAAGGAACGGTTGTAACACCCGCACTTTACTTGTATGATTTGATTTTATGATCAATCCATCGTATTTTAGGGCAGTATTTCAGTAATTCATCGTAGATAAATGTTCAGATTACCATTTAACTAGTGGGGCGTATGGCATCGTACCTCAATCAAAAATTATTATTTTTTTAAAAACGATTAACATTTTTGAAAAAAAATTACTTCGAAAAAATTTGATTTGTGAGAAACTATAAATTTGACAAAAAAATACTTTTTTTCTTTATTTTGACATATTTTGGAAATTCTGAACTATTTTTCAAAACAATCGTACTGCTTTAACTGCATAAGGACGAAATATAAAGCGCGTAAGCGCCGCGTCGCCGTCTAACGGATAAACATTGATACGGAACCCATAGGAATGGAAACAAAATTTATACTTATTGTTAAAATCTTTATAAAATATCTGATAATTTGATGTTCATATGTCTAATGATCATCTTTGACCGCCAAATGGCATTTTTTTTACTTTTTTTGTTAGATCTCCGAAACCGCTAGACCTGCCTTTATGAAAATTTGATCAATTTTTCATCTTGTCAATGCAAGTAAAATGTTTTTTGAAATATTAAAATCAGACGCTTCGTTTTCTTAAAAACTGAGTTACCGTTTTTGGCATTTTTTGCTCCGTATCTTCGGAACGGCTAGACCTGCCTTGGCCAAAATCTAATCAGCACGTCTCCTTATCAATACGAATCGAATGTTTTTTGAATTATTCAAATCGGTTGATTCGTGTTCCCGAAATCGTCGTCGAAAATTTGTATCCGCACACACACACGCACACACACACATACATCCATTTTTTCTAAAGTATGCCAAAATATTCAGAAACCTTTCAAACGTAAAGTTATATAAAAATTTTCATTTTCGATTTTTTTGCGATTACTATAACTTGCCCTATGGGAAGTTAAAAATTATTGATGATAAAAAAGTAGCACAACCGTATATATAGATTGCATATGATAAAACAAAGATAGTATAGAACGTAAGAAAGTAATGTTGTAGGTAAATAATGCTTCGAGTAAGCAATACTGAATAAATAAATAAAATAAACAAATAATATTTTGTGACTTTTTGTCAAACCCACACTATTAGCTATTGCGATTATTGCTTTTACTAATTGTATTAGATACTCAGTGGTTAACATTTTAGTATTGATATGTTTTTTATAAGAAGCTGTATGAATCTTTTGAAATTAATATATTATTTTAATATGATAGATATTAAAAAAAATATTTACATTTTTACGCTAATAATAAACACAATTTCATCTGGGAATTTGAATTTGCATGTTTCTGAATGAATGACACAGCTGCCGGTAAGTCGCCCCGGTATTTGCTTCACAAAATTTCTAATGATTTTCACAATCATTATCAATAAAAATGTATTTAAATAATAAAAATAATACTTCTAAAAAACTAAAAACTACTATAAAAATTAGAATTATCAGAGCATATATTTTGAAGCAAAAGTCGACATACTGTATGTGTAAGCGATACTCCTACGCACAGGTCACGAAGCGGGTGTGAATAGTAAAATTTGGTTATCTTTTTTATGTATATTTCACTAATAATAACTTTAAAATATTATCCAAAAATCTAAAATATAAACTATAATAAAAGACAAACATTTAAAGTTTTGATTATTAAAACTGTCTAGAAATACTAGCATTAATAAAAAGTCTATTATTTCAAAAGACATTTTTTACTTGTGCCAGTACTACAGAGTTCTTATTTAGCCTTTTCCGTAAATTTGTTAGACCTATCAGATTGTCGTTTTATTTAGTTTTTGTTAGCAAACGAGAATGTTTCCGGCTTTTTTATAAAATATCATAAATTTAAATCACGCAAAGACGCATCTATACGCACCAGACAACGATTATCATAATAGTATCATCAATCGGTTGGTCATCTGAAAATGCTACCTTGTCAATCAAGTTACGAACTTCGGGTTCATGTTCAACGCATAAAAAGTAATATTTATTCCATACGTTGACATCAAATACTAAGTATTTGCAATTAAAACTTTTATTTTCGTCGAACGCATCTTTTCAGGCCGGGGTCACAAATACACGATCACGCAATTAGTTATGAAAACGTCTAGATAATTTTTAGTTTATTGGTTTGAAAATTTGGTCTAACAACCACTGATTTTTAATTTGATACCCACCTCTTCCAGTTTGATATCAAGCAGTAGTGATAACAAGTTTACTTGAAATTATGGATTTAAAATAAAACTAGTGGTGCATGGCATGGCTTAAAAAAAGCTCTAAATTTTTCAATTTTTGTTTTGAAAAGTCATAATTTTAACTTTTCATAGGTTACTATATAATAATCGCAAAAAATCGATAATGAAAATTTGTATACATATTTACGTTTCAAAACCTTCTGAAAATTTGGCATACCTTAGAAAAAATTGATGTATGTGTGTGTATGCGGATACAAATTTTCATCGACGATTTTTTTTTTATTTGGCCTCGCTTACTCTGAGCATTTAGCCACCTACAACATTTTTTATTTAGTTACAATTCTAATTTTATATCATTTTCAATCTATTTTATGTATCCTATTCTATATTCTTCTTAATTTTTCTTCTTATTTTCTTCAATTCTTGTTCTTTTTTAAATTTCTAATTCTATTTAACTCTCAGCTTCATACCATTCTTTTCCTCATACTTCTTTCAAGTTCCAATATTTCTCTTTTTACTCCCAAATCAATTCAACTGTTCGAATTCTGTTATACCTATTTTTCTTAATTTTTATTCAAATTCTATTTAACAAATACAATTTTTATTTGATTTCAAATTAACTACACATATTATTTTTTCACAAATTCTATGTCATTGACAGGATTTGATCCGAAGACCCTTGTCGTGTGAATCGAACACGCTGCCAAAGAGCTATGCTCGCCACCATCGACGATTTCGGCAACTTAAAAAACAATCGATTCGTATTGATAAGGAGATGTGCCGATTAGTTTTTAGGCATAAAAAGGTCTAACCGTTTTGAAGATACGGAGCAAAAGAGTAAAAATGGTAATTCAGTTTTTGAGAGAACGAAGCATCCGATTTGAATAATTGAAAAAATATTTTATTTGCACACACACACATACATCCATTTTTTCTAAGGTATGTCAAAATGTTCAGAAACCTCTCAAACGTAAAGATATATAAAAAAAAATATTTTCGATTATTTTGCGACTACTATAACTTGCCCTACGGAAAGTTAATAATTTCTAATCATTAAACTTACGTTTAGTACAAATGTTTAATTTGTTTTATTATTTTCAAGGAACAGGTATTAAGCGTTGAGGCCGCTCACATACGAATGAATGACGATTCATTAGCACTCGACTCTTATCTTATCTTATCTGCCGTAATGCACTTCCGTTTCATTTGTACAGATTAACACCCTAGTCGCGTCTAAAGAAGTTTTACTTAAAAAAATCGATTTCTTACAAATATTTGAGAATTTTTCGGAATTTTCAAAAAAAAAAATCTAAATCATCAAAAAATAATGAACAAATTTCTTATAATCATACACATAACTAGTTTGTATAATACGCTCGTCGCCCAATTTAAAAAGCTAAGTGCTTTTTAAATTTATAGTATGCATTTATAATAAGTTATCTATTTGAACAATTATTGATTGTTTTTATTTCTCGATTGTTTAATTGCGGTACGGGAAGTTCCAGCAATTTGGCTTAGGGCACGATGCCATGCACCCCACTAGTTATGAAAGCAATCGTGTGCGAAGCTGTTTTATAGATAAAATATCGAAGAGCGTAAGCTTCACGTTGCAGTCTAACGGTTAAACATTATAAATCTATATACGGAACTCATAAAAATGTAAACATATTTTGTACTTATTATTAAAATTATGTAAAAATATCTGATAAATTGATGTACATGTCTCTAATAATCATTTTGGGCCGCCAAATGACATATTTTTTTTACTTTGCTCATTGAATCTACCGCCAGACTGATATAAGTAAACATAAACCATATCACATTATGTTAATGCGAAAAAGGTAAACCATTACGCACCGAAAACATTTTTATACTGTCTTCAAAAAGAGCTACGATGTATGAAAAAAGGCAGCTGCAGAAAAATTGGATCAGGAACAACACGGGTTTTCTCTTCATCCGATATCTCAAGTAGAAGATTTGAAGTAAGTTGTCGGTTTTCATTTTATGCATACTCGATACCCAATGGCGTCTGAACTAATAATAAAATGAGAAACAATGCACCTGATTTATGACAGTCTAATTTGTTAGATTGCATTGTATTCTGTGTTGTATTTGAGCTTCAAAATTTACTAAAAATTTTGTTTTATGTATTTAATAAAAAGAAATTTTGAACTGTTTAACATGTGCATTATCTTAACAGCGATCAAGAATTAAGGATGTGATGATATGACTTAACTAACTTTGTCGGTTTTATAGATGGCAACCCATCTATTTTTTCTATCTTTATTCTATCTTTATGTAACAAATTTTCTTATCGCAGTTTCTGTAATACTGCCATTTTTATAGTGATGGAACAATGTCGAACAAGGGCTATTTTCACCTGGAAACATATTAATATCTATATTTTCAAGTAAAAATCTAAGTCTTGATTTCTGCTTGATATCAGGCTAGAGCTTCTGATTGAGCTCTAACCACTAATCCAGGTTAAGCCTATTGGAGAAATATAGAGGTGAACAAAGAGTGGAATATACAATCACTGTCAATTTGAATTTACTTTTGATAGTGAATTAATAATAGCCAAAAATAGGCATTTTCATATACGTGTTTTTTTAGAATATTTAATTTATATATTTAATTTTTTTAATCCAAACTACTCATTTAAACGATTTATCGTGCTTGAAAGTATGTCATTATCGAGAAGTAACTCCTATGTAAATACAATTTATAATTTTATGAAATTCTAGCAAAATAATTAATTGACTAAGAAATTATAATTCCAACGATTTTCAATGAAGAATATAATATGTTAATGAATTCGTAATATGAAAATCGGAAATGACAGCATGCAAATTATGAAAATTGTCTTCTTCGTCTTTAACTGGACATTTGACATTTAACATATATCTTCTGAATAAAGGAATTTGTACAATTCGTAATTCTAATATTAGACATGTAGTCACACATTATACAAAAAGCAAAGGACATTTGTTAAAAGTTTAAGAGTAGTTAAAATTTTTGAAATCTTGTCGTTTCAATAAATTTTGAGATACATTATCATAATTTATTGAAACGACAAAATTTCAAAAATGTCTGCACTATTTTAGTAAATTTACTCAACTGAATAATGATTCAAATATATTTAAGACTTATAGAATATATGGTCATCTAAAAATACAGATTCTCTCATTTTGGAATATGGAGAAAAAGTGCAAAAATCACTTTTCAGTCTTCGAAAATACTTACATATACTTACAATGAGGGAATAAATTACGACCGGCTATTTTTTTATCTCTTCGCATTATAAATTCCTTAAAGAAATTATATTATAAATCGTTTTACATCAAAATGTTTTGGATATGACCATAAATATTGTTATATTATAAATCATTTATGAAATATCTCTATATTAAAAACGTCGATTATTAATAACTCCATTCCCTATTATTAACTGTATTGATTTAATTTAATTCATTTAACACATTTTATGCAACATTGAATTCTGAAAATATTGATTTATTTAAATGTGGATTTAAACGTTGACCAGTAGTTACCAAACATAACGAACGATGCATGTCCTAAGATCGCGGCACATTTACTCTAAGCCTAAATAAATCTGTAAGATCTTTCAATTTCAAAGCAGCAGCTTGGTCGATATTTACCAAAACCTAATTTGCAGTTTTTGAATTTTCAATTGAGTATAAGATATTTGGCTAAAATGAACATTTATTAACTTCCCGTAGGGTAAGTTATTGTAATGGGCCGAAAATCGGAATTGAAAATTCTTACATTTCTCGACGTTTTGAAGGTTTTTGAACATTTTGGCATACCTCAGAAAAAATGGATGTGTGTGTGTGTGTGTATGTATGTATGGATACAAATTTCCAGTCACGTTTTCGGGCGCACGGATCAACCGATTTGAATGGTTCAAAAAACATTCGAGTCCTATTGATAGGGAAAAGAGCTGATTAGTTTTTGGCAAAGGCAGGTCCAGCCGTTTCGGACATACGGAGCAAAGAGTGCAGAAAATAGAAATCGACTTTTTGAGAAAACGGAGTATCCAATTTGAATGATCTAAAAAACATTCTATTTGTAATGATTGGGAGAAGTGGTTATTAGTTTTTGGCAAAGGCAGGCCGAGCCATTTCGAAGATACGGAGCTAAATATGTAAAAAATGGCAGTTTTTGAGAGAACTAAGCGTCCGATTTAAATGATTCAAAGAACTTTCTGCTTGTCTTAACAAAATAATTGATTTTGGAAAAAAAAATTTGTTTCAACTTTTTTTTTTTTTTTTTAATTTTTTGTATATCGAAAATAATTCAGATTTTATTTTTAATTCTGACTATAGTTCTAATATACTTTACAAATAATTTCAACTTTGCAATTTAGTTTATATAATTCTTATAAATATTAGACAATGTTACAATATTTATAATAATCTATTTTAAAACATTCTGTTTTCCTCGAACATTTTGTTACGGTACGGGAAGTTCCAGCAATTTGCCTCAAGACACAATGCCATAATTGCCTCAAGACAGAATTCCACTTACAGCTAGTTTTTTAATTTTGTAGAAACAACACGTTCATATTGAGCTTTATGGATCTTCTTTTGAATTTTGGAAATTGGTTTCTTGATTGCCTTGATTATTGATTTAAATCGGAAAAATTTGCTACCACGTGAAAAATGACCACATTGTCAAATTCGTAGCAATTTTTTTTCGTCGTTAGTCACTTTGTTTCTGAGCACGGTTGTTTAATTTACAATGCTTGAATATTATTGTTAAGTTTACGGTATTTAATTGTTTTATAAGGTGTACTGTTATTTTTAAGTGAGATTAAACAGTTCTTTTATAATCTAGAATAGCTTATATGTAGTTGGGGCAAAACCAACTACCTAAAGACCTAAACTTTCACACACAGAAAATAATAAATAAAAATGTAAAATAACTTTATAATGAAGTTTCATACGAAGATTGTATCCAGTGCAATTTTCATAAAAATGTGTGAAGTCTTTATAAAAATGTGTATGTGCGTTCAAAAAAAAAAAATATTTCAGATAAAAGTTCTATTCGCTCTATTTTTAATAATTTTGTATCAATATACACTTGCAATTAGTCCGATTAAAATAAATTCAACAAAAATACCTGATAATATTTTTTGTTTATGTTTGAAAATTCATATATAAATTATGATTTTTGTTTTGTTTTTCAATCTAATAATTAAACAGGGTCGTATTAATTAAATAATGTAGCTATTATTTCATAGAACCTCTTTAAATTTAAAAATAAATTGAGGTATCTTTATGCCCCATTAAATTAAATTTATTAAGTTAAATTAGTTCCCAAAATCATTATTGTGCATTCATCGCCCGTCTCCAAATTTCACTTGTATTTTCAACTGACTGTTTTACTCAGCCAGTAATCTCTAGACAAAGTAACTCATATGTAAATGCAATAACGTCCAATCTGATTTCTAAGACAATTGAAAATAAGTCAATGTTTTGAACGTGCCGCAGAAATCGGAAGCTGCTCAGGACGGCGCCGCTATACGTGCATATATGTCCGGGCAGTCGATGCACTCGACCGCCGCTGAAGAAAGTAGGTGTTTTAAATCACGAATGACTTTTAATTTTACTATTTTAGTACTTCAGTCTTTTAGATATCGAACAAGATAAAATAATGACATGTAATGCATACATAAACCTAAAACATGGACAAATTTGATAAGTACTTTTAACTCTATCTGTAATTCTGGGTCAAAATTACCAGCTGATATGTTTATTAACTTTCCGCGGGGAAAGTAATAGTAATGGGCTAAAAATCGAAAATAAATGAATTTTTGCATAATTTTACGTTTCAGAGGTTTCTAAACATTTTGAGAAATGAAATTTATGAAAAGATTTTTAAATTTTATTTTAATAACTTCTCGAAGAAGACGTTTATGTTTTCATCAAAAAATCCGATTCGCTAATTTTATGTTTCTCGACGTTTCAAGCCATTCTGAATCGAATGAGACAAAATTTGGAAAAAGTATGTGTGTGTGTGTGTAAGTGTGCACGCACAGATTTTTGCCGTAAATCGACGTTTTCTTAAAAACGGCTGGACCGATTTCAAAAATTTAAAAGCCATTCGATGTATCTTGTTAAGGACTAGCGTTTATCAACTTTGTGCGACGATCATCCAAGCCGATTCTATATAAATCGCAGAAAAGTGAAAAATTTTTCGTCCACGTTTTAACTCGCAATTCTGAATCGATTTGGAAAATTCAGAAACCGTTCGAAAGATATTGGTTGGGAATCGTGCTAATTAGTTTTTGGTAAAGATCGGCCGGGCCGTTTTCTTGTAATAAAGTTTAAAAAAAAAATTCGACGATTTTTATGATTTTTTTTGACGGTAGATATTATAGTCTTCTAGATTATACTAAAATATTACCGCCCTACGACAACTCGTTTAGCTTTAAAAATTCGTCAAAGTTTGCAAAAATTGGTATCGTTTTTTCGCCTGAACCGATTTCAGAAATTTAAAAGCCATTCGATAGATCTCAATAAGCACTATAGTTTGCCGTTTCTTTGTAATTTGAAAAAGAGTGTTAAACTTTTCGTCCACATTAAAGCTCATTTTACCGAATCGATTTTAACAAATCAAAAACTGTTCGAATGATATGAATGATACTGATTAGTTTTAGGTGAAAATCTACCAAACCGTTTTCTGGTAATTAACTGTTGAAAAAAAATCTAAGCCGATTTTTATGAAACTTTATTTGGCTATGTAAATCATGATCTTATAGAACTTACTGAAATATTACGGCTTTACGACAAGTAGTTTAATTTTAAAAAATCATCAAAGTTTGAGAAAATGAGTAGTTTTGTTGACGTTTGTTAAAATTAAAATTAGACGATTTACTTGGTATAACGTTAGAATACTTGGTATTAATAAGCCATTAAAGTCCTAAGGAAACTGGTTTAAATATAAAAATCGAAAATTTGCTTCTAGAAAATACTCCGAGTTAACGTGTTCGTTCGTTTTCAATTATGTGTAATAAATTCACTCGGAATACTTCTAATCAGTCATAAATTAATTTGTTTATTATTGATTAAGTCGATTATTTACACATATCGGGAAGTTTATGTAACTTTCCTCAAGGCTAAATACCAATACCAACTAGTTTATTATATGCCTATTAGACGTTTTCAACTCAAAATTTTCAGCAACTGGAACACTTTCTTACATTTTTTAATCATTTCTTTAGGGTGGAGAGAGGCACATAGCTCCAATTTGACTGTGAGCTATTATGTTGTGAAAACCAAATCAATTTCAATCACAACCAATAACACATATCAAATAAATAACTATCTGACTATGTTCAGTAAAATTCTCATCTACAGCATCGTAGGAATGTCTTTTTTACTGTTTTTCTAAAATTTGTCATCTGTGTTTTGCTATTCCATAGCCGAGGCAAAATGGGACCACCAGGTGACAAGCATGCCCAATAAATTATTTTTAAATTTAAAGGTATTTTACGAAATTGCTACAGTACTCATCCAATGCACAATATTTTCATATGATCATTTTTACGAAGATAACGCTGTATATAAAATTGATCTGGTATTTTGTCAGTAATAATCACCAGCACAGTTGCAAAAACTATTTATTTAACTTATCTCTTGTGAAATTGCTTTTTGTAACTTATTTACCTTTCACGATCCAATAATATATTTGAATCAGACGAATGTCATTTTAAATTGTTGTGATTATTAACAATTTCATAAAATGACTTTGAAAATGAATTTTGTGCTTATGAACTAATGATTTTCTGTACTCACCACCAAAGCCAGTAAAAGTAGTTTACTAACTACCAATTTTTTAAAAAAACTTGACCCAATATCTGTCTTGTCCTTCACCACTAATTTAGAATATAATAATGCTTGTATAAATTTAACGAAAAGCGGTAAAACCGCGTTAAGTAATGCGAATTTTAAATTTTGAAATGTTTTTTTTCGAAATTTAGTTCTAGTGAAATTTTTTGTATCAGTTCAGTCTTTTGTTTTTGTCATAAATATTCCAGAATGACAAGGATAAAATTTCAGGAATCGGGTTGGTTGTGAATTATACCATTTAGTTTCATTGAAACAATATTTGAGCCATACAGTTTACGTTACAAAATTCTATACAAAGTTGGAAGGGGCTTAAAGGTTCATGGATAAAATGGTCCACAAACGACATATCAAAAACATGTAGAGTTCAGAATTGTTTAACAACATTAATTGAAGGTAGAGAGAAAATGATGTAGAACCAGCCATTTCCTTGATTCTTACGACGTTGTTATCGGGAGCAATCCCATTTTACCTCACCCAAAAGATAAAAAGAACTAGGTGAAAGTTTTTTGAAAAACAGTAAAAAAAATATTTTTACAAAGATGAATTAGCTGAAAATTTAACTGAAGTCAGTCAGATAGTTGTTCATCGGATATGTGTAATTTGTTGTAATATAATTGGTTTGATTTTCACAATATTAATGCTAAAAGTCAAACTGGACCATTGTGTCTCACGCTACCCTACTTAAATATATATAGAGCTATGGGTTTTTCGTCAATGATTTTTTAAAATGAGCTATAAAACCATAATCGCAATGTATCCATTGATCTAAAATATTTTATCTATCATAATACAGCCAATCATTCTATAATCCAGCATTCTGAGAATATGGTTTTCATATTGCGCGGTGTTGAAATTGCGACAGTCTTTCCATAACGCGGTTTCTATGAAAGCCCCTAGTAAGATTTTATTATGTCCTATTGTAAAAGATTTTATTATACATTATATTATATTTTTCAATATGTTTATATAAACGTGCTTTTATTATTTTTAATATGACTCAATCTATCACTTTTTTTCATTTCAGTTGTGACAAAAATTTTAATTAACATTGTTTATGCATATATAATTATTTAAATATAACTGCAAAGTTATAACAATAGCACTTAATCAAAGTATGTCAATTTTGCAATCTTAATCCCAGGTACTCCAATTGCCATTCATTAAATAAACATAAAATCGCTGCATCCAATATTAATTCAATATTATTACAATATTTTCCTTGATAGCTTTGTTTAACATCGCTTATTATAAGATATTAGTTAATACGACTTGTTACTCACTATTCAAATATGTTAATTATGTTCTAGCGATAACGATTATTTTTTGGTAAACAATGCATTCATGTCTATTTATAAAAAACAAATAGACGAAGCGAAGCGATCGACATATAAATATATATATATATATATATATATATATATGTATAAATATATATTTAAATATTATTCAAAATAGACTTCTAAATAATTCTTGTTATAATTACAAATAATTTTAATATATTCTAAGCAAATTTTCTATTAACTAATTAAAACACCACCTATTTCACTTTCAGCATATATATTTATATATATATATATATATATATATATATATATATATATATATATATATATTAAACTAGTGAGGCGCATGGCATTGTGCCTTAAGGAAAATTGCTGAAACTTCCAATACCAAAAATTATTTTTTCAAATTAACATTTTTGAATAATAATTTACTTCGATTAGATTTTTAACAAACTGAATAATTTGACAAAAATTTACTTTTTTTTGAAAAAAAAAATGTTTTTTTTATTTTGACATATTTTGGAAATTCTGAACTTTTTTTCAAACATTCGTACTGCTTTAACTGCATAGAGACAAAATATCGAAGCGCGTAAGCGTCACGTCGCCGTCTAAGGGATAAACATTGGTACGGAACCCATAGGAATGTAAACAAAACTTATACTTATTGTTAAAATCTCCAAAAAATATCTGATAATTTGATGTGAATATGTCTAATGATCATTTTTGACAGCCTAATAGCTGATTTTTTTACTTTTTCCTCCATATCACCAAAGTCGTTGCACCTGCCTTTCCAAAAATTTTAACAGTTCTTCATTTAGTCAATGAAAATAAATTGTTTTTTGAATTATTCAAATTGGACGATTCGTTCTCTTAAAAACTGAGCGCATTTTTTGTCCCATATCTTCGGAACGGCCTTCGCCAAAAACTAATCAGCACGTTTCCTTATCAATACAAATCGAATATTTTTTGAATTATTCAAATCGCTTCATCCGTGTTCCTGAAATCGTCGACGAAAATTTGTATCCGCACACACACACATACATCAATTTTTCTAAGGTATGTCAAATTATTCAGAAGGTTTCGAAACGTAAAGATATATAAAAATTTTCATTTTCGATTTTTTTGCGATTACTATAACTTGCCCTACGAGAAGTTATTAAACACCATTATGCAAACCTACAATTAACTGCATAATGTTATTCTAAAATGAAATATCACAATATATATATATATATATATATATATATATATATAATATATATATAT
This sequence comes from Ctenocephalides felis, assembly GCF_003426905.1. Classification (NCBI taxonomy): domain Eukaryota; kingdom Metazoa; phylum Arthropoda; class Insecta; order Siphonaptera; family Pulicidae; genus Ctenocephalides; species Ctenocephalides felis. Next base: position 111,930,624 of record NW_020538040.1, read on the forward strand.
ATACAGGGCCGGTCCTGCCTTGCATGCGATGCATGCAAAAAATGCGGGCGCACGCCTTAGGGGGCGCCAAAACGAGGTTACGAAATTAAATTTTTAATATATTATTTATATTTTTTATTATTTATATAAAATCTAGAGTACTTAATGAATTATAATAAACAATCAAACTTAACTAGGGATACGAAGACACAAAAAGCATATTTATTTTGCAACGTGATATCAGTAGAAACAATTAACCGATTAATAACTCTGTAAATTAGTAAATAATAGCTCTGTTTATTGCTCAATCTACTTATTCAATTTTTTGAAATTGAAAAAGAAATTATATGTGATGTGTTCAATTCCGTAAGCGCAAACCTACGAAAAATTAAATTATTTGGCATTATAGACGAAAAATTGCGAGATGATTTAGTTAAAACGGAACTTGTTAATAAACAGATACAAATTAGGAAAAATGGATTATTTATTTCGATTGATTCCGAGTTGTAATTTTTGTTTTTGTTGCAAATGTTTCGCACCTGATAAATTTTGAACGTTGAAGACATTCGTGGTTAGGGTTATGGAAATGGAATAAATATGAGAATTGGAAGCAAAAGTTACTTTGGAACGAAAATTTTAAGGCTTTTTTCAAATAGTTCAAGAAATTACTTCTTTGCAGTTTTGCTAATTTTTGAACAATACTGATACTCTGAATATGAATACTCTGAAAATACATAACAACAATCTGATACTCTGAATATGACGAGAAAGCAAGGACGAACACAATTCGGCTCTTACTATATCAATAAGGAGAAGTTTGCAGAAATAATACATATCAAATATAATTAGTTTTTTTTTCAAAATAGTTCAAGAAATTACTTCTACATATCAAATATAATTCGTTTTTTTTCCAAAATAGTTCAAGAAATTACTTCTTTGCATTTTTACTAATTTTTGAACAATAGTTTTAAAATACGTTAAAAATTTATAACTTTAAAACAACAATCTAATACTCTGAATATGACGATAAAGCAAGGACGAATACAATACAAGGACGTCATTTTGGATATTGTAAATAATAAAAAATTAAAAATAAATTAAAATTTAAAAATCCAGCATGAAATGCGAGTATTACGATTGAAAATAGAAAGCTAGTTTTTTTAGCTCTGTTTACATGATTTGCTCAATAGAATAAATCGCATAATAAATAAGTAAAATATTTCAAAACCCAAATATTAATATTGTACATACGTTAAAAATAATTGAAAATTTAGAAATATTTGATTATAATCAACCCGCGAATTGGCCCGATTTTCTAAATAAATTTAAAATCAATGTATTTTATACACTTTTAGATTATATCTAATTTTTTGCTATATCCAAAATAATCAAAAATAAATTTAAAAAAAATCTGTAAATATTTATATAGTCTTAATGATAAACTGTTAAAACAGTTAAAATTAATAGGGGAGGGGGGGCGCTAGAAAAAAAGTTGCATGCGGGCGCTAAGGACCCCAGGACCGGCCCTGTATATATATATATATATATATATATATATATATACGAGTATATATATATATACATGTACATTCTAAATAATTTATTACATTACATACATTATTCTAATTTCAATTATTTATATGTTTCAACATCTAACATTACATATAGCTGTATCAAATATTCCCATTCAATTATTATTACTCAATAATGAATACTTTTATAAATCTAGTTTAAAATTATTTGATGCACAATATTTTTGACCAAAAACTCTTTGGCCAACACAAATAAATTTTTCGGTGATCCCACATGTGAGCATGCCACATATAATTGCTTATGAGAAAAACATTGATTTTGTAAATCAAGTCAAAGACAAGTCAAACTCAGGACAAACGGACATTGTTTGTCCCTGAGATTTGTTGATAGTCATCGCAAATGCCAATTTGTAACCTCTTAAAAGGTGTCATAAGAATCTGTTGTAGAAAAATCACTTCTCATTTAACATTTTTTCGCAGCACATGCTTTCTGTATCATTTTTAAAGTTTATTGCCTGACAATATCGGCATACTTTATATTGCACCAATTGCAATCTTTGAATGAGCAGAGTAGCTAATAATCAAATGCAAGACTAACGAATTGATGCTCGGTTAATGTACGGCAGGTTTGTTGCCTTCGTCAATCTTGGGCTTTTGCTGTTTCTATGTATCGTTCTCGTGCCTACATTTTATTCATTATAGTGTTTTGCTTAATGAATTAACTATCAAACACTACTATGATTTAATACTTACATTGTTATTTTTCAATAGACTCAATAGACAGACGCACCATCAATACCATTAACTTAATTAATAATAGTCACAATCAACTGCACGTTTATCATCAATAGTATTTGTTTGAATATTTGAATTTTACCACTGCGCTTCATTAGATTTAGTTGTTATTAGAGTTAGTTACTGCTGGAAAATTGATAAATTTTATTATAAGGTTTGATTTGTGGTATGTATTAATAAACCGCTGATTAGTATATAAACATATATACCATGAATCGTAATATTCTCTGCTAAAACTCTTCTTCCAATAAGCAGGATGATCTTCAAGCAAATATGATTTTATAAACGATTCCATTAATAAACATCAATAACCTTACATTACACTTTTGTGCCAATAAGACTTGCACGCTTATTTATCTATATTAGCAACGTCATCATAGCCCATAGAAACGCACCATAAACTCTTGCCTTCGAAATGTTCGTTGCTCTATGGTTTTTGATCTAGATCATAGGTTCCCAGACTTGTTTGTGCCGCGGACTCCTTGCAATGTTTTTCGTTTTGTTATATACCCCGTATATTTAGGTTAGCATACGTTCCGATTTTGCCGAGACAGCCCCGGATCTTCGGACTCGAGTTTTTCAAATCAATATTTGGACCAGATTGTGATGGGTTCTCGGAAAGCATAATTAATTGAACCTTTGATAATAAAATTGCAACTACCCATTAAATATCTAGAAATGATATATACAATGAGTATGCTTATATAAATTAATACTTTATAAATTAGAAAATTACCGAACTCAAAATTCCAAAGGCGGGTTAAAACAGCCTCTCACAATAATCTGTATGAAGGGATTTAAATGTTGAATTTAGGTTGAATTTTACGTGTCTGTGACCTACTGCAAATGTGGTGCAACAATCGAATAATTGTGTGCTCAAAAAATTCCAGACATTTGCCATCTGTGATACTATTAACAGATCGTCCTAAGGTCAACTTAATATATCGTAGCAACAAAACTAGTGGGGCGCATGGCATCGTGCCTTAAGGCTAATTGCTCGAACTTCCCGTATCGTAATTAAACATTCGAGGAATGAAAATAATCAATAATTGTTTTGAAGATATTCAAATAGATTATTTATTATAAATACATACTGTAAATTTTTAATTGCTATTTAAATGGAGCGATGAGAGTATTTTATAAACAACTTATATATAGGTTTACGAGAGTCTATTTTTTTTAAATTTGATTTTTTGATAATTCAGATTTTTTTTCATAATTTAGAATTTTTTTCAAAGCTTCGAAATTTTTTTTCATAGTTTAAAATTTTTCGGAATCCAAAAAAACGTTTTTTTAAATATTTTGAGAATTTGGAAATTTTTTAAAATATTCGATTTATTTTTTAATTTACGAAAAATTCTCAAATTTTTGTAAGAAATCTTTTTTTTTAATTTTCCGAATTTTAGTTTTTTTTTTTGAAAAGGATGAAAAATTTCGAGAATTTGAATTTTTTGAAACTTTGAATTTTTTTTTTGAAAATTTTGATTTTTTTTTTAATTTCCAAAATCACTAAATTTGCTGTGAATGTATTTTTTGCACACCATCTACTCAAGCAAAATGTTTTTTAACTTCCCGTAGAGCAAGTTATAGTAATCGCAAAAAAATCGAAAATGAAAATGTTTATATATCTTTGCATTTCAAAACTTTTTGAACATTTTGGCATACCTTAGAAAAATGGTGTGTGTGTATGTGTGTGTGTGTACTTGTATATCGTATGTGCGTGTATGTGTGTGTGTGTGCGGATACAAATTTTTGGGAACGATTCGGCGATTCGGCGACGATTTCGGGAACACGGATGAAGCGATTTGAATAATTCAAAAAACATTCGAATCGTATAGGAGACGTTCTAATTAGTTTTTGGTTAGCCGTTCCGAATATATGGGGCAAAAAGTGCCAAAAACGGTAACTCAGTTTTTAAGAGGACGGAGCGTCCGATTTGAATAATTCAAAAAACATTTTACTTGTATTAAGATGAAGAACTAATAAAATTTTCATGAAGGCAGGCCTAGCGGTTTCGGAGATCTAGTAAAAAGAGCAAAAATGAGCATTAGACATATGCATATCAAATTATCAGATATTTTATTGAGATTTTACCAATAGGTATAAATTTTGTTTACATTCCTATGAGTTCCGTGCCGTTCCGTTGGACGACGACGCAGCGCTTACGCGCTTCGATATTTCATCTCTATGCAGTTAAAGCAGTACGTTTGCTTTGAAAAAAAGTTCACAATTTCCAAAGTATTTCAAAATAAATTTTTCAAAATAATCATAACACAAGTCCTATAGAACAAAGGTAAAGTTTTTAATAACAAAAACAACACTATCAATTCAAGACCAAAGATTACAAACGATTTCGGACAATTATTGCTAAAAATTATACTCGTGACTATGTTTTGGATGACGGTGAGGAAAACGCGTACAACTATTATTATTATTATTTTTCTTGTTACAATTTATTATTGTTAATCAAGACTTTAATGTCTTATTTACAAACTTGATAGGAGCAAAAAAAAATACAAAAATACAAAAAAATGCAATAAATTGGATATAAAATGAAAAAAGTTAAAATAAAAATAAAATAAAAACAGTAATACAAAAATAATAACATAAATGAATTATGACGTGATGATGTATGCCGCGTACTACGTCTGGGCGCGTGCAGACATTGGGCTAGGTGTTTGGTAGATCGAAAGGCCATTTCTTTTTCTCAATCTTCTTGTGGCCAACAGAATTAAAAATCGAACTACTAATATGTTTCAACCAAATCATTACAACCAGTTGGATACCTGAAGAATGGAAGAAAATCATGCCATGCCTCAAGCCAAACAAGATTCCAACAAAAATAGATTCATTCCGACCGATATCATTGATTTCATGTATTGCCAAAACTTTTGAGATAATCATAAAAGAAAGAATAGACTGGTATATTAAAAACAAACATGTGTTAAATGAAACTTTTTTCGGGTTTAGAAGAGAGAAAAGTACGCTGGATATATTAAGTAAAATATCCAACGACATACATATATTTAATTCCTCTAAACAATATATGCTCGTAGTGTTCTTGGACATTGAGAAAGCATATGATAACGTGGATCATAATATATTGGTAAAGAAATTAAAAAATCTAAAATTACCTCAAAACTTAATTAATGTAATAATGAAATTAATAACACAAAGGCAACTATACCTTAGGACTAACTATGATTTAATTGGGCCTAGAATAATAAACAAAGGTCTAATCCAAAGATCAATTTTGAATCCTATCTTATTTAATATATACATGTCTGATTTTAATTTAAGATCAGCATTGAATATTAAAAAACTGCAATATGCAGATGATATATATATATATATATATATATATATATATATATTTCGCATCCATCTATAGAAACTTGCATATCAGAAATAAATATGTCAATAGAAGAAATCATAAAATGGCTGTCAACAAACAATCTGAGTGTATCAGCTACCAAAGTTTCAACGGCGGTATTTACCAGACATAGATATTCTAGTAATATTGGACAAATAAGGATAAGGAATCATGTAATACAAATGAAACACAACATAAAAATCCTGGGTATCAACTTAGACACAAAAATGAATTTTAAAAAACACATTAGTGAGACAACAGCAAAGTGCGAAAAGGGACTAAACACTCTACGCAAAATCATAAATACAAAATGGGGGGCTCACCCAGAAACATGTTTAATGCTATATAGAAGCATTATAAGATGACGAATAGACTATGGTTGTTTCATATATGGAGCAGTATCACAAAACAAACAGAAAAAGTTGGACAGGATACAGTTTTTAGCAGTTAGGAGCATTTTGATTCACACCAACAAATGTTTTGATAAATGAAGCTGGCGAACCTCCTTTGACAATTAAAAGACAAGCATTATCAAAAAGATTTCTAGTAAAGAAACTTAATGAAGGCTGTGATGATATGTTCAAGCAATTTGAAAACTTGGCAAGATTGCATGTCACCAGCTCCTTTTGGAAAAATAGACCTGCGCCACCACTAATAACGTGCTTTTATGAAATCAAACCTTACGAAGAATTTATATTAACGAATAAAAATACCATATTATAACTTTCCTGAAGCATATGTAACGGTAAACCCTTATATAGACTTAAACATTAATTTAACAAATTTGATAAGTATCAGTAAAATCTGCAAAACAAGGACTTTGAAGACAATATTGCTATAAAATATCCAAAACATTTGCACATATATACCGATGGATCAAAAATAGAAAACAGTGCCGGTTGTGCCATATATGTGCCAAATCACAAATATAGCAAGAAGTTAAAACTACCAAATTATACATCGATCTTTACAGCGGAGATTATTGCAATACACACTGCAGTCAAGTACGCATGTGAGAAGAAAATATGAAAAAGTATTATCTTCAGTGACAGCAAGGCGAGCATATTGTCTTTATAAAAGCCAAATAGAAGATCAAGCCAATTAATTTTTGAAATAATAAATACAATGAAAACAGTTAATAATAGCGAAGACTCTATGAGAATAATATGGATTAAAGGACATGCAAATATTATAGGAAATGAAACTGCAAATATTCTGGCGAGAGAAGCCTATCAAAATGGAGAAGAATACACGAGGCTGCCGGCATTAGAATTAAATTATCTGGTTAAACAGCAGAGTTTAAAAACTTGGCGAGGAGAGTTTTCAAAATCTTTAAGTAATAAGGTCTCAACATACGCTTTAACAAATACGAAGATAACACAAAAAACGTGGTTTAAAAATGTAAAAGAGGTCAGAAACTTTATTTACAAAGGAATCGTGTTCCCTATAAATTCACAAGTGTTGATATCTTACAATAATGTTGGCATATACAAAATTATGTATAAGTATATAACTAGTATTAAGATTGATTTATAAGTTTGGAATTGTAAATAAATGTAGATATTTATGTAACCGGCGAAATGATCAAAATATTGAAAGCCATAAATAAATAAATAAAAAAACAACAATAAGAGGCAAAAAAATTTATAAAGTTGCCCAAAGACACGGGTTAAAGACACTGACCACTGGTGATCCCACTAACTACGTCTCAAAAAAACGTAGAACGCTGACCTACTGGATTTGCGTGTCCTAAACGAAATTGCAAACCAGCATGTCCAGGCCAAGCCTTCTCTGGTTCTAAGTTTTGACCAATTACCAATAATTAGTCACCTATAGCACAATATAGGTTAAGAAATAAAAACAATTTTATAACCAATAATCAACAAGCATATAATTTAGGATTGGTATTTTATATATTAAATTCCTATTATTAAGATTTTATTGAAGAATGATTTTATTTTGGTGTCTACTGTCATTCAATTCTTTGCAATTATATCCAAAGCAGCCAAAAAAACGTTTTAACAAATTATTAAAAAAAACTTCTTACACTCAAAACTGAGTAAAAAAGATCTGGTAATAAACCAGATTTTCTCAAGACAAATAAAAATTAAATAAAATATTCTTTAGACTTATATAATACTTGGACACAGAGCGATTCCGAAAAAGCAGAAACCAGCAAAAACTTTTTCAATTATTTTGAGGCAGAAAGTTTAAAACAAATTGCTTCAAATTGAACGAGAAGAAAAATTAATTTTAGATTTTAGATTTTTTAAAAAAGGTCCAGGCCAAAGTACCTTGTCGAGTCTTGAAAGTTGAATAAACGATATCTATGTTACACTTTGTTAAATAATATATTAAACCTTTATATTTAGTATCTACAAATTCTGAAAGAGTCTCTAAAAGCGCAAAAAAAACTTAAAGTCAAAATTAAGCTTTTTAATAGCCAGCTTATATAAAACTTACACCTTTTATATACATATGTAATGTTTTTCTTTACTTTTTGGTTTATTTCTAAATATGCCGTGAACCCCAATTTTCATTTCATAAAAATTTTGTTTTTGCTGCCGTAGACCCCTTGAAAGTCGCCATGGAGCCTTGGAGGTCTATGTGGACCTTTTTGGGAATCACTGGTCTAAAGGATCAAAATAGCCCTTCACTAATTATTTTAAACTTTCGTTTTCAAATTTACAAAATTTTTCGAAATATTAGATAAACAAAGTTTCTGACTGCTTGGCACAAACACAAACATTTATACAAGGATTTAAAAGCAAAAAAGATGTAAACAAAAAATACGACGTAAGTTTTTTACTCACTGTTAATAACTATAGCAACAAATGGTGACATTTTTTTTTATTGTATAGTAAGAAATTCAGCTGTCCATTATTAGAAAATTATTTTTTGATTGGTTGCATAGTTTTTGTTTAGTGTTCGTTGAAAGATGGAAAATCAAAACAAATATTTTTGTCATATTTTTCATTTTTATTTATGCAAAGGGAAAAAAACGATGATCATCAAGGATAGGTTCTGATATGGTTTCGAAACCTTAATTAATGTCAAAATTGGTTTAGAAAATGTCATTCTGCTTATTTTTCACTTAATGCTGCTCTGAATGTCCAGCTAAAGTTATGGACAACTAATAGAAATAAGAATAAAAACAATTTGGCTATTTTTTAAAATTATTGGGACTTGGTTGGTATGTTTTTCCACATCGATCTTGACCATAAACTATTTTATTAAAACCTTTGAATTAAAAAAATATGATGATGTCAAATTGTGCTTAATTCAGTTTTTGCCAAGAAAAACTAGAAGTTTTCAAAACGTGGGATACTGATGCTTCTTGAAAGGTAGCGAAAGGAAATCGATCAAAATAGTCAATACATTACAGAACAAAGTTATTTAATTTCGCGCAAAAATTGTCTTTGATTTTCTAACGAAAATGCGGACTTACTTAGTTGCTAAACCGATAATTACAAATTTCCGTTTCAGTTTTAAAATAAAAAAATATGATTTAACAAAAAAAGATATGTGAAAATTATGTATTATTTCGTTCTGAGTTAAGAAAATGTTAACTAAGCTAACTGAAACCTAATGCCCGAATATAACCATATATACAATAATTTTCAATACATTATTGATAAAAAAGAAATAGACTTGAAATAACAAAATGTGAAGACTTCAGGTTAAAGTTCAGTAACCTAGAACCATTAAATAAATTTCTAGTTTTTGTGGCTTATTCCAAAATTTTACTCATGATGTTTAATAACAATTTAATAGTGATTTTATTTTGAAAGTTATCATTTACATTTTTCCAGAAATAAATAAAAATTATGGCAGGAGCACATCGTTTTTAGAAACCTCAAGGTGGAGCGGGGCCCAAAAAAGGTTGGGAATCTTTGACAAAGCTCAAACTGATTCTATGATTCCACGATTTATCGGAGAAACGTCAAAATATGTTTTTTTAATAATATAAAATTTCGGCTATAAATTGAGATGTTTAATATACCCTACCGCCTAAATGGGATCCATATGCACATTGTGAGCAAAACAAATTTAAAATCGATTCAGTATTTTAGGCGTTCATCGTGTCCAAACAACGTGACACTAACTTTGTATGTTTTAATATATATATATATATATATATATATATATATATATATATATATATTTAACAAAGATTAAAATATGTTCAATAAAATGATATATTAAAAATTATACACTACAAATTATAAAACAAATTTATTTCTAATAGCTCAATTTATTTTAATGTCAAGGGTTATACAATATTTTTGATTATACCTGTAGATGTGGATGTATAAATAAATGATTTTTTGTTTATTCACGACTAAAGCATTGATTTTTCAAAATCACACAAAAATTTATCGTCTGCCTTTGTGATGTATTTATGATCATAGCATAAGATACACGTGTTGAAAATTGAAATCTTTTGAAATGTATCACAAATTCAGAACGAATTAATATATTGCATTCGCAGTATAGGTGCAATATCACCTTGTTTTTTTTACCCAAAATAATTGCATCAATAATGTTGCCTACAATTTTTATAATTTTGTATCATATTTTAACTGGCATTTAGTAATTTTAATATCTAAATTACATTTTTCTCGATAATAATTCAATATACATTATTACTTAAGTCCATATTTTAAGTGAATTAATTTGTAAAATCCTTTTCACATGTGCTCTATTCAACCTACGATCAACAAAATTAGTGTAGTAAAAGGAGAGGAGAAAAGCGTGTGCACTGTGAATTTTTTACTGATCTTCAATTTGAATGATTGTTGGAAATAGGCTAATCTTAATCTTAAGTTCAGAAGTGAAAACAATTTGCACTCCGTCACCACCCCCGGGAAGGTTATTTCCACCGCTTTAATTGGATTATAACTCTTTTAATTATGATTTTATTAGAACCTATAATATACAATTTTAAAAGTAATTAAATGGGCTACAAATTTTTCTATCATAAATTTTACCGTAACTTCTCTCATTTTGAAAAGGCACAGGGTCCGCGCACTCTTTAAACACATTCCGCTTCAAGCTTTCGATGCGAACGGACGTGTGTGCGTGAGCTCTCGAATAGATATATTGTATGTGTATAATTCTTAAACAATACTTTGTATATATCATTCAAGTGTTGTCCTTTGTGAAGTGACTATAGTGAAATATAATTTAAATACAAGTTAATTTAATACAATAGTTTGAATACATTTTTAAATAGTATATGTTCCCTTCCGGGGAACATATTAAGAAATATAGTGTTATTCCTCCTGAAACGAATGAAATAATTAATCATGAATCAGTCTTCCAACATGAAATGAATATTTTTAAAAGATTTAACAATATGAACAAACAAAATTTACTTCAGGAAAAATCTTTGGATATGGATGTTAACCATAATCAACATCTAAACATGACTGAAAAATCTTTGGATATGGATGTTAACCATGATCAACATGTGAACATAACTGAAGATACAACATATACCAAGTATGCTCATGCAAATAAGTTTAGTGCATTATCGGACGATTCTTCAGATACTGAGGTTGAATTTGTAGAAGTACAAAGTAGAAAAAGAAGAAAATCCCAATCTATATCCCAATCTACCCAATTTAATCTACCCAAATCTATAAATCCCAATTCATCTACTGCAAAATCCAACAGTAAAATGCCGCCAATTATAGTGAGAGACAAATTGCCGCACATCAACTATTTTAAAGACTTGAGAAACATTACAAGTGAACATACTATAATACAGTATAGAAGTCCTAATAATTCTGCAATATATACATTCAATGACAAGGACCATGAAGTAATAATGAAAAAAATAACTGCTGATAAGTTACAATATTATACTTATCCTAAATCGAATTTAAATAAAATAAAACTGGTATCAAAAGGCATTCCACCTTTTGTTGAAAAAGAAGAAATAATTGATTACTTACAAAATAAAGGAATCAAAACTAGAAATATAATTCAAATGACTAAAACAGTAGAAAAATCTAAATATAAACTGCCTATACATATAATTATACTAGAACCCGAACAGAATATTAACGATATTAAAAGACTAAACCATGTCATGGGATATAAAGTAACATGGGAAAAATTAATTTCAAGTGGCAACAATATTTTACAGTGTTACAGATGTCAGAATTTTGGTCATACATCTGCGTACTGTAACCTTAAATTTAGATGTGTGAAATGCAGAAGTGATCATCAACCTGGAAAATGCGAGAAACGTGTCGATCAAGCACCTGAATGTGTAAACTGTGGGATGGAACATCCGGCTAATTATAAAAAGTGCTTGTATCTTGAAGAAATAATTCACAAACGTACTAATAATCAAATAAAAAGGTCAAATCAGATAAGTACAAATAATATTAGTTATGTGATGGCACCCAAACCTAAACCTCTAACGAGACCATTTTCTGAAATGTTTACAAACAAAAGTTTTCCAACACTTTCTTCCCACATTCCTACAACTAATCAATCCAGTAGACATACTGATAACTCCTCTAATCATCCTAATAACTCAAATCCCAACCTAAATGTAAATGAAATGTTACAAACTATTAATGAATTAAAAATACTGTTTTCTGACAATACCGTTAAAAATACAATAAATACGTTACTGAATCTTGCTAAGGATATTAAAAATACTACCTGCGAGAAAGATAAACAAATGTTAGTATTTCAATGCTTTCTAACATTATGTACATAAATAGAGATAACATGAATATTATGTATTGGAATGCAAATGGCATTACTAAAAATACCATTGAATTGAATGATATTTTATTGAATCATGATATTGATATTGCGTTAATTTCTGAAACTCTTTTAAAACCTAACAACAAAATTTATATTCCTGGATTTAAAATAATAAGAAGAGACATTTCAAATTCTGGACAAAGAGGTTTATGTGTGATCATTAAAAATGGTATTAAATTTAGTAGAGTTCGAATCCCAAATTTACAAGCTGCTGAAGCAGAAGCAGTAAATATTATTCTAGACAATCACATTACTACTATTTGTGGAGTTTATTTTCCATGCAATAGATTATTATTATCTGATTTAAAAACATTACTGAATTTAAATGATAAAATTTTAATAGCAGGCGATTACAATTCTAGACACGAGTTTTGGAATTGTATCAACAAAAATTCTAACGGTAAAAAACTATATAAGTTTCTAAGTGATAATATTAATTCTGTTACATTGCATTATACTGTTTCTCCGACCAGATTTCCTGTAAATGAACTCCAAACATCATCTATTATTGATCTAGCTTTAACTAAAAATATTTACACAAATTATTTACCATTTACTATAACAGAAACTAATTCAGATCATAATCCTGTTATACTACCTATACCATACAATAGAATACAAAATTATACAAATTCACATTATAATATGAAGTACAATTTTAAAGAGGCAAACTGGAATAAATTTCGATCCTATATAAATGAAAATATTATGATTAATAAAACCATTAATAACACCAAAGAAATTGATGAATCAATTACGTGCTTAACAAATAACATTCACACGGCGATGAATAAGTTTATTCCTAAAGTTAGTACTATTAATTCATTTTCCTTTCCCAATCACATATTAGATCTAATCAAATATAAAAATAAAATAAGAAGATTTTGGCAGAAAACTAATAATTCTGAAGCAAAGGTACTATCAAATAAATTAATTAAGGACATAACATTTAAAATTAAAGAGCACAAAAATAATATTTGGAGTGATAAACTAAGGAAATCAAATTTAAATCACAATAATATATGGTTTTATGCTAAAAAATTCACAAAGAAACGTGAAAATATCCCTAATCTAAAATTAAATTCTTTATATGTTTCTGATAATAAAGAAAAAGCTAATTTAATAGCTGATGTTTTTGAAAAAACACACAAGCAAAATGATAATTTAGGGAATGCTAACTTTAGTAATCACGTCCATAGAACAATCAATTCGATATTCCCAACTTCCAGTAATATAATCTCAAATATTAAATTCACTACTCCTAAAGAAATAAAAACTATTATAAAAAATAGAAAATCGAGAAGCACCCCAGGTCCAGATGGAATATCAAATATTATATTAAAGAATCTTAGCAGAAAACCTATTATTCTAATTACTAAAATCATTAACAGCATTTTAAAACATGGTTATTTTCCACCCATTTGGAAAATTTCTAAAACTATACCTATTAAAAAACCGAATAAAGACAGCGATCTCCCCACTAGTTACAGGCCTATCAGTTTATTAAGCCATTTGAGTAAAATACTGGAAAAAGTTATATGTAATAGAATTGATGAATTTTTAACAAATAATAATGTGATACCAAATAATCAGTTCGGATTCAGAAAAAACCATTCCACCCTCCATCCTTTATCCATTCTAACAGAACAAACCATCCTTAATTTTAACAGAAGAAGAAATAGTGCCTTAGTTCTTCTAGATATAGAAAAGGCATTTGATACAGTTTGGTTTGATGGACTAATTTATAAAATGAATGCTCTAAATTTCCCCAAATATTTGATTTGTCTAATTAGAAATTATTTAATTAATAGAAAATTTTATGTTAGTATATACAATTGTAAATCTACATGTAGAGCCATTACAGCAGGCGTGCCTCAAGGTAGTATTTTAGGACCGATTTTATTTTCCATTTATACATATGATATGCCTACAAAAATCAACACGCAATTATTAATGTATGCGGATGACACTGTAATTTTCACTTCGGGCAAATCAGATAAAGCAATCATTAAGAAATTACAAAGTCATTTGAACCAAATTATAAAATACACAAATAAATGGAAAATAAAAATAAATATTGACAAAACAGAATCTATATTCTTTACCAAAAGAAGAATTAATCCTACACCCAATATAACCTTGCATCTTAATAATAATATCATACCATGGAGTAGTTCTGTTAAATATTTGGGTGTCATCTTAGACAGAAAACTTAATTTCAATGAACACATTAGTAATAAAATAATTAAATTAAAAAATGTAATATACATATTATACCCATTGCTAAATTATAAAAGTTATATTAATATTGAAAATAAAAAAAGAATTTATATGGCAATAATTAGATCCGCAATGATATATGCTTCCCCTATTTGGTGTATGACAAACAAACATAATATTAAGAAACTACAATCAGTACAAAATGTTTCATTAAGATTTGTTATAGGTCAAGCAAGAAATCCAATAAATATGCATTATATTAGCACAAAATTCCTACATGATTCCACTAATGTACCATTAGTGAGAGATTTTATAACAATAATCTCTGAAAGATTTTATACTAATTGTTTATTTAACTTTAATCCTAATATATGTAATATTGGATCGAACGACAATACATATTGGTACAATAAGTACAAGCTACCATCATCAATAAAAAGATAATCAAGTATAAAATATGACAGAGATCAAATTACTCTCAAACTATTCCTACAGCATATGTTATTAGTCTTTTGACTATATTCCAATCATATATGTAATATGTATTCTTTTTGTTATTATTATTGTAAATATGGTTTTTAGTGATTATTTTTACCATGATTAAAAAATTATTTATAGGTTAAGTTAATTTTTATTAGATAGTATTAAATATAAGTTTATGTATTTATATCTTAGGATAGTTATACATGTTTATTAAATTGTATAGAAATATGTATGTATAATCTAATATAAATGAAATAAATAAATCTTTAAAAACTAAACTAAAAACTCTTTAAACAATCTCAGCTTTATCAATATTTGTGTAACAGAAAAATAATAAAAAGCAATAATTAGTCAGAAAAAGACCTTGAATTTCCATCTATATACCTTTATGCAAATCTTTTATTTTTTTATATATATAATAATGAGAAATTTGTTGTTTTTTTAAATTGAATTTTTTTCATAAAATCAGTATTTTGTAAATCGTTTGTAATTAAGTCGTGGTATTTTCTATAATCCCTCTAGATCTCTTAAATCAAGTTTTATTTATTTAGTAGTTTTCGAAAACTTTGTAGTTAGTTAAATTCCAAAATTATATTAATTAACTTCTCGTAGGGCAAGTTATAGTAATCGCAAAAAAATGAAATTTTTTATATATTTTTACATTTCAAAGGTTTTTGAATATTTTGGCCTACCTTAGAAAAAATGGGTATATGTGTGTGTGTGTGCGGATACAAATTTTTGTCAAAAAACATTCAATTTGTATTGATAAAAAGACGTGCTAATTAGTTTTTGGCTAAGACAGGTCTAGTTGTTCCCGAAATACGGGGCAAAAAGTGCCAAAAATGGTAACTTAGTTTTTAAGAGAACGGAGCGTCCGATTTTAATAATTCAAAAAACATTTTATTTGTATTAACAAGGTGAAGATCTGATTAAATTTTTGGGATAACAGGTGTAGCGGTTATGGACTTTCAATAAAAATAATTTAAAACAAATGCCATTTGGCGGTCAAAAATGTTCATTGAACACATGTTTAATGATTGAACATGAAACACATGATTTTAATAATTCAAAAAACATTTTATTTGTATTAACAAGGTGAAGATCTGATTAAATTTTTGGGATAACAGGTGTAGCGGTTATGGACTTTCAATAAAAATAATTTAAAACAAATGCCTTTTGGCGGTCAAAAATGTTCATTGAACACATGTATATCAAATTATCAGATATTTTATAGAGATTTCAATATTGTGTACCCATTTTGTGTAAACTTTTTTGGATTTCGTAGCAAGATTTTTAATTTTGAAGTTTATTTATATCGTTCAAACAAATGTCCTCGACATTTTCGACAGTATGGAATAACCGATTTGTATGATTAACAGATCATTCAGTTCGTACACGATCGCAAGGCGTTTTTGCGAAAGGAAATTTTGCCGTTTCGGAGGTATGGAGCGCTAATGGTGTAAAAACGGTTATGCAGTTTTTGAGAAAACGGATCATCCGATTAGATTAATTCAAAAAACATTTTGCTTGAGTAGTCGGTGTGCAAAAAATGCATTTACAGAAAATTTAGTAATTTTTAAAAATTTTCAAAAAAAAATCATAATTTTCAAAAAAAATCAGAGCTTCAAAAAATTTAAATTTTCGAAATTTTTCATCATTTTCAAAAAAAAACTAAATTTTGAAAAATTAAAAAAAAATGATTTTTTACAAAAATTTGAGAAAAAGGTAATATGAAAATTTAAAAAAAAATCGAATATTTTCAAAAATTCTCAAAATATTTAGAAAAAACTTTTTTTTAAATTCCAAAAAATTTAAAACTTCTAAAAAAAATTAAATTTTTTAAATAAAAATTCTAAATTATCAAAAAAATTAAATTAAAAAAAAATTACTCTTATGAACGTACACATAATTTGTTTATAAAATACGCTCGTCACCCAATTCAATAAGTTTACAGTATGTAATAAATAATCTATTAAAAATTATTCAAAACAATTATTGATTATTTTCATTCCTCGAATGTTTAAACTCGAACTGCGTAAATATTTTTACGCCCTTTGCGCTTCATACCTCCGAAACAGCAAAATTATAATACCTTTTGCATAAACGCCTCGCCATCGTGTAGACGCTTTCGAACCGAATAATTTTTTAATCATGCAAGACGGTTATTCCATATTGTCGAAAATGTCGAGAACATTTGTTTGAACCATATAAATAAACTTCAAAATTAAAAATTTTGGTACGGAACCCTTAAAATTACATTAAATGTGTACACATTATGAAAGTTTCTATCCGCCAAAAGAATTATTTTTATTGAGAATCCATAACCGCTAGACCTGCCTTCCCAAAAATTTAATCTGTTCTTTATCTTGTCAATACAAGTAAAATGTTTTTTGAATTATTAAAATCGGACGCTTCGTTTTCTTACAAACTGAGTTACCGTATATAAATATTGTAACGACAATCGGTATTGTCGTCAAAAGGGTTGCATAACCACCAGTGCAATGACGCTCCCCCACCACGCCCAATAGGGATGCCAATATAAGGTTCAGTCTGGGGTTGAAAAATAGCATTAAGAATTGTATCATCCTCTGAGGAGGTCAGTGGGTCCACGCGTCAGGCGCTGGACCCGCTTTGTGTATAGTGGTGTGTGTGTTGTGCCAGGAGAGGAGAACCCGTTCCAGTAAAGGTCAGATGTATTATTGGTTTTATAAACTATTCCCTCCGTTCCGTCGTTATCGTTACTCCGTTGATACCGTTTTACGTTAGTAATTAATAAAGATTTATGAGTACGCTAGGTTTTAGGCAAAGGGCATGACAGTACGTAGGTATTGTCATGCCGTTACACCTGTAATAATTAGTAATGATTAAATAAGCTCAAAGTACATTCTGTTTCATTCGCGTAGTTAGTTGGCTTTTCCACAGGTAATTACAGGGTGTTTAAAGAAGTCGGGTTAAGGAGTTGGTGTAACCCTTTCGTTGGGGATGCAACGCTAGATGTAATAATGGAAGTCGTTGCATATCCCTTAAGAAAGGGGGCATCACCCCCCTTTTAATTCGTCACAATGGTGAAAACGCATTCGATCCCCCATAAACCCCCCTCACAAATTTTTAATAATTGTAATAATTAATTATTTTTATTAAAAGCTAAGCGAGTCGCTCCCACTAGTTACGTGTATAAGTTACGTTAATATTTATGATAGATGTTTGGTTTGTTATAGTACGTGTTTCGGTAAATTTAGTAAATCTAAAAATTCATTATTGCGTAAATATTGTGGAAATTAAAATTGTATTCTTTATGTGTATTACTATTTGTGTTTATCTGTGTATTTTTATTGTGTTCTTTTCGCGGTGACGTGGTAGTTTTATTGTTAGTAGAATTTTACTACGTTGAAAATATAAGTGATTTTTATTTGTTTAATGTTTTGAGTATGGAATATGTAATAATCTAGTTTAATTTTATTTAACCAAATCTATTGTTTTGGCTGCGGTTTGCGTCAATATTATAATTGTTACCTAATATTTGTTAAGTTTAGTTCTAAAAAGTATATAAAATTATTGAATTTAAAGTTACGTAACTTACTTAAAAATGATTAAACTTATATTTATTTAACCTATTTAATCTATAATATTACAAAAAATATTAAAAGTATTATTTTTATTTTAAAATCAGATTTAATTTAATTGTTGTGTTTGTGCACTCTATTTTTTTTTTCTTTTTCTTTGAATATAATATTACAAAAAATGTAGTTAATTTTATTTTAAAATTTGGATTTATTTTAATTGTTGCGTTCGTTCCATTTTGTTCCCCCTGGGTATATATATAAAAAAAAAACTCGGTCAAACATTGATATCCATTTCAATTTCTGTAAAGCCACTTATAAATCGTCAAACAGTTTTCGCGTCGTTTCAAGTATTTTGTTTTGATAGGCTAGTTCGAACGATTTGAAACACATTGCCTAACAAAATATATTTCGTTTTCTTCGTAAATCTCAAATTCCGTACACTTGACCCTATGCCACACACAAATCGTATTTTTTCTGTCTCCGAAAACAGTTAATAGGCAAATATTATGTTTCAGTAATCCCTAGTATTTTTTTTTTCATTGACAGGTTTATATACAGATCTTAAATTTATTGTGTTTTTTTGACAATCCCAACGTCTCTGTTATGTCTCAGCACTTGACAATTTTTGACCCTATCGACGGGGTGCCGTAGTGCCGTACGCAACGCGACAGAACCGTTAAGTTTTTTTGCACAGTTTGCGGCGCCAGTCGCATACTTGAAATAATCCATATTCAAAAAAAAACTTTCACTTTTCGTATATTCTTTTTTCTTATACTAAATAATATAATTATAATTAAGAAGTACAGATAACCGCAAATAGTATTGAGTTGTTTTTATTTTTATTTTGCTTATTGATTGTCCTTTTGTTTGTGTTTCGTAAATCTTGTTTGCGATGTTTGATGAACCCTGTAATTGCATAATTTTTTCGAGATGATTTGCGAATAAGACAGAATTACTTAGATTAGAACATGATAGGTATAGAATAGTCAGAATAATACATAATTTATTATGCCAGTAAGATTGATACTTTTTATTATTTTTTTTGTTTGTATTTTCTTAATAAGTTAGGAAGATTTTCATATTTTTAGTTAAGATTTTATTAGGTATAGAATTATTTAAAATATTACATAAGTTATTAGGCTAGTAAAGATTGATTTTTTTTCTCTTGTTATTTGTACTTTCTTAATAAGTTAATAACATTTTAGTTAGGATTTTCATAGGTTTAGGATAATTAGGATTAGTTTTGTTTTATATAATTTAAACATGGATTTTATAATCCAACATGGGCATAAGTTTTTTTTTATTTTATCATTGGAATAAAATTCAATTGTTGAGAAAAAAGTTTGTATCGTTGAAAATTAAGTAAAGAGTTAGCTAATATTTTTAAAATGGAGTATATTTGTTTGCTTAACTTTTCCTGCGTTTCTATTGTTGTTCACGGAGGGAATAGTAGTTAGCATGTCTATGATTTGAAAATGAGGTGAATTTTCGAGGAAACGCGCGGTAACAAGGGGCGCAAAGGCCGCGTATGTGGAAAAAATTGCGTAGAGAACGCAACGAGTTTTAAAAAAATGTATAAGCAGGCAGAAAGGGCCGAACCAAGATGTGTTAATGTTATTTTCGAGTTTATTGTAACTTTTTTTTCTCTTAATCGTTACATCATAGACATGCTAATTGTATCTGACCAGCTGGAGGGTTCTGTAATAAATTTGTATTATGTAATTGGTTTGTAGTATTAGTATGTTTTTTATTCGTTTTTTTTTAATATTTTAATGTCGTGTATTTTCGTGTTTTTTCAGTGGGGTGATGCAATAATGAATTTAGTTTTATCGATTCTATTATTGTACTTTTCTTTTTTTTTTCTTTCGTTTTTTTTTCTTGCGCGTATTAATGGCGTTCTCATTCCCGCCGGAACGTCATTGCTTAGTGCTCAATTCGCGGCTTCATCTAATTGATCTTATTTATAAATTAATAATAGGGTACGACTTTTCACCATAATTCATAATGGCAGCTAAGGCGATCAGTTCGACCGACGATTATGCGGCTTGGAAACCAAAGGCCTAGAAAACCTTGGTTAAATAGAGCGGGTGGGCAGGTGACATTTCCCTTCGAAAAGTCGTATTTCTACGAACACAGAAACAATTGCAAAGGTAGAACCCGGATTTGCAATATACGTATTTGTAGTTCGGCAATTAGATGAACGTTCATGTATTGTTCGGAATGATGCGTGAACGGCTAAAGGCATTTTTTTTTCGCTTTCTTTTCTTTTTCGCTTTTTACTAACTATATCTTTTTTTTCGTTGATCATACTAACTTCTTTTTATTTATACTAAGTTTTATGTTGCATTTTACTAATTTTAATATTTTACTATTTCATAATAAATTAGTTTTATATCATACGCGTAACTTCGTTACTTTTATTTTTTTTATCTTACGTTTCATTATTGCATTATCCACTTTGTTCGCCATTTTTAATATACTAGAATTTCGTTTTTTTTCTACATTTATATATTTGTCGTTGTGTTTGTTTTGCCGTGCGTCGCAAAAGGTTTGGTTTGGTTTACGGATAGAGTTTATGGCCTATGTTACAAGGCGTTGAACAAGGTAATGAGAGTATTGAAGGCAATTGTTAGTTGAAATGTTGAATATGTTAAGGTGCCCAAATCGTTTATGTATTATTTTCGTAGTATGTTTTTTCGTTCACTGATAATGTTACCGTAAATCAAACCAAACAAACGTTTGTAGTGTATTACCGCGTCTATACCGTCGGCGTTTTGTTTAATTTTCGTGACGCCCTTTTATATGGACATATTACGATTTTATTTTTATTGAAAATACTTTAATTCTGTCTCGTCAATAGTTATTGGCTCGTGTTTTTGACCGCCCAATCCAGATTAAGGGATCCGATATGGCAAATGGAAATAATGAAGAAAGTAGTAATCGAGAGTAGCGAGAATGGGTATTTTCAGATAGGGAGAAGTTGATATTTGGATTTGAGGTTAATTATACTTATATAAATAGATTTATAAATTAATGGATCGTGTCGTACTCTTAACCACCTCTTTTAACTATTTAATTTAACTTTTTTTTCTTTTTTCTTTTCTTAATTTTTTTTATAAGAATAGCCCGTAGACAGCCCGGCTGCCGAGCGACATAGCGCTAAGTCGTGGAGGGCCGAGGCATGCGATAGGGCACTCGCGGTAAACTAGTTAGACTCGACTCGCGAACGAGTACTACAGAATATCGCGAGAGCTCAACAAAGACGCCGAATTTGTCGTAGGTGAGTAGTGGGTGTTAGGGAACACGGAAGTTGGTCGAAAGGGCCAACCAGACAAACTACAGCATACATGGCACGAGCCTTATAAAATAGTTTATAAGTTTGCAGACCTCAATTATAAGATTGAGCGGAACGTTAGAAATAATTAAAAATACGACACGGTCCACGTTAGCAGAATAAAAAAATATTTTGGTCGCGAACCAAGCCACTAAAAATATTTTACTCACTTCTATTTTCGTTTTTTTTTATATATATATAGGTACTTATATATAGATGTACAGATGTAAATAATTAAATATAATTAGTGTAATAGGTTTAATTTTAAGACCCCCCCCCCTTAGATAAGTCGTAAAATTAAGTGTTAGAGTTTAAGAAGACATTTAAGAAGTTATATTGGGATTTTCGTTTGTTGAGGATATGTTAGTTGCAACAAGATAGTATAAATATAAGTCTGCAGGCTTATATCGGGACGCCATATCGGATTTACGCTTTTGTTTTATGGTTATATATATGAGTTGAAAGCTGGGCCCAGTAGTCCACGAGCGAGGACCATTGAGATGTCCGAATCGATGGACGCGTACGGTTTCAATCGGGGAAACCGCCCTTAATCAACCCCGCAGCCGTCGAATTATTATGTGAATTATTATGTATTATGGAATATTTTTGGGAAGGTACCTTCAGCGAAGACCGGGATGGCGACATAGGTCGCAGCACGCCATCTCCCGTCAAGGGGGCAATTTGGGGTACTTTTGTGCCGGGCTGAGGAACCCCAGGTGTGTCACGCTTACATAGGTGTTAAGTGTAAGTGCCATTTGTTTTTGGGTGGGCATAGACGGTCGGTCTAGAGATATTATTATTGGTATGGGGCTCTGCGGGGGGAGCAATGAAGGAAAACTAGATCCTAGCCCCCATCTGTGGTCTTGTATTTGGGGGGCAATCACACCAGTAGAGGCTGAATTACAGTAAACGTCGCGTCCGTAAAAGTAAACTAGTTATTTAAATAATTGTATTTTGTAAATTGAGGAGTATTTTTGTTTCTTGTTTATTGTCATATTAGTTTCGTTTTTTTTTTCTTGTCAAAGTTTTTCCGCGCGTTACACAGTAAAAGATTGTCTATATCATCGGGTTCATGATTTCTGGCGAACTGATTTATAATTCGGGTTACGGTTATTCCATTAATTCTAATACTACAACCAAGAAAATAGGTGACAGCACACGCACATAGGATAAGATTGCGTTTCAAGGAAACGTGTTACGAAAAAATTGTACGAAAAACGATTGTACTTCGAATATTTTTTTTATTAAGTTTTGTCTTTTGTTAGTCTGTGTTATATAACTATTTTTTTTCTGAGTCTAGTCTTGTTTTTCTTTTTTTTTCTGAATTTGCTGAGTACAGTTTTTCCCAACACGGTTTCTTTGAGAACGAAATAGGTTAAGATAGTCTTAAGCAAACGGACTTATTTTTGTATTGTAATTTTTGTGTTACTGAAGGATTTTGTTTTCGTTTTTTTTTGTATTAAGGATGTTAATGTATTTTTTTATCAGACCCGTGTATATGTCAGTTTATGTTTACTAGCTGCTACGTGTTTTGAGTTTGTAAACAAAGGGGGAATAGCTTACCAGGATTCTAGGAATATCTGACCGGAACCACAACGCCTAAAGGATGGCCAGCACGCAACCACAACTACAATCATCGTCTAGCAGCCAAGGCTCACACTTGAGCAAAGCCAACCAAGTTAAACTAGCCAACCCAAAGACGAGGACCAAAGGGCAAAACAGGACCCTACGAAGAACACCGGAACAACCCGGAAAAAAACCAGGAGAGGGCAATAATTTCAACTTTGAATTTAAGAGCCGAGGCCGACTCTACTGTGACAGGGGGGCGTGTAACGACAATCGGTATTGTCGTCAAAAGGGTTGCATAACCACCAGTGCAATGACGCTCCCCCACCACGCCCAATAGGGATGCCAATATAAGGTTCAGTCTGGGGTTGAAAAATAGCATTAAGAATTGTATCATCCTCTGAGGAGGTCAGTGGGTCCACGCGCCAGGCGCTGGACCCGCTTTGTGTATAGTGGTGTGTGTGTTGTGCCAGGAGAGGAGAACCCGTTCCAGTAAAGGTCAGATGTATTATTGGTTTTATAAACTATTCCCTCCGTTCCGTCGTTATCGTTACTCCGTTGATACCGTTTTACGTTAGTAATTAATAAAGATTTATGAGTACACTAGGTTTTAGGCAAAGGGCATGACAGTACGTAGGTATTGTCATGCCGTTACACCTGTAATAATTAGTAATGATTAAATAAGCTCAAAGTACATTCTGTTTCATTCGCGTAGTTAGTTGGCTTTTCCACAGGTAATTACAGGGTGTTTAAAGAAGTCGGGTTAAGGAGTTGGTGTAACCCTTTCGTTGGGGATGCAACGCTAGATGTAATAATGGAAGTCGTTGCATATCCCTTAAGAAAGGGGGCATCACCCCCCTTTTAATCCGTCACAATATATATATATATATATATATATATATATATATATATATATATGAGTGAGTTCTTGAGGGCGATACATCAAACAAAGAAAAGCCAAAGATTTATAAAATAATCTTTATTTCCAAACGTTTCGACATTCAATTTAATGTCATCATCAGTGGATCTAAAAACAGTATGAAAATTAGCATATCTAGGTAATTATAATATATGTGGATTGGTGAAGTAACTATACAATAAGAGAAAAATTAACAAACAGCAACACTTAACAACAAACCAAATATAAAAGATAGGAAAGGTAGTAGAGACTAGAATTAAATGAATAATTAAAAAGTATAGGCAAAAATATTTAAGTACACTCATATAAACCTACGCATATATACATATATATACATACACATATACACACATATACATATATATATATATATATACATATACATATATATATATCGTATATACATGCACATATCCATATACACACACATATAGATGGGACGAAATCTCATGTCATACAACATTATCACTGCATTGGTTTCTCGAGTCCATAAAATTCATAGTTTCGAACACTTATTTCGAATTCAACGACCATTTTTACCTTCAAATATTTGGCACACCTATGGGTTCTCCTATTTCCCCTTCACTCGCAGAAATTGCTTTACAACACTTAGAGTTGAAAGTTTTTAATTCCTACAATCTAGACCTTCATTTTTATTACAGATATGTTGATGACATCCTTACTTGTGTTCCTGTTAAAAATTTCGAACTCTTACTTCATAGTTTTAACTCATTTAATGAGCATCTCTCCTTTACGTTTGAAAAAGAACAAGAAAATTCTATCAGCTTTTTAGACGTAAAAATTATAAAAACCGCAGACAATCGAATTATCACCAATTGGTTCCAAAAACCTACTTGGTCGGGTAGGTATTTAAATTATCATTCTTACCACCCTTCTAGCATGAAGATAGGCACTATTATTAATTTAGTCGACCATGCCATCCTACTCTCAGACAAACAATTTTGGCCCTCTAACTTATCCCTCATCCGCACAACTTTAATTAACAACTCATATCCACCGCACCTCATCAACTCCGTCACCTCCAACAGACTTAAAACCCTCAACAGTATGCATTATTCTTTTTCCCCAGAAAAAAATTCTGAAGACAATAACTATATAGGCAACGTTTGTTTACCTTACGTAAAAGAACTTTTTCCAGTGTGGAAAAAACTTTTTCATAAGGTAGACATCAGACTAACCTGCAACATAGATCTAACTCTTAAATCCCTCTACACAAACCTGAAATCTCCCACTAGTATAGAACGTACTTCCAACATTGTCTACAAAATAAATTGCAATGATTGCCCTTCTACTTACATAGGTGAAACCGGACAAAATTTAATAAAAAGACTCAAACAACACGACAATAATTCGAAAAACCCCAACCAAAACCAAACTATGATAACAGAACACATAAAAAATCTCAAACACTCCTTTAACTTTTATAATGCCAGTATTCTCTACCATGAACGGAACACCATTCAGAGACGTTTTGCAGAATCTTGTTTCATATCAATATGTGACCACGTGGTGAACAAAATATCGGATTCCTCCTTACTCTGCGATAACTACCAAGTAATACTAAATAATGTTTCCAAATTTATCTCCTCTGAACAAAACTAATTGACCTTACTAACTTTGCCAACACTTCCTAGTTTAACTTCGGCCTTGATACCCGAGCTTTACCTACCCATACATAGCAAATTTTGAATAAACCTTAAAAAAATTTTATTTTAGATTTTTGAGTTATTAGTATAACTACTTAGTAATACTAAATAACATTTCCAATTTTTTTTCTCCTAATTCTAACCATACAAACCTAGCCTAACATTACTAGTTTCAACTTCCGACTATTTTCTACCTACCCGCCCATAACAATCATGGAATGACCCTTAAAAATCTCTCAAAACATGTGGTGACTTTTATACATGCCTCGGTACTAGCAAAGTACAGAAGTCGTGGCAGAAATTACATAATTCTACTTACATTTTTGTTCAATAAAACTATCATTTTTCTGTTTACATCATACAAAAAAATTATATAAAAAATGCATAGTGCTGACAAGTTAGTTGTATAAATGTTAGTGCCAATCTCTAGTGCTGTTGTACACTTCTCTATATGTAACTAACCAACGTAATGTAAGTCCACTTGTATTTTATATGTATTATCCATCTTCATAAATAATTTGTTTGCTTTACATATATACGAGTTTACATATATTGTATGTATATATATATATATATATATATATATATATATATATATATATATATATATGTATTTGTATGTATGTATGTATATATATGTATATTACTTATTTACATGTATGTTTGTATGTATGTGCATATGTATATGTGTATACATGTAATTGTATATACGTATATATGCATGTATGTATATGTATATGTATATATGTATATATATATATATGTATATATATATATATATATATATATATATATATATATTTGTGAGCATTTATGTACATATGTATATATATGTATTGTGTGTATATATATATATATATATATATATGTATATATATGTATATATATATATGTGTGTATATATGTATATATACATGTTTATGCGTATATGTATGTGTATACGTGTATAGCTATAGTTACATAGATAGGTATGAGTATATGTATGGTTCATACATGTACATGTACGTCGTTGTGAATATGCATGCACGTTGCATATATGTATATACGTATATTTATATGTGTATAGTCTTACATGTATATGTGTACATATATAGGTATATATTGTTGTATCTGTATATATATATATATAAATATATGTGTATTATATGTTTATATGTGTGTGTATATGGATATGTGCATGTATATACGATATATATATATATATATGTATATGTATATATATATATATATATGTATATGTGTGTATATGTGTATGTATGTATATGTATATATGCGTAGGTTTATATGAGTGTACTTAAATATTTTTGCCTATACTTTTTAATTATTCATTTAATTCTAGTCTCTACTACCTTTCCTATCTTTTATATTTGGTTTGTTGTTAAGTGTTGCTGTTTGTTAATTTTTCTCTTATTGTATAGTTACTTTACCAATCCACATATATTATAATTACCTAGATATGCTAATTTTCATACTGTTTTTAGATCCACTGATGATGACATTAAATTGAATGTCGAAACGTTTGGAAATAAAGATTATTTTATAAATCTTTGGCTTTTCTTTGTTTGATGTATCGCCCTCAAGAACTCACTCATATATTTCAACATCAAAATTAACTACTAAATCATATATATATATATATATATATATATATATATATATATATACAAGCTGGCCCGGCAAACGTTGTTTTGCCATCAAAAATATTTTGCTAGTATCTTTATTTTTCAATTCCTAACCAGCGATATTTAAATCGTATGTATATATATATATATATATATATATATATATATATATATTTAATTAATTAAAATACACTGTTAGATAATTATCGTCATGATTACGAATAATTATAATATATAATATTCTAAGCAAATTTGATATTAACTAATTATAACACCATCTATATTACGCTCAACATACACATATTTAGTAAACACCATTATGCAAACATACAATTAACTGCATAATATTATCCTAAAATTAAATATCACAATATACAAAAAATATATACATTATAAATAATTTATTAAATTACATACATTATTCAAATTTCGATTATTTACACGTTTCAACATCTAACATTCCATATAACTGGATCATATATTCCCATTCAATTATTATTACTCAATATTAAATGCTTTTATATATCTAGTTCTATTTGATGCAATATATTTTTGACCAAATCCTCTTTCGCCAAATCCATTTTGACCAAATAAATTTTTCGGCGATCTCACACGTGAGCATCCCACATATAATTGTCTGTGCAAAAAACATTGATATTCTAAAATTAAATCCAAAAACGGGCATCGTTTGTCCTTTAGCCTTGGTGATATTCATCACAAATAAAAATCGTATCAGAAATTGTAACCTCTTGAATGGTATCGTGCAATCTGAGGGTATCGCAGGAATCCGATTTAGAAGATTCACTTCTCATTTATAACTTCCTTGCAGCACATGCTTTCTGTTTTATTTCTAAAGTTCATTGCCTGACAATATCGGCATACTTTATTCATAGCACCAATTGCAATCTTTCTATGAGCAGAATAGTTAATAATCGAAAACAAGACGAACAAATAAATTAACGAACAAATCGTGTTAATGTACAGCAGGTTTGTTGCTTTCGTCAATGTTTCAAAACTTACATGGTTATTTTTCAATAGACTCAATAGACGCACCATCAATACAATTAATATAAGTCTCAATAAACTGCAAGTTTATCACTACGTTCGTCATCAATAGGTGATGATTTATTAGATTTAGTTGCTGTTAGGAAAATGATAAATTTTGATATAATGCTTGATTTGTATCGTGTAATAATATAACGGTGTTCAATATATTAATATACATACCATGAATAGTAATATTCTCTGCTAAAACTCCGCTTTCAATAAGCATTTGACATATTGTGACGAGAAAAGGGGTGACGCCCCCCTTTCTTAAGAGATATGCAACGACTGCCAAATATTATATCTAGCGTTGCATTCCCATTAAGAAAGGGTTACACCAACTCCTAAACCCGACTTCTATAACCACCCTGTAATTACCTGTGGAAAAGCCAACTAACTACGCGAATGAAACAGAATGTACTTTTAGCTTATTTAATTATTACTAATTATTACAGGTGTCACGGCATGACAATACCTACGTACTGTCATGCCCTTTGCCTAAAACCTAACGTACTCATAAATCTTTATTAATTACTAACGTAAAACGGTATCAACGGAGTAACGATAACGGAACGGAGCGAATAGTTTATAAAACCAATAATGCATCTGACCTTTACTGGAACGGGTTCTCCTCTCCTGGTACAACACACACACCACTATACACAAAGCGGGTCCAAGGGCTGACGCCCTGGACACGACCGACCATCCACAGAGGATGTTACAATTCTTAATGCTCTTTTTCAACCCCAGACTGGACCTTATATTACATGCACCCTAGTAGATGTAGGTGGGGGATTCCAGTTGCACTGGAGGTTATGCAACCCTTTTGACGACAATACTAATTGTCGTTACACGCCCCCCTGTCACACTAGAGCCGGCCTCGGCTCTTATATCCGGAGTTGAATTATTGCCATCTCTTGGGTTTTCCGGGTTGTTCCGGTTTTCTTCCTAGGGTCCTGTTTTGCCCTTTGGTCCTCGTCTTTGGGTTGGCTAGGTTAACTGAGTTTGCTCAAGTGTGAGCCTTGGCTACTGGACGATGATTGTAGTTATGGTTGTGTGCTGGCCATCGTTCAGGTGTTGTGGTTCCGGTCAGATATTCCTAGAATCCTGGTAAGCTATTCCCTCTTTGATTACAAACTCAAAACACGTAGCAGCTAGTAAACATAAACTTACATATACACAAATCTGATAAAAAAATACATCAACATCATTAATACAAAAAAAAACGAAAACAAAATCTTTCAGTAACACAAAAATTACAATACAAAAATAAGTCCGTTTGCTTAAGACTATCTTAACCTATTTCGTTCTCAAAGAAACCGTGTTGGGAAAAACTGTACTCAGTAAATTCAGGAAAAAAAAGCAGAAACAAGACTAGACTCAGAAGAAAAAGTAGTTATATAACACAGACTAGCAAAAGACAAAAACTTAATAAAAATAAAAAAAATATTCGAAGTACAATCGTTTTTCGTACAATTTTTCGTAACACGTTTCTTTGAAACGCAATCTTATCCTATGTGCGTGTGCTGTCACCTATTTTCTTGGTTGTAGTATTAGAATTAATGGAATAACCGTAGCCCGAATTATAAATCAGTTCGCCAGAAACCATGAACCCGATGATATGGACAATCTTTTACTGTGTAACGCGCGGAAAAACTTTGAAAAGAAAAAAAAAACAAAACTAATATGACAATAAACAAGAAACAAAAATACGCCTCAATTTACAAAATTCAAGTATTTAAAAGACTAGTTTACTTTTACGGACGCGACGTTTACCGTAATTCAGCCTCTACTGGTGTGATTGCCCCCCAAATACAAGACCACAGATGGGGGCTAGGATCTAGTTTTCCTTCATTGCTCCCCCCGCAGAGCCCCATACCAATAATAATATCTCTAGACCGACCGTCTATGCCCACCCAAAAACAAATGGCACTTACACTTAACACCTATGTAAGCGGGACACACCTGGGCTTCCTCAGCCCGGCACAAAAGTACCCCAAATTGCCCCCTTGACGGGAGATGGCGTGCTGCGACCTATGTCGCCATCCCGGTCTTCGCTGAAGGTACCTTCCCAAAAATAATCCATAATAATCCATAATACATAATAATTCGACGGCTGCGGGGTTGATTAAGGGCGGTTTCCTCGATTGAAACCGTACGCGTCCATCGATTCGGACATCTCAATGGTCCTCGCTCGTGGACTACTGGGCCCAGCTTTCAACTCATATATATAACCATAAAACAAAAGCGTAAATCCGATATGGCGTTCCGATATAAGCCTTTATTACTTATATTCATACTATGTACTCGAAATGGCAAACCTACTTGCAACAACCATCCTAAATTTGAGTGATATAACAGTCCTTGTATATCATACCTAACTCTAAACTTATTCCTATTTCTTATCCAAGAGTAATATGCAAGAGGGAAAGATTAAGAATGAAAAAGTAATTTTATTTTTTTTTAACCGCAAATTCTTTATCTTTTGCTTCTAGACCGAAACGATTTCTCGATCTACTAATATAGACTGTGTCGCACTAATTTAAAAATCTTGTGAATCGAGTCCAGCTCGTTTAACACTACCGTACTGTCGCTTGCCTCGGCCGCCCGGACTAGCGCTACGTCACTAGGCAGCAGGCCTACTCTACGTTGTAGTAGAAAAAAAAGGATGATAAGGGTTACGACACAATCTTTCCTTTCACGTATTTGTATTTATAAGTATAATTAATTTAAATCTAACGAAGTACGAAGTTAATACTATCTAACAACCTATAGGAGCTCCTTAAATTAATTTTTTATTGCCATCATGCCACCATGAACCATTTTGTTGCCATATCGGATCCCTTAATCTGGATTGGGCGGTCAAAAACACGAGCCAATAACTATTGACGAGACAGAATTAAAGTATTTTCAATAAAAATAAAATCGTAATTTGTCCATATAAAAGGGCGTCACGCAAATTAATCAAAACGCCGCCGGTATAAACGCGGTAATACGCTACAAACCTTTGTTTGGTTTGATTTACGGTAACATTATCAGTGAACAACAAAAAACATACGACGAAAATAATAGTTTATATTCATCCTTACTCATTATCATACTTAACATGATATAAACCTATTATATAATAATTCATAAACAATAGGGCCACTATATTTTTATTTTACAACTTTTCGACTAAAAATTTGCCCTCTATACTCTCATTACCTTCAACGCCTTGTAACATAGGCCATAAACTCTATCCGTAAACCAAACCAAACCTTTCGCGACGCACGGCAAAAAACACAACGACAAATATATAAATATAAAAAAAACGAAATTCTAGTATATTAAAAATGGCGAACAAAGCGGATAATGCAATAATGATAAGTCGGATAAAAAACAGTAAAAATGACGAAGTTACGCGTATGATATAAAACTAATTTATTATGAGATAGTAAAATATTAAAATTAGTAAAATGCAACATAAAACTTAGTATAAAAAAAGAAATTAGTATGATCAACGAAAATAATATAGTTAGTAAAAAGCTAAAAAGAACAGAAAGCGAAAAAAATGCCTTTAGCCGTTCACGCATCATTCCGAACAATACATGAACGTTCATCTAATTGCCGAACTACAAATACGTATATTGCAAATCCGGGTTCTACCTTTGCAATTGTCTCTGTGTTCGTAGAAATACGACTTTTCGAAGGGAAATGTCACCTGCCCACCCGCTCTATTTAACCAAGGTTTTCTAGGCCTTTGGTTTCCAAGCCACATAATTCGTCGGTCGAACTGATCGCCTTAGCTGCCATTATGAATTATGGTAAAAAGTCGTATCCTATTATTAATTATTAAATAAGATCAATTAGATGAAGCCGCGAATTGAGCACTAAGCAATGACGTTCCGGCGGGAATGAGAACGCCATTAATATGCGTAAAAAAACCGAAAGAAAAAAATAGAAAAGTACAATGTTAAAATCGATAAAACTAAACTCATTATTGCATCACCCTACTGAAAAAAACACGAAAATACACGACATTAAAATATAAAGAATGTTAAAAAAGACTATACTAATACTACAAACCAATTACATTATACAAATTTATTACACAACCCACCAGCTGGTCAGATACAATTAGCATGTC
Source organism: Ctenocephalides felis (assembly GCF_003426905.1). NCBI lineage: Eukaryota > Metazoa > Arthropoda > Insecta > Siphonaptera > Pulicidae > Ctenocephalides > Ctenocephalides felis. Next base: position 111,963,639 of record NW_020538040.1, read on the forward strand.
TATGATGTAACAATTAAGAAAAAAAAAATACCATAAACTCGAAAATAACATTAACGTCTTGGTTCGGCACTTTCTGCCTGCTAATACATTTTTTTTTAAACTCTTTGCGTTCTCTACGCAATTTTTTTTTTTCATACGCGGTCTTTGCGCCCCTTGTTACCTCGCGTTTCCTCAAAAATTCACTTCATTTTCAAACCATAGACATGCTAACTACTATTCCCTCCGTGAACAACAATAAAACCACATGAGAAGTTAAGCAAATAAACATACTCCATTTTAAAAATATTTGCTAACTCTTTCGTCAATTCTCGACGATACAAAACTCAATTAATTTCACTTGCAATGATAAAAAAAAAAAAAAACTTATGCCAATGTTGGATTATAAAACCCATATTTAAATTATATAAAACAAACTAATCCTAATTATCCTAACTCTATTAAAATCCTGACTAAAATGTTACTAACTTATTACATAGTACAAGTACAAACAACAAGGGAAAAAACAATCTTACTGGCATAATAACTTATGTAATATTTTAAATAATCCTATACCTAATAAAATCTTAACTAAAAATATGAAAATCATCCAAACTTATTAGAAAAATCCAAACTAGAAAAATAATAAAAAGTATCAATCTTACTGGCATAATCAATTATGTATTATTTTGACTATCCTGTACCTATCATGTTTTAATCTAAGTAATTCTGTCTCATTCGCAAATCATCTCGAAAAAATTATGTAATTACAGGGTTCATCAAACATCGCGAACAAAATTAACGATACACAAATAACACGACAATCAATAAGCAAAATAAAAATAAAAACAACTCAATACTATTTGCGGTTATCTGTACTTCTTAATTATAATTATATTATTTAGTATAAGAAAAAGAATATACGAAAAGTGAAAGTTTTTTTTTGAATATGGATTATTTCAAGTATGCGACTGGCGCCGCAAACTGTGCAAAAAAACTTAACGGTTCTGTCGCGTTGCGTACGGCACTACGGCACCCCGTCGATAGGGTCAAAAATTGTTAAGTGCTGAGACATAACAGAGACGTTGGGATTGTCAAAAAAAACACAATAAATTTAACATCTGTATATAAACATGTCAATGAAAAAAAATACTAGGGATTACTGAAACATAATATTTGCCTATTAACTGTTTTCGGAGACAGAAAAAATACGATTTGTGTGTGGCATAGGGTCAAGTGTACGGAATTTGAGATTTACGAAGAAAACGAAATATATTTTGTTGGGCAATGTGTTTCAAATCGTTCGAACTAGCCTATCAAAACAAAATACTTGAAACGACTTGAAAACTGTTTGACGATTTATAAGTGGCTTTACAGAAATTGAAATTGATATGAATGTTTGACCGAGTTTTTTTTTATATATATATACCCAGGGGGAACAAAATGGAACGAACGCAACAATTAAAATAAATCCAAATTTTAAAATAAAATTAACTACATTTTTTGTAATATTATATTCAAAGAAAAAGAAAAAAAAAAATAGAATGCACACACACAACAATTAAATTAAATCTGATTTTAAAATAAAAATAATACTTTTAATATTTTTTGTAATATTATAGACTAAATAGGTTAAATAAATATAAGTTTAATAATTTTTAAGTAAGTTACGTAACTTTAAATTCAATAATTTTATATACTTTTTAGAACTAAACTTAACAAATATTAGGTAACAATTATAATATTGACGCAAACCGCAGCCAAAACAATAGATTTGGTTAAATAAAATTAAACTAGATTATTACATATTCCATACTCAAAACATTAAACAAATAAAAATCACTTATATTTTCAACGTAGTAAAATTCTACTAACAATGAAACTACCACGTCACCGCGAAAAGAACACAATAAAAATACACAGATAAACACAAATAGTAATACACATAAAGAATACAATTATAATTTCCACAATATTTACGCAATAATTAATTTTTTAGATTTACTAAATTTACCGAAACACGTACTATAACAAACAAAGCATCTATCATAAATATTAATGTAACTTATACACGTAACTAGTGGGAGCGACTCGCTTAGCTTTTAATAAAAATAATTAATTATTAAAATTATTAAAAATTTGTGAGAGGGGTTTATGGGGGATCGAATGCGTTTTCACCATTGTGACGAGAAAAGGGGTGACGCCCCCCTTTCTTAGGGGATATGCAACGACTGCCAAATATTATATCTAGCGTTGCATTCCCATTAAGAAAGGGTTACACCAACTCCTAAACCCGACTTCTATAACCACCCTGTAATTACCTGTGGAAAAGCCAACTAACTACGCGAATGAAACAGAATGTACTTTTAGCTTATTTAATTATTACTAATTATTACAGGTGTCACGGCATGACAATACCTACGTACTGTCATGCTCTTTGCCTAAAACCTAACGTACTCATAAATCTTTATTAATTACTAACGTAAAACGGTATCAACGGAGTAACGATAACGGAACGGAGGGAATAGTTTATAAAACCAATAATGCATCTGACCTTTACTGGAACGGGTTCTCCTCTCCTGGCACAACACACACACCACTATACACAAAGCGGGTCCAAGGGCTGACGCCCTGGACACGACCGACCATCCACAGAGGATGTTACAATTCTTAATGCTCTTTTTCAACCCCAGACTGGACCTTATATTACATGCACCCTAGTAGATGTAGGTGGGGGATTCCAGTTGCACTGGAGGTTATGCAACCCTTTTGACGACAATACTAATTGTCGTTACAATATAATAACCTAACCTCACAAATATATTTTGCCGTATGCTTGTTTATCAACACCAAATCACAATTGGCAACATAAAAATACATAATATTTTTCCCACCTAGCTCATATAAACGCATCGTAATGCGTTAACTTCTACATCGAATCGATCGTTGCCTTTGTTGCATTCGTTGCTCTATGGACTTTGGGCTAGAGTTGTAGACTCTCGACAGAACTCAAACTATGGTAAAACGTCAAAATATTTTTTTATTAAATAATATAAATTTTCGGCTAGTAATTGAGATTTTTAATATACCCTATGCCCTAAATGGGATCCATATGCACACGCTGAGCAGAACAAATTTCAAATCGGTTCGGTATTTTAGGCGTTCATCGCGGACAACGGCTGTGACACTAAATTATATATATATATATATATATTTATATATATATATCTGTGTGTGTGTGTGTGTAGCGACCTGTCAACACACGTCGCATTTCAACTTGACAGATGTACATTATTTTGGGGCTCATCATAGTGTCAGCGCAAAAACAAAAAGTACAAATGTCAGCTCGGATCTCTCTATTGTTTCTCCCTAGTCTAATTTGCCAAAATTATAATTCTTGAAACCTTTCTTTTCAATTATAAATACAAAAATACCAATCACATTTTGTAAACGATCAATATGATAACACATAGTGTCGTCAATATTAATCTTACGTAAAATAAACCAAATATAAAACATTATATTTTATTGAATTTATAATTGCTACAATATGGACCACGCGTCCATATATATATATATATATATATATATATATATATATATATATATATATATATATATATATATATTATTTATACTGTCCGATTTGAATGATTCAAAAAACATTTGATTTGTATTGACCAAATAGAGAACTGATTAAATTTTTAAATCAGTTCTAGCAACTTCCGTAATTTAAAAAAATGCCATTTGGCGGACAAAAATGATTATTAGACATGTGCACATTAAATTATCAGGTATTTTATAAAGATTTTAATAACAAGTGCGAATTTTGTTTACATTTGAGTTCTGTACCAATATTTATCCGTTAGACTGCGACGCGGCTCTTACGCGCTTCGATATTTAGTCTCTACACAGCTAACGTAGCGCGATTGCTTTGAAAAAAAAAATCAAAATTTTCAAAACTTCAAAATAATCAAAAATTTCATTTTTTCAAAGTTTTTTTAAATTTTTGGTACGGGGAGTTCTAACGATTTGCCTTAATTTGTTTGCCTTAATTATCAATATTTTATTTCAGTCTATTTATGTCCTCCAAAGAGGATTGTGATTTGTTTAGTAAATCCATTAACTTAAATGGAAAACGTTTTGAGAAGGGAAGCAAACATAAACGTAAGAGACCAAACAATGGTTAGATGATGGTTAACTAATAATACTGTGTCAAGTATCACTATAAAAGAACTAGTTAATGCTTCAATAAATTTAAAATTATCCATTCTTTATTACGATATTTGTAAATGTTATTCGGTTTTGATTTGCTTTCCTTTAGAGTAATAAATAACAAAAAAAAATAGATAAAATTTGTTATCCTTTTGTAACAAGATCTAAAAACACTAGTATTATTGTATGGAAAAGTAGCAAAATTTCAATATTTTCCCAGAATGTTACATGTTTTCTATATATTCAAAGAATCTTTCTAGAATTTAAACAAAGTATATTTCAGTTAAATATAAACACCATATACGTATATATATATACAGTTTTGCTATATTTTTAAATATTAGCTTATATATGATCAGCAATCACAACAATTGAAATATAATTAAGTTGTATATAGTTGTTTATATACTTGTTTAAAGATACTAGAACTAAATTTAATATACATATTATACTTTATGAGTTAAAATTTTTTCTTTGTTATATTAATTATTATTTTTTTATATTAATACGTATTTAAAAAATAGAACCAAATTACCTGTGCATTTGTCTTCCTATTTGTCAGTCCACCTTTCTGTCAGTTTACTTTTTAAATTGTATCTACTTATTTACCAGTCTGCTTGTCTGTATGTCAATAAGTCTAAAAGTCTACCCTTCTACCTGTCGAGCAGTTTACTTCTCTACCTGCTTATTTATCTACGTGTCTACCAGTCTTTTAATTATATGAATCAATACAAATACATTTGTAATAATCATTTTAACCCCCAAACTAATGTTTAACTAGTGGTGTATGGCATCGTGCCTTAAGAGAAATTGCTGGAACATTAGTTCCAGTTAATGCAGTTTCGAAATGTTCGAAAAATATTAAATGTTTTCAAATAGATTATTATAAATAATGTAATATTGTCTAATATTTATAAGAAATATATGAACAAAAAAAAAAGAAGATTGAAATGAAAAACATTTTTTTTCAAAAGAAGTTGTTTTGTCAACACAAGCAGAAAGTTTGTTTAATCATCAATTCGGATGCTTATTTCTCTCAAAAACTGCCATTTTTTGTATATTTAGCTCTGTATCTTCGAAATGGCTGAGCCTGCCTTTACCAAAAACTACCAACCACTTCTCCCAATCGTTACTAATTGAATGTTTTTTAGATCATTCAAATCGGATGTTCCGTTCTCTCAAAAACTCGATTTCTATTTTCTGCACTCTTTTATCTTTTATCTCTGTAACGGCTCGACCTGCCTTTGTCAAAAACTTTCAAAACGTCGAGAATTGCAAAAAATTTTATTTTCGATTTTCGTCCCATTACTATTACTATCCTACGGGAAGTTAAAAATATAGCAAAACTATATATACGTATACTTTTATATTTAACTGAAATATACATTGTTTAAATTTTGTATAATGTATAAATATTTTGTTACTGCATACACACACATACATCAAATAGTATGCAGACTTACAAATAAACAGAAATGTCAAAATGTTCAGAAGGCTTTCAAATGCAAAGAAATCCAAAAACTTTACTATTAACGCGATTACTATAACCGACCCTGAGAGAAGTTAAAACTTTAGTTTAAAAAAGTTATAATAATCTGTTACTACAAGACACTTTTTACCCTAAAAAATCTGCAAATCCAGAAATATATTAATTAATAATTATTTAATCGCTAAACAAACAATTAAAATTCTACTATAAAGCTTGAACCATAATAATTTTATATGTGAATAGTAGTGCATGTCATCGTGTCTTAGGACAACTTGATGGAACTTCCTATTTCATAATTTAAAATTTTTAAGTACTTTAAATAAAAATTTAAAAGTTGAAAAAAAAATATTTTTGAGAATTTAAACAAAATCGAATTTTCAGAATATAGATATTTTTTTAAATTTTGAATGTTTTGAACATATTGACGCTTGGGACCATACGGTGAAAAATGTCGAAGAAATTTGTTTGAACTTTATAAGTGAATCATAAGCATAATTAATCTTGGTACGAAACCCATAGAAATGAAAACAAATTGTAGTTTTTATCAAAATCTTTATAAAACACCTGATAATTAACTTTCCTTAGGGCAAGTTATAGTAATCGCAAAAAAATCGAAAATGAAAATTTTTATATATCTTTACGTTTTAAATCCTTCTGAACATTTCGCAAGCCTTAGAAAAAATGGATGTATGTGTGTGTGTGTGTATGTGTGTATGTGTGCGTGAATGTGTGTGTGTTCGGATACAAATTTTCGTCGACGATTTCGGGAACACGGATGAAGCGATTTTAATAATTCAAAAAAAAATTCGATTCGTATTGATAAGGAGACGTGCTGATTAGTTTTTGGCAGAGGCAGGTCTAGCCGTTCCAAAGATATGGGGCAAAAAGTGCCAAAAATGGTAACTCAGTTTTTAAGAGAACGGAGGTAGGTCTAGCGGTTTCGGAGATCTAGTAAAAAAAGTGAAAATAAAAGCCATTTGGCGGTCAAAAATAATCATTAGACATATGCACATCAAATTATCAGATATTTCATAGAGATTTTAACAATAAGTATAAAGTTTGTTCACATTCCTATGGGTTCCGTACCAGTGTTTATCCGTCAGTCGGCGACGCGGCTCTATGCAGTTAAAGCAGTACGATTGCTTTGAAAAAAAGTTTAGAATTTCCAAAATATGTCAAAATAAAGAAAACATTTTTTTCCGAAAATATTTTTTTTTTTTAAAAAAAGTAATTTTTTGTCAAATTTATAGTTTCTCAAAAAGCTAATTATTTCGAAGTAAGTTTTTTTCGAAAATGTTAATCGTTTTTAAAAAAATAATAATTTTTGGTACGGGAAGTTCCAGCAATTTGCCTTAAGGCACGATACCATGCGCCCCACTAGTTTGATGTTCATATCTCTAATGATCATTTTTTAGCCTAATCCCATTTCTTCTACTTTTTTTGATCATCAAAACCGCTAAACCAGCTGTTTCAAAAATGTAATCATTACTTCATTCCATCAATACGAGTAAAATAATTTTTAAACCAAACTAATTAATTTTTAAAACCAAAGAAAACAGACGTTTTGTTATCTCTTGGGTTGTACCTACGGGTAAGTAATAAGAAAATCTATCTTAAATAGAATTAGAAATGAAGAATTTTGAAGTTAGTAAATTCCCCTTTCGGGACGGTATTTTAAAAATTGTTTAAAAAACCTTTTCGTGTAATAATTTTAATGTGTGCTATATGTTGAAGTAGAAATTATAAAAAAATAATTGTAAACAATCGGGGAGCATCTGGCGTGGCTGGAATCCATTGTACCATCCGCACTTTTTGTTGGTACACATTTGCTTTGCGATAGTTACAGATTATGAATATTTCTTTTATATCTCGCTATTTGTAATATAAATAACAAGTCAAAGAAAAAAAAATACATATTTACGATTTTTTAACTACCTCTTATTTAAGATCTTACACATACGTAAAAGACGGGTGGTACGTATGTGTACCACTAATCTAATTTAGTAATAAATACAAAATGTTTGCCTACTTTATCTCGCTTCCTTGTCCATTGTCATCACTCACCATCACCGAAAATCGCAAGTTTTTATATTTTATTGAAAATAGTCTGATTTTTGCAACGTGGTTCTAAACTAAATACTGTTTTACGGGTCATATGTATTTTATCTCACAGCTAAATACTTAAATTACGTCGTGGTATAAATTGCATTGCTCTCATACATAAATTCGACTGTCCAGAAATTTTCAAACATTGTGGTACACATATGTATTGCGCGTACCGAAAAGATTGAATTATTATTACCAATAAAAAAATGTTCAAAAACTTACTATCAAACCGTGATATTTATACTACAGTTTTAAATTTCTTTTTAATCATCGTAATAAATTTGCGATGATTATAGTTACTTTAAACTTTTTTATACGGTTTTATAAATAAAAAAGGCCTAAAATCATTACAACATTAATTTATATTTTGGAATTTATTAAAAATGTGTTATAATAATAAAACAAATTATATGAGAATTTTAATTACTAATTGCTATTTTAATTAACCTACATGCCGCACTAATCTAATATTTCTAATCATTGTACCTTATCGGGATTCTAACTAATTCCTGAGTGAAAAATAACAGCAATAGCAAATGAATTTTTGTTGAGCGTCAGGTCAGGTTTTGACAACTTCCGAAACAAAATCACTGCACTGTTGTAAAAATAAAAACTTATTAAATAATTTATGTATGAGTGTAAGTGGTTACTGAAATCTCTCAATATTAATAATAAATAAAACGTACCAGGTCGTTTCCTTTTTATAGTAAAGCAGATAATGTAATCAAATTATATTGTTTTAACTTTTTTTTTAATTATAAAATATTTACAAAACAAACGCAGACATATATGTAGATAAAATTATATTTCTATAAGTATATAAACTACGCAGTTTCTAGATTTTTTATCCCATGGAGTAAACATTATTAAAGTATATTATATTATATATATATATATATATATATATATATATATATATATATATATATAATATAATATATATTTTATATATATACATATATATATATATATAATATAATATATATTTTATATATATACATATATATATATATATATATATATATATATATATATATATATTATATATATATATATATATATATATATATATATATATATTACAGTATTTAGTCGTTAGTTAATCTGTACACACTAGAATGTAACCAAAAATTGACAAAAATAATTAGTTTAAATGATCCAGTTATCAATAGCTTGGTTTATTACAGTGTAATAGCGTAGTGTATTTTTGTATAATTAATTTTCTTTTTTCCACTGAATGACGGTCTCGACGAAGACCGAAACGTATGGATAAATATAGTATTTCAAAATTATTTTAGTTTTTTTTTTACTTGGTGTTACTGCCCGAATCTACATAACTCGTCAAAATATATATCAACATCAAACTCACATATTTCAATATATATATATATATATATATATATATATATATATATATATATATTAGGTGTACAACTTTGCTTCCGTCGTTTTTTTCCGAAATTAAAAGCTTTATTGCGAAAAAGTGCTTACAGATGTATTATTCAAAGTATTGTCCGTCGCTAGCGACAACTTTCTCTTATCTTTCCGGTAATTTTCGGATCCCGGCTCGAAAAAAGGAGTCTTCTTTTGGCGCTATCCATGAAGCAATCCATTTTTCCTTTCGAAGGATTGAAGATATTGATCTGCCAGGCCGTGTGCCATCGAACGGAATAGGTGGAAGTCAGAAGGGGCGACATCTGGGGAATACAGCGGGTGGGGCAAGACTTCCCATTTCAGCGTTTCCAGGTACTTTTTGACCACTTTTGCGACGTGTGGCCGCTTTTCTTTTAGCTCGCGACTAAGGCGCATCAGTTGCGTTCGGTAGCGATCTCCTGTGATGGTTTCACCCGGTTTGCAGAGCTAATTGTTCATCTTTGAAGATTTTTTCTCTTCCACCACCATGTTTGTCTTCGGGATCGAAATCACCATTTTTAATTTATTTTTATTCTTTCACTCAGAGCAGCATCACCGTAAGTTTCTGAGAGCATTCGATGCGTTTCAGCTGCATTTTTTTTCGAATTGTAACAGAAAAGTAAAACTTCCCGCAAATGGCGAGATTTGGGCACATTAACGGACATTTTTGAGCGTGAATAATACGAAAACAAAAACAACTGTCACTGAAACGGAGATGGCAATTCGTTAGGCATTGTCCACACTCACTTTAAAGGCATTATCATCTATGTAGTACAACCAGCCTCAGCCGATACAGCCACATATCGAAAACGGCGGAAGCAAAGTTGTACACCTAATATATATCTATCGTGAGCTAAATTAACCTCCAACTCGATTCAGGGAAGAATAATGTGAGAGATTTCCCATTGCCATTTCTAATCTGCAGTGCCCGAAATAAGCTATTTACAAGTATAATCATACTTTGAACATTCCGTGGGGTAAGTGATAGTAATCGTAAAAAATCGAAAACGAAATTTTTACGTTTCAAAGGTTTTTGGACATTTCGGCTTACCTTAGAAAAAAAAGAAGTATGTGTTTGTGCGTGTGTGTGCAGATAATAATGTTTCGGGAACATGAATCAACCGATTTGAATAATTCAAAATACATTCAACTCGTATTGACGGAAAGACGTGCTGATAAATCTTTGACTAAGGCAAGTCGAGACGTTTCGAAGATACATGGCATTTTTGAGATAACGGAGTGTCCAATTTGAATGATCCAGAGAATATTATATTTGTATTAATGAGATAAAGAACTGTTTAAATTCTGGATAAGGCAGGACTAGCGGTTTCGGAGATCTAAAAAAGAACTAAAAAATCCACATGGCAGATAAAAATGATCATTAGACATATGCACATCAAATCAGATATTTTTTAGAAGTGATCTAAATAATATGTACAATTTTTGTTTACATTTTAATGGGTTCCGTACCAAATATTATAATGTTTTAATGTACAAATTTTGTTAATGCTTCGATATTTTTTCTCTAAAACAACTACACAGCCGCGTTGCTTTGAAAATAAATTTTTAAAAAATTTAAAGTAAAATATAAAATTAAAATTATAAATTTTTTTTTATAAAATTTTAAAAATTTCAAAAATCTTTTTTTGAAATATTTAATTTAGAAACTTTACGTTTCGCGAAATTCACAGACGAGTAAACATGAGATTCGTGTAAGTTTATATTTGCATACATAGGGAAAAAGCAATAATCTAATAAATTCGAAAAGTAGATAAAATGAGTTATGGGTCATATGAAAATGGTATGAGTAATGAAAATAGGCATATGTTGCTATTATAATAAGCTTATCGGAACATAAACGGTGTGTTTTATGTTTACAATATTATACGCATTATAACACCATTAATTATACTAGATTTTTTTTGAGTCTATTTAGAAATTTATAGAACATCATATAAAATACTTCTGTTAAGGATATTCATATTCTATCTAATCATATTCCACATATCCTTTTAGTTTGGAACAAAATTTGTTCATCTTCAACCAGAAGTTCGAGATAAACTTTTGCAGATTTACAGAAATGTGTTAAAACTTTGATAGAAAATCGTATACTTTCATTAAAAAATATGTGATGGACATAGCTCAGTCAGTAGTATGTCTGGCTCACACGCCGGAGATAGTTTGTTTGATTCCTGTCACATTCTAAAAAAAATGAAATATTTTTGTATATTTCATTTTTTGTATATATGAAGTTGTATATATGACAATATACTTTTAATTGAATACATAAGTATATAAAATATGTAAATATGAAAGAAGTATGGAACAACCCAGTATCATGTAAAAAAGTTCGACAAAATCAGAAGAAGAAGTAAAAGTATTAGAAGTAAATAGAAGAAAGAAGAAAATGGATTTAGAAGAAAGCAGAAGATGGATTCAAATGAAAGTAGAAACTACAGATTCAAAAAAAAGAAAAATTCATAGTGGCAGGACTAGCTCACTCAGTAGCGTCCTCGACTCACTCGCTAGGAGGATTCAGTTTGAATCCCCGGCAATAACAATTAAATAAGAAATAAAATAAAATTTAAATAAAAATATTTCGTAAAATTTGGATAATGTAGAATATTGAATATAAAAAGAATATAAAAATAAAATTAATGTATGTGGCCAAAAGCTAGTACATAGGCCAAGAAAAAAAATAAAATTAATTAAAAAATATCAACTATGTAAGTAATCCATATATAAAATAATGAAAAATTGTATTATATTTATAGATAGACATTACGAATTATTTTAGAATAAATTGCATTTTATATTAAGGTACTAAGGTTTTGAAATTTCATGTCAAAGGTTACCTAAACGATGACGATTTAAATCACTAATAAGTCGTTAATGCAAATTAAACTATGCGGTTTCGTATGGAGTTAACCTTCTCTGTTCAATGAAAACTAAATGTACAATTATTAATTCTAAATAAATTTAACGTTTATTTTCAAAATAAACGACACCTCCGTAAATACTTCATCGTGATTGGTTTGAAGGGACCAGTTCGGTCGTTTCCGATTGGACGAGGCAAACCGCGCGGATTACGACGTGCAGCGAAGCTGTCGCGAAGAACATATATAAAGACGTCTGGTGATTTTTGGACATTATTAATAATTTAGAAGAGCGCGCGGACGATAATAAAAAAATTGCGAAAATTTCAATAAATATTGAGTTCATACGTATTAATAATTTTTTAAAAATATAGTTGAACAAAATACTTTAACAGTGTTAATGGTGAAAATGAAGATTTTAGTGATATTCTCGTTTGCGGTAAGTTTTAATGTGAAAATATTGTTAATTATTAATGTAATTATATTATATTGTGTGAGTTTTCTTGTAAAAAGTGATCGTCACAAATGTTATCCTTATTTTGCAATATGTGACCGGTATCTCTTATGTAATTTGAATCAATATCCTTAATTTTTAAATATCATCACTATTTTTCTCTATTTTTGGAAAGTTTAATCGACTTTTTTTCTATATTTTTATAACAAAGTGATTAGTCTTAAAAAAATGTCATCAATATTTTTTACTTGAAGTGGAAATTTATATTGATATACGTTTGTGATGTTTGAACATGTGATCGATCGATCCTATGTGATCGATTTCATTTTCAAATTTTATGTGATAGTTATTTTCCTAAAATTTTATGTCATCAATATTTTTGTAAAATTTTATGTCATCACTTAAAATATATGTTTCACACCTAAAAAACGTATTTTTTTTCAATTGTGATAAGTATAATTAATGCAATTTTCAATTTTAAAAAATAATCCTATATTGTTTAGTTTTAGAATAAATGATCGCATTGGAAGTCATTAAATCGCCTTATTAAATTAATTATTGATATATTACTTTTTTTATTGCAACCTTGATTTTTGTCTATATATAAGTGTCATTTGAGACGTACTAGGTACGTAATAAGAAACGTAATAGGTACGTAACAATTCGAATAAATTCTGTTGTATCTGCAGAATACAGATTTTTTTGTAGTTTCTATAGGAATTGCTAATGTAATTGGTATGAAATTCTAAAGTATAAGAAAATGATTTTATTTTATATTAAACTAAATTAAAATTTCATTGAAGTTTATTTTTCTCATCCGTTCTGAAAATTTTTACTCATACATTACCATTCAAAATATATTTTTTATAACTATTACAAAATATTAATAATAGATTTGAAAGTAAAAGTTGGGTATAATTCTCACATATTGTTCGTTCTTTACTATTTACAGTTCTTTAATGTATAGCCCTATTTTAATTTATTTTTCTAATAATCAGCATTAAATAAATATAACTAAATAATAAATAAATTGTGCTTTAACTTTTTCATTCATTTGCGTACACAGTCACACACATTATAAATATCCCTCTGAAATAAATTCAGGTGCCCCTTGCATTGACCAAAAAATAAAGGTTAAATTTTGTAAAACCTCTCTGGGGGGTGTCTCGAGTGATGAACCATAAGCATGGGTGGATTGATCTTCCAAAGTTAGTGGGGGTCGGTCATAAATTTGGTCGCGATTGGGACACTCTAAATGGGTCAAAATGGAATTTTTCAAATTTTAACTCAATTATTTTTAGAACTATAGTTCTAAGATATATATTAAAATAGAAAATATTTCTATGTGTATTATTACGTAAAAGACGTTAAAGAATAACATTTAATAATTATTATACTCTAAATTATTTGTATCATATCTTTTTTAAATAAGTAGTAACCACTTATATTTTCGAGTAGGGTAGAGCAAGGCTTGAAGGTCCGCGGGTAAAACCGTCGACCACCAATATCTCAAAAACAAGTAAAGTTGGGAAGTTTTTAACAACAATATTTGAAAGTAGAGGGGGAAATGCGTGTAACCAGCCATCGCCTTAATTCGGGCAACTTTGCTAACACGAGATAAACGGCCCCATTGTCAATTTTATAATGAGAGTTTTTTTTCCTTGTTAGTATTTTGGCATATGGTTGGGGTAAAAAGGGCCACCTAAAACTAGATACTGGCGAAGTGTAAAGAATAAAAAAACTAGTAAATAAAAATATAAAATAAGTTGAAAAGGCAATTGTATAAAAGATGAATTAAATTATTAGTTATTTCAACTACGATGATGAATTCTTCTGTCAAAGTTTCAAGTGAAGGTTGTATCCAAAGCGATCTTCGAAAAAATGTGCCCATCAAACATGTATTTCAAACAAAAATTTTGTTCGTTTTATTTGTTATAATTGTACTTAAATAAACAATGAATCAGATTACGATAAATTAAATAGAAATACATTCCAATGCAAGATTAATGAAGGAGTGATAGTTGATAAGAATTTTTGTTTAGTATTTAGTCGTTCAACCTAATAATGAAGCTGCATTGCATCGATTCAATAATGTAGCTATTATTCCATAAAACATAATTAAAACAAAAAATAAAAGTAGCGGTGTATGGCATCGTGCCTGAAGGCAAATTGCTGGTACTTTCCGTACCGTAACTCCAAATGTTCGAGGAATATTATATGTTTTGAAATAGTTTATTATAAATATTTTAACTTTGTCTAATATTTATAAGAATTATATAAACTGAATTACAAAGTTAAAATTATTTATTTAGAGTATATAAGTAATCTTTTGAACTCCAGCCAGAATTAAAATTAAAGTCCGAAATATTTTCGATACACAAAAAAAAAATTTAAAATATATTTTATTTTAATTTTTGAATTTTTTTTTCTAAAAGCAATTATTTTGGCAAAACAAGTAGAAAGTTTTTTGAATCAATCAAATCGGATGCTTAGTTCTCTCAAAAACTGTCATTTTTTGCACAATTACCTTGGTATCTCCAAAACGGTTGGAACTGTCTTTACGAAAATCTAAACACCACAGCTCCCAATCATTACAAATTGAATGTTTTTTACATCATTCAAATCGGATACTCCGTTCTCTCAAAATCTCGGTTTCTATTTTCTGCATTCTTTTAACTGCCTTTGTAAAAAACTAATCAGCTAATTTATATCAATAGCAATAGAATGTTTTCTGAATCATTCAAATCGGTTGATCCATGCGCCCGAAAACGTAAACGAAAAAATGCGGACACAACACATAGCAAAAATATTCATTTTCAATTTTCGGCCCATTACTATAACTACCCTACAGGAAGTTAATGATGGATCTTTTTGCACTCAGGCTGTATCTTTTCACACCGTCTTTGGAGTAAAGAGAACCAGGTGAAAATTTTTTGAAAAATATCAAACACCATAGTTGTACAATAATGATCTAGATAAGAAATTTACTGAACATAGTTTGATAATTATTTGTTTGGTTTGTGTTTTTTTGTTTTGTTTTGATGTAGTTGGTTCGGTTGTAACTGTATTATAGCTAAAAGTCAAATTGTACTTTTGTGTTTAGCCCTACCCTATAGATTATTAATACCATTTAGGGTGAATTGTGTTAGGTTACTACTTGCTCTAATTTATTTGTATAAAGGATATTATTCTTTATTAATAACTAATATTTTCTAAATATATTTTCGCACGGATGACGTTAAATGATATGATTTGCTAATTGCAGAAATATTTTTAAATTAAATAGCAAGTTGAGAATATTGCTCTATTTTCTATCAATATTGCTTCGGGTTCACATTATTAAAATATTTATGCGTGGATGGTGTTAAAGAATGTCAGTCGCTGCGTCTGTGGTATTTTCTTTTCGTAACTTATTCAGATGACAGAGAAGTAGACAAATCGCAAAGCGTAATATGCTAATTTCGACTATGCCGCGTTTCCATATAAATTTACCGTTGCCGATCGACTACTATTCACGACTTTATGCATTCTTTGTGTGGTCGTTTTCCGGTTAAATCCTAAAATTGCGAATGTGTAACAGATCATTGAAACCGAGAATGAATAAAAATGATAGGCAATCAATGTTAGATTCTCATCCCGATGATCATACTTTTCTAATGCAAATCGTATACTGTGATGTAACATTTTTTTATTATTATTTTTGAACAGCATTCAGAACCTTACGTCTTATTAGCTGTTGGACTAAAACTTCTCCTTACTTCGTATTTATTTTAGATGGTAACCCAATTGTTAATCCATCCATATTTAATAATTTTTGTTATTAGAATTAATCTAATCGGGCTTACATTTTATTGGTGCAGCAATGCCGGGCTATTTTCACTTGGAAACATATTGCTATCTATATTTTCAAGTAAAAATCGTTGTCACTGCTGTCTGACAACAGGCTGCTCGAAGTGGGTATCGAACCCGGGACCTCTGAAACAAGTCCCGTCGCTCTTAACCGCTTACCTACGGGCGAGCTCCTATTTAACATTTAGTGTATAATATTTGAGATTAAGATTGTTATGCGTTTTGTAATAATTATAATATACTGGGAATCAAGAAGAGTTCTATAGAAGTTTTCACAAGTACATTATAGGTCATGGAATGCAAAGACTTAGGAACTAGCAAAATAATTATGATTGAGTTACACATTTTACGTCAAGTTCACACTTAACCAAGTTCACCTTAACTTTCCGTATTTTTTTAATATATCTTAACGTTACAAAGGTTTCTGAACATTTTGGCATAACTTAGTAAAATGAGTGTATGTGTGCGAGTACGAATACAAATTTTTGTTGGCGATTTGTGGATTTTTCAACATTTTTTAAAAACCTAAAATTAAAAAAAAATCCAAAAAGTCAAAATTGTTCAAAAATTTCAAAATTTTCAGTAATCTAATTTTTTCAAAGATTTGAAATTTTTTTAATGCTTTTAATAAAATTATGGAAGGTTGCAATGCACTGAGTTATAGTAATTCTAAAGTAGAGTTACACGATTTATTCATTTAGGATATGATACGAGTATTATCTAAAATGTGTGCTTTAAGCTATCGAAATAACTTGGTAGGTACTTGATATATGTATATCAAATTAATTATTATGATTAAGACATATACTTTTTTAGTATTTTTCTGGAAAAATACATAAAAACCGTTGGGTTATAAAACTTAAAAGTTAAATAAAGTATTAAAACTAAAATATAAATTAAACTAAAGACTTAAAGTGCATTTAATACGTGTTTCTATATCATAAGTATTATCAAGTTTTACTTGTAAGAAAATATGTTCTGATTTTGATTTTGAATGTTTGATATGATTTTGATTTTATCATATTAAAAAATAATATTTTTCAGAATATTTTGAATGATAAAAAATAATTTTACTTTGATCTGTTAACTGTGAGAGTTACTCGTCCTAGATGTCCTAAAAATTTCAATTTTATAAACAACTTATTTAACAATTGCTAGAAATAGTCTTCTAAATAATTCCGCAAAATAAATTGGTCATCTAATAACCTAAAAGTGAAGCCCGGCCATAGATCTCTTTAATCCTATATAATAATGTTCGTTCTTAATTTATGTGATTTATTTATTACATCATTGTCCACTTAAGTGACATTGATTATATTTATTATGATCTAGTTTGTTTCGGCGAAAAGGTCAAAATTTGGTATTTGTCGCAATGGTGCACATGCTCCAAATACAACGGTCCGCACTCCAATGCAAAAGAAAGAACAACGTAAAAAACGATTCGACAACTTCCATACGATTTTTTATTATATTCAAGGTGCAAGTAAACTTTAAGCGAACAGTCAACTTTTTAACGTCAGTTTCTTTAGATCGATTGAGGTAATCGTGATTTATTGAAATATGTTGTCAGCAAAGTATTTGAAATGCATGATATCATTATATTATACTTAATTTCATTTTATTCAGGTCTTGAATATAGTACAACAAATAAATAAAAAACAGTAAAATAAAAGCAATTTATTTAATCTTATATAAAACTAGCCGTAGGACGCACATTCATAATATAATGAATAAATAACAATAATCTATTAAAGATCGATTGAAACACTTTAACAAGATATTTGTACATATAAAGTATTTTTTCTGTTACTTATAAGGAGTTAGTCAATTTTGGTAGTTTTTAAGAAATTTAATTTGTTTTCAAATTATATTGATATTTAAAAAAAACAACGACATCGTCACATATTTTTATTTACCGTGATTTTATTTATACCCAAGCAATCACGAATTATATATACATTAATGTGGTCCCCTTCAAAGTAGTCCCCCCCAGATATAATACACTTATGCCAGCGTTTTTTCCAATTTTCGAAGCACCCTTGATATTCACTTTTTGATATGTCCTTGAGCACTCTCAGCGATTATCTTCAATCGAGGAAAACCGCCGTCCTTTCATGGGTCTCTTCAACTTTGGGAATAGGAAAAAGTCACACGGAGCCATATCTGGTGAATTTTTGCACTTTGCAACACTTTATTTCATTTTTTACGCAAAATTTAATACAAATTCTTTGACTTTTCAATTCTTCCATTGTAAAAATCGCCGAGCTCAGAAAAACACGTCGAACCTTAGCGACTACCACAGACAAAGTAAACAGTGAATATAGCTGAAAATTTCATCATACTTTAGGGGCATGTATACCAACACAATAAAAAAAAAATTTTGACAATCAGACACTCCAGACCCGCGAAATTTAATTATTAGTAATTCCGGGTACTTTTTGAACACACCTCGTATATCTCGTATATATATATATATATATATATATATATATATATATATATATATAGACAATAATATATATATATATATATATATATAATATATATAAATATATATATATATATATATATACATATATATATATATATATATATATATATATATATATATATATAGTGGCCGACATTAGCACTTATTTTCATAAAACCTATGCAATTCATAAATTAAATTCAGCACTCGTGATTTAAATTAAACTTAAATTATTTTTCTGTTAAGCATTTTTTCTATTTGAATGCATTATTTCTTACTTTAATGTAATGTTGTACAAAAAGTTTTTATAAAAACAAATTTTTCAATATATGTTTGGATTGTTTAAAATTATTACTAACTTATTCTTGATACAAAAAAGTTGCGATGATTAGTATAAAGACGATTTAAAATGTCAACGAGAAATTAAATACCAGATCGCACATATCTACTTGTCGTTCTTTGTTTTTTTGCTATTATGCGCAGACATGAAAGTTGTATTTATCTGAATGTTGATGCTAATTGAAGTTGAAGTACATATATTTCATTATATTAAAGTAGAATAATTATACTCGTTTAGCTCTAATTAAATTCAAATGTCAAAAAATTATACTTAAAACAATTCATAGTGTAATTGTGAAAATGAATTCGTAGCGCACAAGCAAGATAAAATGACTAGAAATAATGGGCAAATTTTGCTAAAAGTAATTAGTCAAAATTAATACTAAACTATTTGTATATGGCATCGTGCATTATAGCAAATTGCTGGAGCTTCCCGTACTGTAACAAAATGTTCCAAAAATAATAAATGTTTTGAAATAGAGTATTATAAATACTATAACATTGTGTAATATTTATAAAAATAACATGAACTGAATTACAAAGTTAAAACTATTTATTCAAAAAACTTTAGCCAGAATTAAAATTGAAATCTGAATTATTTTTTATATACAATTTTTTTTTAAAAAAAAAGAAAAAAAATTGAAATATTTTTTTTCCAAAAGCAATTATTTTGTCTTAACAAGCAGAAAGTTGTTTGAATCATTCATATCGAATGCTTAGTTCTCTCAAAAGCTGCCGTTTTTTGCACAATTAGTAAAAAATTTCAAATTATTTAATATATCACAATTATTTTCAAAAAATTCCAAATTTTCAACAAGATAAAACTTTTTTTAAAAAAAAATCCAAAAAATTTCAAATGTCTGAAAAATTTCAAAACTTTGAAAACATTTCTAAATTTTCAAAATATTTCTAAATTATCAAAAAAATCAAATTAAAAAAAAAAATTAACAAATTTACACACTTTACACATAAGTTGTTAATAAAATACGCTCGTCGCCAAGTTGAATAAGCACTTATAAATTTACAATATGTATCTGTAGTAAATAATCTATTTGATTATATTTTGACTATTCAAAACAATTATTGATTATTTTCATTCCTCGAATGTTTAATTAAGGTACAGGAAGTTTGCCTTAAGGCAAATGCACGATGCTATGCACTGCACTTGTTAAATTATTCAACGAACATATAATTTGATCCAATTTACACAATTTACATAATTTTCATATATATATATATATATATATATATATTTCAGTTTCTGCCTATGGCATGGAGTGCCTCATTGAACCTGCTGAACCTCTCGTCCGAAGAGGCGCGGAGTTTGCTGGCGTCCCAGAGTCCAGCTCTTGCCTTCGCGAAGAAGATTTCCTCTCTGCCGCTTCCGCAACCTGCGGCTCAAACGACCAAGACAGAAAGAAGGGGCACTATTATCCATCACCGCGGTAGACCGATTAGTAAAGAAGATTTGAACGATTATTATGAAGATAATTATGAAGCGTCACAATTCCATGGACAGGTTAGATTATTCTTATATAATTTAATCTTTTTGTAGAAACAAATACTATCAACCCTTCTATAACGCGGTTAGGGCGTACCCTAATATAGAAACCCCGCAATAAAAAACTGTCATTTAACGTTTAAATCAGGTTATGTAGCGCGTTCTCTGGAAACTATGGCAATCTCGTTGAATGGGAACCGTGCTTTCAGTAAATATAGCATTAGTACAAATCACATCATTTGTACTGCGTTTTATAAATATTAAAGCCTAATAAATACAAAAGGCATATTGAATTTAAGAAGATAAAGACATAATAAAATATATAAATTAATTTTTATTGAATTGAAAAGTAAGGTAGGGCGGAGCACAAAAGTCCAATTTGAATTTAAGACCAGACCAGTTTGTCTTAGAATCAAATGAAGTTCATCACCACAAATAACACGTATCAAACAAACATCTATTAAACTATGTTCAGTAAATTGTTCAGAAAATTCTTAATTAAAATTAATTCCTGATTATAAAAATGTGTTCTTTTACTATTTTTCAAAAGTATGTTATTTTTCCTGATCTACCACATTGGCGGGGTAAAATGGGACACACAGGGGGTACACAGATCCAATGTCTTATTTTACAATGCAATATTCAACCGATGAAAAATATAAAATTCATGGGCACATGCACTTTTTTACCCCATCTACATATAAGCTATTACAGAGCTTATGAAACGTCTGTTGAATCTAACTTAAAATTAACAATATATCTTATAAAACAATTAATTAATGTTTCTTAAAAAGTATATTAAGGTCTCAAAGCAACAACTCACAAATAAAAAAGCTAACGACGAAAAAAAATTCTTTTGTTATAAAATTTCAAACATGGCCATTTATTCCTCATAGCTACGCAAAACTTTGCTATTTATCTTTTTCCTCTACTTTCACATATTGAGGACCTTTTCAACCGCGGACCTTTATGCCCCGCTTTAACCTATATATTTTTTAATTACACATTTTTAATTTTATTTAATAAATATTTTTACATTACATTACACATCTGAACATAATTAAGCCACTTTTGATTTTTATTCAGCGTTCAGTCGAATTCATTGATTATCGTGAACTGTTATTTGTTACGTTGAATATGTTTAGAATAAAAATTATGGTGTATGATGTTGATTATAATACATAGAAAACTAAAATAGACTATTATTATAAACTATATCATATATCCTTATATAAAACTTTTAATTTATCATCAATAAGAGATTCGAATAATAGTAGAAATTTTTAGTGAAATAGTAGAATTTTTTAGTGTTGATAATTAAATTACAAAGTATAAAATTTTTGAGTTGTAATTTTATTTTTTTATTTTTTTCTATTTAATTTTTATTTGACCTCGTTTTGTATTTTTATGGATATAATAAAATAATACAGTGAAGGAAATATCGATTTAATTTAAAGCACGATAAAAATAAATATAATATTTAGAAGAAGTGATTACGGCTCTAACTTGCTGAAAACAGTTGTGTTGTTTATGTAAAATATTTAGTGAACCGATAAGAAATTAATAAATTATGATTTAAAGATCAAGATATTAAAATATTTCTTACCTGTTATAAATATACCTTACCATAACAAAATATTTCATACTATCAATAATTATCTTTAGTTATAGACTAGATTTGTGCCTGTGGGCATACCTTTTCATTCGAATTCGAAATTCATCTTCAATAGAATACCTACTAAGATTCACAAAATTATCGTACTCAATACTATTACAAATATTTTATTATAAACTTTAAATATTAGTATTTAACTAAGGTCTCCGAAACAGTCCAGGAGATTTATCTTGAGTAAAAAAAAGAAAAACAATATTTGTTCCGGATTTAGATTTTTGTCCCGAATTTTTCCGGGGTTTTGAAAAGTATAGGCTTGAAATTAATCTTTAAACTAGCTGTAAGTGGTATTCTGTCTTGCGGCAATTATGGCATCGTGTCTTAAGGCAAATTGCTGGAACTTACCGTACCGTAACGAAATGTTCGTGGAATACTGAATGTTTTCAAATAGATTATTATAAATATTGTAACATTGTCTAATATTTATGAGAATTATATAAACTGAATTGCAGAGTTGAAATTATTTGTAAAGTATATTAGAACTATAGTCAGAATTAAAGATAAAATCTGAAATATTTTCGATATACAAAAAAAAAAAAAAAAAAAAAATTGGAACAAATTTTGTTTCCAAAATCAATTATTTTGTTAAGACAAGCAGAAAGTTCTTTGAATCATTTAAATCGGACACTTAGTTCTCTCAAAAATTGCCATTTTTCACATATTTAGCTCCGTATCTTCAAAATGGCTGGGCCTGCCTTTGCCAAAAACCTATAAACACTTCTCTAAATCATTACTAATTGAATGTTTTTTAGATCATTCAAATCGGATACCCCGTTCTCTCAAAAATTCGATTTCTATTTTCTGCACTTTTTTCTCCGTATCTCCGAAACGGCTGGACCTGCCTTTGCCAAAAACTAATCAGCTCTTTTCCCTATCAATAGGAATCGAATGTTTTTTGAACCATTCAAATTGGTTGATCCGTACGCCCGAAAACGTGGACGAAAATTTGTATCCATACATACATACATACACACACACACACACACATCCATTTTTTCTGAGGTATGCCAAAACGTTCAGAAACCTTCAAAACGTCGAAAAATGTAAAAAATTTCAATTCCGATTTTCGGCCCATTACAATAACTTACCCTACGGGAAGTTAATAAAATCTTGTAATAACTTGATATTTAAGGTGTGTTTGTAAGAAAAAATACTATATGAGCTAAAAAATTGATAAATGAAATTATATGCATGGATTTCAAAGGAGGTTTGACATAGTTACTCAACTAACATTTTCAATTTTACAAAAATTTGCAAAAAAAATTATAAATTAACTGCTTGGTACAGGGTACAAGTGCTAATTCTTATTGCATTTTTTTTTTAAATAGATATATTTCATAAAAAATAACTAAAATGTCTATCATATAGTTTAAATTTGACACAACAAGATAAGATTGTTAAAATGATTGATAGTCTCAGGAAATATACCCGCCTCGTTCAGAATGATGTCAAGCAGTAGTGACAACAGTTTTTTTTTTTGCTAATATAGATAGTAATATGTTGAGTGAAAATAGCCATTTCTGGGCTCTGTTGCATTAACAAAAAATTACTATTAACTACTATTTCACAACTTGTGATGATAATAGTTACTAATAATATTTATAGTTATTGCAACAGCTTATAAAGCCATGCGCAAAATTCAAGTATATGGAAAAATTGAACAAAAAGGAATGCATTGCACGAAATGCAGTTCAAATACCAAAATGTCCATAATGAACAAATTCTACAAATTAAGGTTAATTATTATAGGTTTATACATTAAAAAATCTTACCTAAATACCACAAAAATCATTATTAGCAATACCATTTGATATTATGAATTATATACATTTATATATGGCATAACATTTCATTGCAAAAGCAATTCTAACCTCGAAACGCTACGAGTATTTCAGCAATTCCGATCTCGATTTTCAAAAGATTTATCTCACTACTTAGTTAAATTTTTCGATGATCCATTAATTCTATCATACCATCAATATTTGCCTTAAACCACAAATAAAATATATTGGTAACGACATTAATCGAGATCTGGTGCACCTTTCAATGTATATGTAAATTCTGCGTAGTCGTTTTGCAAATTCCGATACGAACACGATTCCAATTATTTTGATATTCTGCAAAGTAGGAATATAAAAATTAGGTAGAGAATGTTGTTGATATGGATTAGCTATTCGTGTCGAGTGATATTCATTATAGTCTTCACAATTAAATTGATAGTTTTTGCAATTGAGCTGATAAAAATTGTACGAAACCTTTCAAGGCTTTTAAAAATGCAATTTAAAATAATTTTGTTTATTAATATTTTCTTTTCTTGAATAATGGATTCAATTAAATGAATTATAATCTAAGCATTGAACCCTGATTAATTATTTTTTTAATTGTACTTGCACATATATGTTTCAAATAATTGATTTTAAAACGGTTCATAACTATTTTTTATTTTAACTTGACTTTATAAATTCTAATTAAATAAAAATATAAATCCTTTCCATATTACTTAAAGTACGAGAAATAAAATTTAAAGGAAGCATTTTCAAAACAACATGTCTAAAAAGCTGCTGAGAATTTCGGATTTACAATTATTTGCATTCGTTCACATATATTTTTATATTTTCGAATTAAAAAATAATATTTGAAAAAATCATTTCAAATGTTTGCACACTTCAAAAACACTGTTGTACTAAGAAAGCCTCCTTTTTAGTTTTTTATTTAAAAAAAGACGAACAGAATTTTCTTATAATTATATATATATATATATATATATATATATATATATATATATTATATATATATATATTTATATATATATTTATATATATATATATATACTAGATGACCCGACAGACGTTGTCCTGTATTAACATCTACATTTTTTAAATATTCTACACTAATATTTACTGTTCAGTTGAAAATAATAATTATTGTTTTTCGAATTACTATTTACACCAATATATGAGTGATGTTAAATGTAGAACTACTTTAAATAAAATGATTCTCTATTTGCACAGTTAATACTTTAATTATCCCTTTAACAAATATTAAAATATGTTCAATAAAATTGTATATCAAAAATTAAACACTGCAATTTATAGAACAAATTTATTTCCAATAGCTCAATTTATTTTAATGCCAAAGGTTATACAATTTTTTAGTCATACCTGTAGATTTGGATGTATAAATTGAATGATTTTTTGTTTATTCACGTCTAAAACATTGATTATCCAAATTTATCGATGAAAAACGCAGAAAAAACAAATTTTCAGTAGCCAGTAACTTGAAAAGTAATTTCTTATTTGAAAAACGTTATTAAACATTTTTCTCTTCTAATTAGTTTTTTTATCGATATTCGACGTTATTTTGAAAGAGATACAATTGCACCACTGTAAATTTCATGCAAATTCGAGCACATTAAAAATATTCAGACTGCATTTAAAAGTTAAAAAACAATAATCAGTCAAATTGAATTATAGGCTAAGTTTGATGTGCGATCACTGACAGACGCAAGCGCATACTGCATCACCTGTCAGACGCATGTTGACTGTAAATCTTATATTATCTTAATTTTTGGCACACCTCAGCTGTTTTTGGCAATAATAATGTAGTCATTACATTTTTCTTATTCATAATCATAAATATATTATATTTTAATATTGTCTTAGCCTATAAGTGAAAGGAAATGTTTGGCAAATGACAGTCTTCATTTGTTTTTAATGTCAAACTTAGCTTCAAATATTTTCAAGGGCAAACAATGATAAGCGATTTTTTGTAATTTTTTCCATTTATTTCTACAATCTCACTATATTTCTATAAATCTAAAAATTCTAGAAAATTTCCCGAACCAACTTCAGGAAGATTCATGAAAATCCGAATTATAGTTTAGGAGAATTGACCATTCATGCATAGTTACAGAAGAATTTTATATATAAGATATGCAAGTTGATGCAAAATTTCAAATTTATTATTGTCCTGTACTAATATCTACCGTTTAGATAAAAATAATTTAAGGTAAACTATAGTAATCGCAAATAAAAAAAAAATCTTTACGTTTCAAACGTTTGTGAACATTTTGCTAAACCTCAGAAAAAATTGATGTATGTTTGTGTATGTGCGAATACAAATTTTGTACAATCTTGTTAGTTGCTTTTTGGCAATAATATTTTAATTAATTTTAAACGTGGATTACCTGTAATATAATTTTGCATTACCCTAAATTCGAATTTTCGAAATGAAAAGAAACTGTCGACATAGTGAATAAATCATCTAATTTTGGAAAATAGGGACTTTTTCGCAATTTTATTCGCATTAACGCATTTTTTTCTGACAAGGTCCTAAATTGTCGACTTTGAATTTATAATGAAAAAGTCAAAGTATTTTAATTCTTTAAGATATGGAACAGTATAGCAATTGATTTAGCACAAACTAGTCTCGAGTTTGATCCGAATTTCTGTTAGCTCGATATCAGGCAGCATTGTATAAAATTTTCCCCTGAGGTTATAAATCTCAAGTGATAATCTTCTTTCTTGGGGATGGAATGCATAACTATTAGATACATATATAATATAATCGCCCCAAGTAGGAGAATGGTTAACCGATTGGTTGCCTCTCGTGAAACATTGGATCAGTTCTTCAACAAACAGGAACAGTCCCGATTTTCCACCTTGCGTCCCGGTTTTTTCTAAAAGCAATATTTGTCCCGGTTTTAGGTGTTTTATCCCGAATTGTCCCGGATATAGTTTGATTACCGATATTTTTTTAAATATATTTCAACTAAAAAATTTGATACAAAAAATGTGCATATAAGTTTTCAGCTCACCAACGCCACCTCCCCCAACTCTCTCACACACATTCTAGTCCGTCCCGGATTTCATGCAACAAAATATGGTCACCTTACTTTTAGAGCAAATAGTACTGAGTAATTCTGATTGCTGTTGAAATAAATAAAAAACAAGACATATGCTACTGTTTCTTTTCTATAACGATTACAATATAAAACTATATAAAACTCTCAACAAAGACATAGCTTTTTATATTTTAAATAAGTCTTATCACCTGATACCCAAATTACCCAGAAGTATCTCAATCTTGAAAACTTTAACGACAATATAAGAATACCATTCATTCATTTAAATATCCTTATTTGTGTTAGCTTTTGCTTATCATCTCGCATTCTTTTCGATAGATATTTTATAATCGATCTATATTTAGACGACCAGGCGTCTTGGCGACGTAACCGACCAATGCAGGGACGCACTGAAAGTGAATTCCCGTGCGTAAAAAGAGACCTTGGCTTTTCGAGCAACCCGTTTCTGGTAATGCAACGAGTTCGAAACAGGAAATTTTTGACCATTAATAAAAATTATAACAAAAACACAATTGCGAACCGATAAAACAATAAGTGGGGTAAACTCAAACAGTCATACGGGTAACGCGATTATTTTATTATCTTGATATCATTACTTGATAATGCTTCTGCTCGTTCCGATAATTGCCTTGGATTGTCAATTTTTAAATTAAGTGGGCGTTTGTTTTAGTATTTATTATTTCATGAATAATCTCAGGTGAATAAAGTAAAATATAGATAAAAAAGTTGCATTCATTTTAACATATCAATTATCGATCAATTAATTATTGTAAAATGTTTTTCAACTAAAAACTTTTGTCATAGGTCATTCATTTTTAACAGAAAACCTACATTTGAGTAAAGGCTAATTAGTGGCGCACTAGTCAAGGAATTAGGAATTCTGTCTTAAGGCCATTAAGGCATCGTGCCTTAAGGCAAATAGCTGGAACTTTCCGTACTAGAAATTATTATTTTTTTAAAAACGATTAACATTTTTGAAAAAATTTTACTTCGAAAAAATTAGATTTTTGAAAAACTATAAATTTGACAAAAAATTACTTTTTTTTGAAAAAAAAATTTTTTTTTGATGACAACATTTTTTGGAAAAAAAATGTTTTCTTCATTTTGACATATTTTGAAAATTCTGAACTTTTTTTCAAAGCAATCGTACTGCTTGAACTGCATAGAGACGAAATGTCAAAGCGCGCAAGTGCCGCGCCGCCGTCTAACGCATAAGCATTGGTACGGAACCCATAGAAATGTAAAAAAAAAATTATACTTATTGTTGAAATCTCTATAAAATATCTGATAATTTGATGTGCATATGCCTAATGACCATTTTTAACCGCCAAATGACATTTTTTTTACTTTTTTCATTAGATCTCCAAACCGCTAGACCTGCCTTCATGAAAATTTGATCAATTCTTTATCTTGTCAATACAAGTAAAATGTTTTTTGAATTATTCAAATCGGACACTTCGTTCTCTTAAAAACTGAGTTACCGTTTTTGGCACTTTTTGCCCCGTATCTTCGGAACGGCTAGACCTGCCTTTGCCAAAAACTAATCAGCACGTCTCCTTATCAATACGAATCGAATGTTTTTTGAATTATTCAAATCGGTTGATACGTATTCCCGAAATCGTCGACGAAAATTTGTATCCGCACATACATACAAACACGCACATACATACACACACATACATCTATTTTTTCTAAGGTATGCAAAAATGTTCAGAAGGTTTTGAAACGTAAATATATATAAAAATTTTCATTTTCGATTTTTTTGCGATTACTATAACTTACCCTACGGGAAGTTAAAAAAAGTTTCTATGTTCGATTTCTTTTAATTATCACTGTTACGTGTATATACAGATAGATCATTTTGCTTTTTGATTTGCTGTAATTTGAATATTAGTAATTAATTTCTGAATATTAGCAATTAATTTTTGCGTAAATAATTTTGCTAAGACATAACGATGATTTGTTTTCAAAAGTGTGCGTAGGTGACACGTGCTTATAGAATTCGTCCTATTCGGGTGAAAATTAAACAGATAATAAAAAATCTAGCTTAACTAAGACAAAATAAGAAAAAGAAATGAAATTCAGTACAAGCAAAAAAAATCAGAAAGATTTCTTTTTAACTTTGATATGTTTTGTTGTGTATTTTCATATTATGTTTATAAGTTTTGTTTAAATTATTATGATGTGTTGTGTTACATATTTCTGACATTAAAAGTCGTTATAAACCATTTTGGCGTTTATACCTATTATATTTTCAATCTATTTATAAGCCAGTCACAACCGTCCTGGAAGTGTGGCTAGTTTCTTGCATGATATAATCCATCGTATTTAAGGACAGTATTTCAGTACTTTCCCGAAGTCAAATGTTCAACTTACCATTTAATTCACTTCTTCTCCGTTAACTGGTAAATTAACAAAACTATGGCTGATAGAAAAAAGTGACACAACGGTATCCAGGTCCCTCTACAACCTTGTGTCAATATGTTGGGTAATTTAACCTGGCGCTACGGACAACCTGAGATAATGCAGTATTCTAAAGACCACAGAAAATTTATATAAAATGTGTTGCAAATAGCGTGTTGGGATACTGCTTATGAAATGGTAACGGAAAATATCACACTTTACTTTAATTCTTTCAGTCTTTAAATCTTTCAGTTTGAGTTTTCACATTAATTTATTTTCAAAGCATTGTCAATAAAATGCAATCTTGGATTAATTCTGTTTTCGCACTTATTTCATGAATTAGTACCGAAAATTCACGTATTCAAATTTGATGTCGAAAATTTTAGTCGGGAAATGTTTAAGAAAACGCGTTTTTTAGGAAAAATATATGGCTGAACCATGAAGCAAGTTTCATGAACTACCCAAAATAATCAACTTAATCAATAGGGGTTGAGATTTAACAACATTTAATGCTATCCCTATAAAACTTTTTTTTTGAAAATGTATTATTTTAAATTACGAAAATGTTGATTAACCTTATCTCTGAGACATGTTCTCCTACCAAGGCTGTTAAGGGCGATCTTGTGTAATCTGTATTTTGTGCCGGCAATCCCTGCCAATGTTATGGCGTTGCCTATATTATGATTCGTGTACCTACTCCATTATTAAATGTACTGAAGATTCTGCTAATAAATTTAATAGTAGTCATCATGCACATACTACGTACTATGTTGCTGATTGATAATCGGCAAAAAACTATATATAATAGTAATATAATTAATAACTAACCTTTAATTCTCGTTTCCAGCTTTACTTTATTGCAATTGCGATGTATTAATTAGGAAAATATTTCAGATTTTTACTAAACGTACTTTAAAAATTAGTTTGTAAACATAAACAATATAATTTTTAATTTTCTTATAAATTACAATCTTTTGGAAATCGTTACTTCTTCTTCTTAATCTCAAGGATTTTGGTTAATATTCAGAACCAAAGGGATTTGATTAATATTCAGACATGGCTTTCTAATTTTATTGATGCATTTCTTTCATAGACGATTAATAAGTATATCTTCTTTATCTTTGAAGAAGGAATTTATTGAATCTACTAATATAATATTTATTAATATTATTATATTTATAATAAATTCATTATTTAAATTAATAATTTTGTGTGAATATTAAAAACCATTTACTTATACAGTGCTACTAGGTAATTCGTGTCTAAGTATACATAAAAATCTTTAAACCAATTAACAAACTAGACGAATTAAAGACAGAAAGTTGTAAAATATTTCAAAAGTTTTAAATAAAGTTTTACTGATATTTGTACACAGCAGTATGAAATGTTTTGAGATGGGAAATCCCTGTCGAATTCAAATATGGAAACCTAAATTAGCATTATGTGTTATCCGTTACAAGTCGTTCGATATACTGTTGCTGGAGCATATCGAACAACTTGTAACGGATAACACATAATGCTAATTTAGGTTTCCATATTTTAAATTTCAAATTATAACACACTGATGATGAGACAAACCTTGTCTCGAAACGTTTGTGAAAATTATTATTTAATAAATTAGTGCAAAAAAGAGTGTTGTTTGTTCATATTTCCAAATTAATATCTATTTATCCACTTAAATATATATATATATATATATATATATATATATATATGTATATAAAATATATGTCTCATCGTCGAACGAATATATATATATATATATATAAATATATATATATATATATATATATACATATATATATATATATATTATAATATCATTATAAATTATTGTTATTATAATCAGTAATGAAATATAGAGATATTTATATCTTTACAACCTTGATCAAGTTCAAATTCATAAAATTAGCATACTCTATGGCCAGACACATATTGCCCGCTATGCATAAATATTTTTTTGGCAATTTTTGTTTCCTATAGAATTTATTATTATTATAGAAGCATTATAAACGTGGGCTTATATTTGTTTCTAAACTGGTCTGATTTAAATTCGTAGAAAAAACTGGTTGACAATTTAGGCGACTCCACTTGCATACAATTATATCTAGATCAATGTAACCATAAACGCTCCGGATAAATTTGAATATTTAAAATTACCCGTGCATTAATATTTTTTGATCAAATTAGCAAGGACTACTGGAATTAATTTGTTCTACGAATAATTATATAGACTCCACCTATCTAGTCAGTTATAGTCCACAAAATTATTTATGAGTTTTTTTAGTTCATACAAATGTATTATTACATTAGCGCACTTAATATAAATGACAATGATCTTTTGATGATAATCTGTATCATAATTTTTTTTTTATTTTTTAAATAATTGTCATATAAAATTGTTTAAACTCATGGCAACTTAAAACTTCTATTTTATTGATATTGGGAAACGCCAGTAAGATCTTAATTTGGATTATATGAATATAATTAATTTTGTAATATTAATATGTTACTATGTGGTAGAGAGAGACTTAAAGTTTTGCGGGTAAAAAGGTTCACCACCGACAGATAAAAAGTGAAATTGAAAATTGTTTGATTAAAATATTTGAAAGCAGAGGGAAAGCAATGTATAACCAGTCAACAATTTGATTGTTATGAAGTTGCTATCAATGTCTGAAAACCCATAACAAAGGATTTTCTTTCGTTGTTGTTTTTTCGATTGTCGGCACTGCTGTTTAGTTTACGAGACCTTAAATAATTTTTAAGTATATGCTAATTTAATTATTTTATGAAATGTGTTGTTAATTTAAGGATAGATAGATTTATAAGATTTTTTATATAACCTTTATAAAAGCATACACTTGGGTGGGGCAAAAAGGACCAACTGAACCTTTGTTTTGTCAAAGGCGTGAGAAATAAAAAATAGCATATAAAAATGTAAATTACTTTAAAAACACAATTTTTCGAAAAATATATTAAATAAATAGCTATTCCAACTGTGCTGATGAATATTTCTGATGAAATACCATATCAAAGTTATACAGCGTATCTCTGTAAAAAATTCACCCATGAAATTTATATTTTGCATTGTTTGAAAAGTGTAGCTATTACTTTGTAAAATCCCTTTAAAATTAAAATGAGACATTGGGCTTGTTTGCGTCTATGAGCTGAAAAGAATCAGGTTATAAATTTTTGAAAAAGACATATTATACAATGATGAATTAGTTAGTTGTATATTTTATACGTGTTATTTGTTGTGATATACTTGGTTTGGTTTTCACACTATAATTGCTCAAAGTCCAATTGGACCTTTGTTTGTGCAAGAGTAATTTAAATATTAAAATGCTAATTAAAAAAAAAAACGTTTTGACTGATCTCAACAATTTAATCTAGAAAATTAATTCTAATAATGTATAACATTCGACTATTTTAAAAAATCAATATGTTTAATATCATATACATTGATGTATGATAATTATTTATTGTGTGTAGACCCTGTTGGGATGAGTCAACATTTGAGTCAACATTTTTTGTTAATTAGCATTTTAACATTTAAGTTAAGTTTGCGTTAAAATTAGTATGTTGTTTTTGCGGCAAACAATAAAATGTAATTAATTTATAAACAATTAATATAATTCGATACGCTTCATATATATTTGCAATTTGTTTAGAATTACAACAATATTTTTACGAGTGAAATATATAATTGTTATTGGCAAAAAAAAAGCTTTGCAAATTTGTAGAAAGCGTTATTTGTATTTTCTATAAAAATTAAAAACAGATCTTATTTTAATTTTAATTATGAATATTGTCTTTATAATAGAATTATTTTTAAAAAAATATCTGGATGCGTCATATTGTTTTCCTAAGACCAGATTAAAAGCTAATTTAAAGGAATTAAAAAATACAAATGATTTAAGAAGTTATATTTAGTTTAAATCAATTATTTTTTTATTTTTTAAGGATGGTGAAGGTCAGTACGCTTTCGGTTTCTCGGCACCGAATCATGCTCGATATGAAACGAGAAATCATGAAGGAGAAGTGCGCGGCTCATACAAATATTTAGGACCATACGATAAACCCGTCGAGGTAAGAAATTTGTTTGTTAATTAATTTTACTACATTAATTAGAAAAATATTAGTCAAAACTAAAAATATTTATTAATTTATTTATGCGAGTCCAAAAAAAGTATTAAACGAGTATTTCTCGTTTTTTATTGCGCACCTATTGGTGATAAAATATATTAATAATTATCTTAATTCTATGTCGTAAATTTACAAAAAAAATTAAGTTAATTTTAGTCCTTTCGCTACGAGTGTTGCCTATAGACTAAATTCATTGTGTCGACATTTGTTATTTGTTAGTTCTTTAAATTAATTTTTAATGTTCAATTACAAAGTAATTTTTAATGTTTGAATATATTTTTATAGATAATGATTCAAAAATCGTAAAATATTTTGTGCAAGAAATTTTTGGACAGCTTGTTGGTTCGTAAATTAGGGTCATCCGTGTGCAAAACACTCTAATTTGTTATTGTTATTCTGAGTTCTTCAGAAATGTAATTTTTAATTATTAAATATTAAATATATTCGTATTAACAATGACTGAAAAATTGAAATTTTCACGAATTACTAACACTTATTCAGATTTAAAATGTCTATTGCACATATCAAATTTAAAATGCCTTTTGCACATATGCTGCCAGTACTCTATTTCAGAAGCTTATTGTGGATGAAGAGATGAGATTTAGATCCCAGGATAATGTAGAGTGGCTATATTTTTTACTTCCCAAAAACGCCTGGGCGAATTTTAAAAATTTAAAACCCATTCGATGTGACTCGATGCATTTGTCAGTTTTGCACGACGATCAGCTACGCTGTTTCTTTGATATAATAGCAAAAAAGTGCATTTTTTTCGTCCACGTTTTAGTCCACAGTTCTGAATCGATTTTAAATTCAAAAACCGTTTTAAAGATAATGGTTCGGTTATTAATTATTGGATAACTTTTATTGCTTATTGATTATTTTTATTCTTCGAATTTCCAATTACAGTCCGGGAATTTCCAGCAATTTGTTTTAAGGTTTGATGCCACGTACCATAAATTTACAAAGTACCAAGTTTCGATCGCGGAACTTTTCGCATTTCGTTAGGCATGTTAGTGGCTACAATAATTCCTGAATGTACAAAGTAATGCAAAGTACAGGTTATGAAAACGCTTATGTATTTAATAACGAATTCATGCAAAAGTTATTTGCAAAATTTCTAAGACCCGTCTGGCCTATTAGCGTTCAGGTCACATAAAATCAAGATATTTATAACTAATTTCATTTATATTTATCTATTTATCTCTGTTGCAATGTTGTTTTGATTAGCATTTTGTCGTAAATACATTTTATGCAGTCTGTCGTTTTTCCATAAATATATGATCATAGATAGATTC
The DNA here is from genome assembly GCF_003426905.1 of Ctenocephalides felis. NCBI lineage: Eukaryota > Metazoa > Arthropoda > Insecta > Siphonaptera > Pulicidae > Ctenocephalides > Ctenocephalides felis. The sequence goes on from NW_020538040.1 coordinate 111,998,707, forward strand.
AACGAACGGCCTTGCCTTATGCGGAGTCGTCCTTGGTGCCGACGGGTCGAGTAATCGCAACGCTCGCAGGTCAGCTGTGATTTCGTGTCAGTCATCTCCCGGAGAACATCTTTTCGACTGACGTTCGAATAACGTTTAGACGTTATTAAACTAGTGATGCATGGCATCGTGCCTTAAGGCAAATTGCTAAATCTTTATGTACCGTAATTTAAAATTTTTAAAAGCTTAAAAAATATTAAAACTTTGAAAGAATGGATCTTTGAAAATATTGAAATTTTTAATTACAAATGCCCAATAATCATCTTTGACCGCCAAATGGCTTTTTTCTATTTTTTTATTGAATCTACAGAACTGCCTCCTGAAAAATTTAATCAATTTTTCATTTTGTCAATACATGATAAGCAAAATTTTCTTTTTTGAATTTTGTGCTACGGGAAGATAATAACTATTCCTATTAATTTTGTCTGTATTCTTATTTATTGCTTTTGCATTTGCATTTGACGTGCAATCAATTTCTGTTTGTATATGGATATATCAAATGTAGTGTTCAAATAAATTATAATATATTGCATTGTTTTATAAAATACTATATGAATATAAATAATAGATTAGTAGTTTTTTACGATGCAAATCTTTTTATAAATGGTATTGGTTAGCGGTCATTTATTATACTAGTTGTAAGTGGTATTTTGCCTTAAGGCAAGTTACATAAACTTCCCGATAGTTATAAATAATCGAATTAATCAATAAAAAATTAATTTATTTATGAGTGAGTTATAGTATAGTATTTTGAGTGAATTTTTACACATAATTGAAAATCGAACACTTGTCTAACACAACTCAGAGTATTTACTAAAAACAAATTTTAAAAATTCAATATATTTTAATAATTCAACCAGTTTCCGTATGATTATAATGGTTCAGTATGTTCATTAATGCCTTACCAAGCAAAACGTCTAATTTTAAATACCGCCAAAAAAACTTGACGTAATGCAGCAATATTTTGGTATTTTCTATAAGACCATGATATCTATCATCAAGAAAACATTTATAAAAATCGTCGAAAAAAAATTTTTGTCGGTTAATTACAATAACACGGACCGGGCGATCTTTACCAAAAACTAATCAGCACGATTTCCAACCTGTAATTTTCGTACGGTTTTTGAATTTTTAAAATCGAGTCAAAATTGTGGGCCAAAACGTGGATAAAAGATTTAACACTTTTTCTGCTAATTACAAAGAAACGGCTCGTCGTCCAAAACTGATAAACGCTAGTCCTAATCGAAATACATCGAATGGCTTTTAAATTTTTGAAATCGGTTCAGTAGTTTTTGAGAAAACGTCGACGAAAGATATAAAATCGAGCTTAAATACAAATACACCCATCCATACATACACACACACATACTTTCTCCAAATTAGGTCTCATTCGATTCAGAATGACTTGAAACGTCGAGAAAACATAAAATTGGCGAATCGGATTTTTGAGCGAAAACAAATCTTCGGGAAGTTAAAAATTAATATAAAAGAATGAATGCATAAACAGATCTACTGTTTTCTACTTATGGTTTTAACTAACAATCAATTCCTGTGAGTGCATTTTATAAATATTCATGAAAAGATACGTAAGATACCAATTTTCAATTTAAATTATTGATGGAAAATTCAATATAATATTTCATATATACAATATTGGTTTGATAAGAATAAGATAATAATAATAACAAACTAATCACATAGACTGCAATGCGTAGTTTTAAATACATTTGCCGTCTAAAAGACTCTTAGTTAATTTTTAATTTATTAAATACATAATAAATAGATTACTCAGTACCGATAAAACTACGTTTTAAAATTATTTATTTCTAATAAATATGAAGTGCCTAGTGAAATTTTTAGGTACACATTGCGTAATTCTTGCTATCATATAAAAATGATTTGAACTTACTAATTGTATGACAAAATGTACTAAATTATATATCAATAAAAACGCATATGTATGAGGAGTTTTTTTTTTTTTTTTGTTAATCAAGACTTTAATGTCTTATTTACAAAATTGATATGAGCAAAAAAAAAATACAAAAAAAAAACATAAAATGCAATACATTGAATATAAAATAAAAAAAGTTAAATTAAAAATTAAATTAAAACAGTAATACATAAATAATAACATAAATGAACGATGACGTGATGATGTATGCCGCGTACTACGTCAGGACGCGTGCAGACAATGGGCTAGGTGTTTGGTTGATCGGAAGGTCATTTCTTGCTCAATCTTCTTATCGGTCTGTGAATCGCTTGAATTGTAGGATTTGTATGCTGGATTAATTTATTGTTGAAAGATGAACTTCTAATCTTGATCATTTCGTTGACTGTTGAGATTTTCAAATCCTTATGTAGGCAAAAATTCGAAATATACCAAGGCGCATTAGTAAGGATACGCAGAATTTTATTCTGGCACCTTTGAATGATGTTTATGTTAGATTTGCATGAGCAACCCCATAGTTCGATTCCATAAGTCCAAATGGGCACTATGATAGTTTTGTACAAAAGTACCTTGTTATCGAGAGAGATTTCAGATTTCCTCCCAAAAAGCCAGTAAAAATCTTTTATTTTCAGTTGGATTTGTTTCTTTTTATATTCAATGTGCGTTCTCCATGTCAATTTCGAATCAATGTGCATGCCTAAATATTTAACAGAATTGCATAGTGGAATTATTGAATTGTTCATGATGATAGGTGGACTGTTGTGATGTTTTAGAGAAACAATTATGTGCTGAGATTTTTCGATATTGATTTTGATATTCCAATCTAAAAACCATTTTTCGAGAATAGATAAATAATTTTGTAACTGACAAGTTGCTGTTCTAATATCGGAATTGCATGAAATAATTGCTATGTCATCGGCGTAAGTGCATATGGTTAGAAGATCATCTGTGGGCATATCGTTTGTGAAAAGAAGATAAAGTACAGGGCTTAGCACACTGCCCTGTGGTACTCCGCATTCTATATTTCTGATGCTCGAAGTCACATCTTTAATTTTGATTCTAAATTTTTTGTCAAGCAAATATGAGCTTAAAATATTGAAGTAGTTTGGAAAAGTTGTTTTGATTTTATATAGGAGTCCTGAATGCCAAACCTTATCAAAAGCCTGGCTGACATCTAAGAATACGGCTACGCTGTGTTCCTTTCTATTCATGGCTTCAAAAATACGAGACACAGTCCTGTTGCATTGTTGAATTGTAGAGTGATTTTTTCTGAAGCCAAACTGGTGGTGAGGAATCCAACTATCATTCGGATGATCTTCTGACAATCTCTGCAACAAAAGTCTCTCCAAAATTTTCGATAATATCGATAAAAGACTGATAGGACGGTATGAACTAGCAGTGTGATGGTTTTTGTTTGGTTTAGCGATCATAATAATTTCTGCTCACGAGAATAAAAAACAAGTGCATGTCAGATTGAATTTTATGGTTTATTAAAATTGCATGAAAAGCTTACAAAAGTGTACAGATAATTAAATAATTGCTTACAAAAAACCATACATAATCGAGACTCTAATGTGCGTTTGTGGAATCAAAAAAATGTCTTACATTTCAATCAAGATATAGAAGCAAATATGGAATCGGACAGTAAACCATCAGAAATCTCAAAACTACGAAAGACCGTTATTAAATCCAGCAAATACAGCAAGATACCTCGCAAAGAAGGTCGGACCAATATGTTTACATCGGAAAAGGTCTCGCTGCGTTCAACTTCATCAGTTACTGACTCAAAACAGGAAGTAATATCATCTAGTAATAGTGCATCTACAAGCCTCACTCAACCACATTCTGATGTCAAGAAACCTCCTAATTCATGGCAAGTAGTCAATTTCAAAAAAAGAAAAACTTCATTTGAACCATTAGGAATAGATGTCAAAATTCAAAACAGATTTTCGGCCCTTTCAACAATAGAAACAGCTAATGATGACAACTCAGTTAAACCGGCTTCAGTCAGTAAGCCCCCTCCAATATTTATTTACGGAGTTGACGATATTAATGATATGTCTAATCAATTAAATGAAATAATTCCGCACGATCAATATTTCCTGAGAAGTTTAGCTAACAATACATTTAAAATTCTATGTAATTCTGTCGACCATTTTCGAACTTTATCCAGACATCTAAAAGAAACTAATGCCGTATATCATACATATCAATTAAAAGAAGAGAAGGCTTATAGGGTTGTTCTTAGAAATGTACACTTTTCAACAAGCACAGATGCAATTAAATTAGAACTATTAAAACAGGGTCATGTCGTACGTAATATCCTAAATATTAGACACAGAATAACAAAAGAACCTCTTAATATGTTTTTTGTTGATCTGGAACCAAATAGAAATAACAAAAATATTTATAGCATTTATAAATTATTCAACTGCATAATACGCGTCGAACCACCGAGAAAGTCCAACAACATTATACAATGCACTCGCTGTCAACTCTTTAATCACACCAAAAAATACTGCAATAGACCATTTGCTTGCCTAAAATGCGGTGACAATCATAATACTATAGCTTGTACCAAAGATCCGAATGCTCCGGCATGTTGTTATTTTTGCGACGGTGCTCACCCAGCTAATTATCGCGGTTGCTCATACTTCCAAAAAATTAAAGAACAAAGAAACAAAACTCCAGTAAATCAATCAGTCATAAATCCAAATCCAAATAACCAAAATTTTAAAAATTCTAATAATTCTAATTCTAATAATAAAATAAACAACATTTCTCCGGCCTTAAATCCAACAATTCAAAATTCATCCTATGCAGGCATTGCAAAAAACAATTACTCTGCTTCTAATCATTCACCTTCAAATCCTGATTCTGATTCTCTAGCAACACTTATTTTAGAATTTAAAAATATCTTCAATCAGCTTTTGCAACAGAACACCATAATAATAAATATGTTATCCACGTTAGTCAACAACAAAAGCAATGGCAAAAATAATTAAAATTGCTGAATGGAATGCCAACGGTTTAATACCTCACAAAAATGAAGTAGAATGTTTTTTAAAGTTAAACTTAATAGATATCTTATTAATCTCAGAAACTCACTTCACTGAAAAAAACTACTTTAAAATTTATAACTACACTACTTATAATTCAAATCACCCAAGTGGCAGGGCTCGCGGCGGTTCGGCTATATTAATCAAAAATAATATAAAGCATTTTGTTCTACCAAATATTTCTGATGATTTTGTACAAGCAACTCAAATTTCTGTTGAAACAAATTTATATAATTTTTGTGTTTCTCCTGTTTATTGTCCACCAAGATTCAAAATTTCTTGTGCTCAGTTTTCTTCATTTTTCTCTCAATTAGGTAATAAATTTATCATTGGTGGTGACTTTAATTGTAAACATATTGCCTGGGGTTCTAGACTGACTACAGCCAAAGGAAAGATTCTTCATGCAGTCATAGCGCAAAATAACCTCTCCTATATTTCAACTTGCAGTCCAACTTATTGGCCTTCTGACCTTACTAAAGTTCCAGACCTTTTAGATTTTTTTATTGTGAAAGGTATTGATCTTTCAAATCTCAATATTGAATCTAGTTACGATCTCTCTTCAGATCATTCTCCAATACTTGTGACGTTTAGCACATTTCCTACTCCAGTTATCAACAATCATATTCTACACAACAATCTTTCTAACTGGATTCAATTCAAATCCATACTTGATTCAAAATTATTTCCAAAATCTAGGCCTACAAGCGTTATTGATATAGAAAATAATATAGATTATTTTTCTGAGATTGTACGTGAAACAACCAAGCAGATCACCCCGAACATTAATCCAAGAAATGATAATCTAATAATTCCGCAAGAGATTAAGTAGCTAATTGCACAAAAACGAAGAGCAAGACGAACCTGGCAACATTCTCATCTACCAACGGATAAGACATCGCTTAATCATCTCAATAACACGCTGAGGAAAAAAATGAAAGAATGGAAGAATTGTACATTCAGGTCGTATATATTGCAGTTAAATAGGTACGATAATTCCATATGGAAACCAATCAGAAACAAAAGTAAACCCCTACAACAAAACCCTACTCTGAAAATAACCAACCAAAACGGATTCATTTGGGCAAAAAGCAACGAAGAAAAAGCGGAGGCATTTGCTGATCATCTAAGTAGCATTTTTAGCGCTCGAAATATTTCCCAGAATAATTTAATTAACAATTTCGTAAATCAACCCATACATTCTACACCGTTAGGACATTTTTCACCAAATGATGTCTTATGTGAAATAAAAAGGATAAAAAATAGATCTTCGCCAGGTATGGATAAAATTACTCCAAAGATGTTAAAAGAATTGCCTACAAAAGGTATCTTATATATAACAAATATTTTCAACGCCATACTTCAATACAATTATTGGCCCACAGCGTGGAAGACTGCAGAAATTATTATGATCGCTAAACCAAACAAAAACCATCACACTGCTAGTTCATACCGTCCTATCAGTCTTTTATCGATATTATCGAAAATTTTAGAGAGACTTTTGTTGCAGAGATTGTCAGAAGATCATCCGAATGATAGTTGGATTCCTCACCATCAGTTTGGCTTCAGAAAAAATCACTCTACAATTCAACAATGCAACAGAACGGTGTCTCGTATTCTTGAAGCCATGAATAGAAAGGAACACAGTGTAGCCGTATTCTTAGATGTCAGTCAGGCTTTCGATAAGGTTTGGCACTCAGGACTCCTATATAAAATCAAAACAACTTTTCCAAACTACTTCAATATCTTAAGCTCATATTTGCTTAATAGAAAATTTAGAATCAAAATTAAAGATGTGACTTCGAGCATCAGAAATATAGAATGCGGGGTACCACAGGGCAGTGTGCTAAGCCCTGTACTTTATCTTCTTTTCACAAACGATATGCCCACAGATGATCTTTTAACCATATGCACTTACGCCGATGACATAGCAATTATTTCATGCAATTCCGATATTAGAACAGCAACTTGTCAGTTACAAAATTATTTATCTAGTCTCGAAAAATGGTTTTTAGATTGGAATATCAAAATCAATATCGAAAAATCTCAGCACATAATTGTTTCTCTAAAACATCACAACAGTCCACCTATCATCATGAACAATTCAATAATTCCACTATGCAATTCTGTTAAATATTTAGGCATGCACATTGATTCGAAATTGACATGGAGAACGCACATTGAATATAAAAAGAAACAAATCCAACTGAAAATAAAAGATTTTTACTGGCTTTTTGGGAGGAAATCTGAAATCTCTCTCGATAACAAGGTACTTTTGTATAAAACTATCATAGTGCCCATTTGGACTTATGGAATCGAACTATGGGGTTGCTCATGCAAATCTAACATAAACATCATTCAAAGGTGCCAGAATAAAATTCTGCGTATCCTTACTAATGCGCCTTGGTATATTTCGAATTTTTGCCTACATAAGGATTTGAAAATCTCAACAGTCAACGAAATGATCAAGATTAGAAGTTCATCTTTTAACAACAAATTAATCCAGCATACAAATCCTACAATTCAAGCGATTCAGAGACCGATAAGAAGATTGAGCAAGAAATGGCCTTCCGATCTACCAAACACCTAGCCCAATGTCTGCACGCGTCCTGACGTAGTACGCGGCATACATCATCACGTCATCGTTCATTTATGTTATTATTTTTGTATTACTGTTTTAATTTAATTTTTATTTCAACTTTTTTCATTTTATATTCAATGTATTGCATTTTTTGTTTTTTTGTATTTTTTTTTTGCTCATATCAATTTTGTAAATAAGACATTAAAGTCTTGATTAACAAAAATAAATTGTAACAAAAAAAAAAATAATAATAATAATAATTTCTGCAGTCTTCCACGCTGTGGGCCAATAATTGTATTGAAGTATGGCGTTGAAAATATTTGTTATATATAAAATACCTTTTGTAGGCAATTCTTTTAACATTTTTGGAGTAATTTTGTCCATACCCGGCGAAGATCTATTTTTCATCCTTCTTATTTCACATAAGACATCATTTGATGAAAAATGTCCTAACGGTGTAGAATGTATGGGTTGATTTACGAAATTGTTAGTTAAATTATTCTGAGAAATATTTCGAGCGCTAAAAATGCTACTTAGATGATCAGCAAATGCCTTCGCTCTTTCTTTGTTACTTTTTGCCCAAATGAAACCGTTTTGGTTGGTTATTTTCAGAGGAGGGTTTTGTTGAAGGGGTTTACTTTTGTTTCTGATTGGTTTCCATATGGAATTATCGTACCTATTTAGCTGCAATATATACGACCTGAATGTACAATTCTTCCATTCTTTCATTTTTTTCCTCAGCGTGTTATTGAGATGATTAAGCGATGTCTTATCCGTTGGTAGATGAGAATGTTGCCAGATACGTCTTGCTTTTCGTTTCTGTGCAATTAGCTTCTTAATCTCTTGCGGAATTATTAGATTATCATTTCTTGGAATAATATTCGGGGTGATCTGCTTGGTTGTTTCACGTACAATCTCAGAAAAATAATCTATTTTATTTTCTATATCAATAACGCTTGTAGGCCTAGATTTTGGAAATAATTTTGAATCAAGTATGGATTTGAATTGAATCCAGTTAGAAAGTTTGTTGTGTAGAATATGATTGTTGATAACTGGAGTAGGAAATGTGCTAAACGTCACAAGTATTGGAGAATGATCTGAAGAGAGATCGTAACTAGATTCAATATTGAGATTTGAAAGATCAATACCTTTCACAATAAAAAAATCTAAAAGATCTGGAACTTTAATAGGGTCAGTAGGCCAATATGTTGGACTGCAAGTTGAAATAAAGCAGAGGTTATTTTGCCTTATAGCTGCATGAAGTGTCTTGCCTTGGGCTGTAGTCAGTCTAGAACCCCAGGCAATATGTTTACAATTAAAGTCACCACCAATAATAAATTTATTACCTAATTGAGAGAAAAATGAAGAAAACTGAGCACAAGAAATTTTGAATCTTGGTGGACAATAAACAGCAGAAACACAAAAATTATATAAATTTGTTTCAACAGAAATTTGAGTTGCTTGTAGAAAATCATTACAAATATTTGGTAGAACAAAATGCTTTATATTATTTTTGATTAATATAGCCGAACCGCCGAGAGCCCTGCCACTTGGGTGATTTGAATTATAAGTAGTGTAGTTATAAATTTTAAAGTAGTTTTTTTCAGTGAAGTGTGATTCTGAGATTAATAAGATATCTATTAAGTTTAACATTAAAAAACATTCTACTTCATTTTTGTGAGGTAATAAACCGTTGGCATTCCATTCAGCAATTTTAATTATTTTTGCCATTGTTTATGTTGTTGACTAACGTGGATAACATATTTATTATAACGGTGTTCTGTTGCAAAAGCTGATTGAAGACATTTTTAAATTCTAAAATAAATGTTACTAGAGAATCAGAATCGGGATTTGAAGGTGGATGATTAGAAGCAGAGTAATTATTTTTTGCAATGTCTGCATAGGATGAGTCATGAGTTGTTGGATTCAAGGCCGGAGAAATGTTGTTGATTTTATTATTAGAATTAGAATTATTAGAATTTTTAAAATTTTGGTTTTTTGAATTTGGATTTATGACTGATTGATTTACTGGAGTTTTGTTTCTTTGCTCTTTAATTTTTTTGAAGTAGGAGCAACCGCGATAATTAGCTGGATGAGCACCGTCGCAAAAATAACAACATGCCGGAGCATTCGGATCTTTGGTACAAGCTTTAGTATTATGATTATCACCGCATTTTAGGCAAGCAAATGGTCTATTGCAGTATTTTTTGGTGTGATTAAAGAGTTGACAGCGAGTGCATTGTATAATGTTGTTAGACTTTCTCGGTGGTTCGACGCGTATTATGCAGTTGAATAATTTGTAAATGTTATAAATATTTTTGTTATTTCTATTTGGTTCCAGATCAACAAAAAACATATTAAGAGGTTCTTTTGTTATTCTATGTCTAATATTTAGGATATTACGTACGACATGACCCTGTTTTAATAGTTCTAATTTAATTGCATCTATGCTTGTTGAAAAGTGTACATTTCTAAGAACAACCCTATAAGCCTTCTCTTCTTTTAATTGATATGTATGATATATGGCATTAGTTTCTTTTAGATGTCTGGATAAAGTTCGAAAATGGTCTACAAAATTACATAGAATTTTAAATGTATTGTTAGCTAAACTTTTCAGGAAATATTGATCGTGCGGAATTATTTCATTTAATTGATTAGACATATCATTAATATCGTCAACTCCGTAAATAAATATTGGAGGGGGCTTACTGACTGGAGCCGGTTTAACTGAGTTGTCATCATTAGCTGTGTCTATTGTTGAAAGGGCCGAAAATCTGTTTTGAATTTTGACATCTATTCCTAATGGTTCAAATGAAGTTTTTCTTTTTTTGAAATTGACTACTTGCCTACTGCATTGAGTCAGTAACTGATGAAGTTGAACGCAGCGAGATCTTTTCCGATGTAAACATATTGGTCCGACCTTCCTCGCGAGGTATCTTGCTGTATTTGCTGGATCCAATAGCGGTCTTTCGTAGTTTTGGGATTTCTGATGGTTTACTGTCCGATTCCATATTTGCTTCTATATCTTGATTGAAATGTAAGACATTTTTTTGATTCCACAAACGCACATTAGGGTCTCGATTATGTATGGTTTTTTGTAAGCAATTATTTAATTATCTGTACACTTTTGTAAGCTTTTCATGCAATTTTAATAAACCGTAAAATTCAATCTGACATGCACTTCAGGAGTTATGAAGAAAATTAATTGTTTGGAAAGTATAATATTTTGAATCATAAAAATTGTTCTTCAAGCACTTTGTACTCTTCAATTAGAGGTCCTAGGTTTGATACCTCAGACAGCACCATGACAATTGATTGAACTCTGAAAAAATTAGATTTTTGAAAGTTTTGATGTTTTGAACAAAATTGACTCTTTAAATTATTTTAAATCTTAGTTAAGTTTTGAAATATTGTGGAATTTTCTAACTTTTTTTTCAAAGCAATCGCCCTGCCTTAGCTGCGTAGAAATGAAACATCAAAGCGCGTAAGCGCCGAAAAAGTTGAACGGATAAACATTGATACGGAACTCATAGAAATGTAATCAAAATTTCTAAAAATATCTTATAATTCGATATCCATATGTCCAATGATTATCGTTGAGCGCCAAATGGTATTTTATTTTTACATTTTTTTATTGGATCACTAAAACCGCTACACTGCCTTCCCAAAAATTTTATCAGTTTTTCACTTTGGCTATACAAATAAAATGTTTTTTGAATCATTCAAATCAGATGCTCCGATTTATCTCAAAAACAGAATTACAATTTTTGGCACTTTTTCCCCGTATCTTTGAAACAGCTGGACCTCTCTTGGCTAAAAACTATTATATTAAAAATTATATTTAAAACACAACAAAAACCTATCATTTTGACTGTTTTTACTATGATTCATATGAAGATTTCACCGTAACATAGCGTTGCTATAATTTTATAGCGCAAGATTCGATTGAAAAACGCCTGTTTCCTCTTACCTTATTACAATAAGAATCTAGCACCCATATTTAAAAATTACAAATTATAATAAAATTATTCCAATGATTTTTTTTATTTTCTAACCTATAAACTAAATTGACGTGGTATCTAATTTTGAATCTGTGTTACTCATCGATATCTGAATTAACCAAAGATGTTAATCTACTTTTTTTCGGTTCGCCCACTGTTGGAGACATATATTGCGGTATTACTAAAACAATAATGTCGTATTGTAATTGTTCTAGTAATCAATGTATGATGCATGCTGATGCCGCGTAACGCCACCAGTTCAAAATGTAAATAAACTATGAATAACATTGACACGGTTCAATGGCACAGACCTCGTTCATGTCGCGAACCGCATTCTGGTTCCACCTATGCAAACGGCACTAGTGTAAAGCGGCAAAGTATCGATACTGATTATTGAATAAAGCGTTGATTCAAAAAAGTATCGTGGGAAATTTATTGACACATAGTGCTAAAGAAAGTAGAAACATGAAGGGTTTTTATATATTAACTATATTTTATATATTTAACTGTAACTATAAACTTCTTAAACAGCGGCAAATTGCTGGAACTTCCCGGATCGTAATTAATCATTCGAAGAATAAAGATAATCAAAAATTAATCAAAATGAATAGTAACAATTGTTTTAAATACTTCGAAATATGTAGATTATAATATATTCTGCATTTTTTACCGTTCGTATTGTCTATACTCAATATAACATAAAAGTATATTGTTAAGGGTAGGGCGGGGCTAGTTGAGCAAATTTTCACTTCAACGGATGTAGCTCCTCAATGAAAAGTTTCAATAAATTGCTATACGATCTAATGGATTTGTTGTTTATCGCTTAACAAAAGTGTTAATACTATTTCTTTGTAATATGTAAAATTTAAAAGCTACAGCTGTTTAAATGCAAAAAGTCAAGTATGCTCAATGTACCCCATAGGTGGGGCAAGTTGAGCACTAAGAAAGTATAATGAAATCATAGGTTCAATGTTGATTAGTGATGAAATAAAATAAGTTTTTAATAACCAATTCTATATTAATAGTCTTTATTGACGGAGAAAACGAAACTTATAGTAATTTTTTTTGAATAATTAACCAAAAGTAGAATCAACAAAACAATATCGTATCTTAGGAATTATTTTACCATTATATTCAGTATTTTTGTTTAAAATCATTATTTCTTTATATTGTTACTCATAGACTTAGCTTAAATCTTAAAAATAATAATTAATTTCTGGAAGTTAATGGTAATTGTTTTAGTGGCAGAACAAGTTTAGCAACTATGCTCAACTAACCCCAACTCGGAATTTCAAAATGAAAGTGAGTTTATAAAAATACCTTGAGAATTATACCCAGAATCTTTGTGCATATTAAATGTACTATAATTATATGGAAGAATAACATTTACCTGATTAAAAATAAATAACATTTGACTAAACCAGACAAAAACTCGTGATGAATTACTTTTTTACTTTTTGGTTTCAAAATAAACAAAACGCCCGTGAGCCTCACTCATTTGTCCAGCGGCTACTAGCAATCGCGGGATATTTATTTCTTCCAAATCTCTATCTTTCCGCCATATTATGCCTAAACGGACGGTCAATAGTTTTCGAGATATTCCGATTGCTCAACTTGCCCTTATGCTCAACTAGCCCCGCCCTACCCTACATCAAATTTCACGCTCAAAGATTTTTTTCATAACAACCAATAATTATATTTAATATATCCTTTTAAGTTAAATTGTATGCCACAAAGGTTAAGGAGAGAATGGCGGCTTCAACATCGTTAGCTCCGTCCGAGCCGGAAATATAAGATCCATAAAGCTCATATATTGAGCAGAATCCGAATCCTAAAGGTTGTAGCTTTGAAATAGCTAGACCTCTCTTCGTCAGAAACTAATCAGCACGTTTCCTCGTCTAAACGTTTACGGATCGAACTCTCGAAATTATGAACAAAAATCTGTAATTCAAACATACATACATACACACACATCCTTTTTTTCTAAGGTATGCCAAAATGTTCAGAATCCTTTGAAACGTAAAGATATACAAACATTTTAATTTTCGTTTTTTTTGCGATTGCTAAAATATCCCCATTGTGCATTGCTGCTAGTTATTGAAACATTATTAGCTTTTAGATTGCCATAATTCTAATTTTTCTCTTTCAAATTTGTCATAGAATTTTTATCTATGCGTTTTTTAATTAATTCCCCTTTATAATTAATTTATAGTTCTGCACAACGTACATTCTATAATTGCCAAAATAGTACTCGTCAATAATGTGAGTGATTAATTATATGTCAAAATTACTTTTTGTTTTTACTACTTATAAACCATTTCCATTGATTTAACCTTTATTAATATAACACTTATTCACGGAGGACAACATTCGCATATTTATAAATATCATATTGACTATATAAATGATCGGTATTATATAGGGTAGGGCGGGGCTAGTTGAGCATACGGGCAAGTTGAGCAATCGAAATATCTCGAAAACTATTCACCGTCCGTTTAGGCATTATATGGCGGAAAGATAGAGATTTGGGAGAAATAAACATCCCGCGATCGATAGTGGCCGCTGGACAAATAAGTGAGGTTCACGGGCGTTTGGTTTATTTTGAGACCAAAAAGTAAAAAAGTCATTCATCACGAGTTTTCGTCTGGTTTAGTCAAATGTTATTTATTTTTAATCAGGTAAATATTATTCTTCCATATAATTATAGTACTTTTAATATGCATAGAGATTCTGGGTATAATTATCACAGTTTTTTTATAAACTCCCTTTTATTTTGAAATTACGAGTTGGGGTTAGTTGAGCATAGTTGCTAAACTTGTTCAACTACCATTAACTTCCAGAAATTAATTATTATTTTTAAGATTTAAGCTAAGTCTATGAGTAATAATATAAAGAAATAATGATTTTAAACAAAAATACTGAATATAATGGTAATATAATTCCTAAGATACGATATTGTTTTGTTGATTCTACTTTTGGTTAATTATTCAAAAAAAATTACTATAAGTTTTGTTTTCTCTGTCAATGAAGACTATAAATATAAAAATGGTTATTAAAAACTTATTTTATTTCATCACTAATCGACATTGAACCTATAATTTCATTATACTTTCTTAGTGCTCAACTTGCCCCACCTATGGGGTACATTGAGCATACTTAACTTTTTTCATTTAAACAGCTGTAGCTTTTAAATTTTACTTGTTACCAAAAAATAGTATTAACACTTTTGTTAAGCGATAAACAACAAATCCATTAAGCCGTATTGCAATTTATTGAGACTTTTCATTGAGTAGCTACATCCGTTTAATTAAAAATTTGCTCATCTAGCCCCGCCCTACCCTATATATATATATATATATATATATATATATATATATATATATATGATTCTTAGCTTCTTCTTTTAATACATACATTCGCAATGCGAAACACATGTAGATATTCGAGTATACAAGTATATAGCTGATTAATGAAATCAACTTTATAGTTTTTATATCAACATATTTACATAATTAATTATTGAAGTCATTACGTTTGTAATTAAGCGATCTAAACATCAAGATCTGTCTGATAAAAAAAATAAAACCCAATTTGACCTTTCTACATATAACACAATTATTTATTATAGTTGCAATTGCTTGTTATTGACTGCATAGAGTATATTTAAATGTGACCTGTTTTTTATTTTTCCTCAAACATTATTTTATTTGTTGTTTATTCTTTTCAGTGGTTATTCATTTTTTAAATAATAATTTAATTAATTCAAAAATAAATGAATTAATTTTAATTCATTGTTTTTTAATTATGTAAATAAATATTTTTAGATTAACTATGAAACATTTCACATATACTACATCGTATAAAAGGGTTTACTGGGTTCGGTTTTGCAATAATTTACGGATAAGAATTTTTTTTATTAATTTACCATTTACCATTTAATAACTTAAACATTTGTCAACGTGTAAATACTAAATACTGCCTTTAATTGCTGTGAATGGGGTCAGCGGTGGCGATATCGGTTCGAATGTGAGCTAGCACAAACTAGTCCCGGGTTCACTGGTCAAATTTGCACTTGAGGTTTCTTACCTCAAATATTGCCTCAAGTGAAAATCTCGTGGGTATAGTTACATATATATATATATATATATATATATATATATATATATATATATATATATATAATAAAAATGTCAGAAAATACTTTGAAAATAGTTAATTAGTCATAATTGGATCCATATAAAAATCTATATAATCAGGGCCGGATTTAGAAATTTGGCGCCCTGGGGTACTGACGAAAATGCCGCTCCATCCCTGAAATTTTTCTTAATTAGTTTTTATGTCTCATTTCCTTAAAATTAAAATAACTATTTGATTGCAAAAAATTTATTACACATTACATACTATAACTAGTGGTGCATGGCATCGTACATTACGGCAAATTGCTGGAACTTTTCTTACCAAAAATTACATTTTTCCCATTTTCTACCAAAAATTAAATTTTTTTTTCAAAACTGAATAAAATAATTTTTTTAGAATTTTGAAATTTTTGAAAGATTTTACTTTTTTTTAAAAAAATGTTTAAAAATTTTGAACTTTTTAAAAGCAATATATATTTAATTTTTGAGCGCCAAGTGGCATTTTTGTTTATTATTTCTATTGAATCTCCGGAATTGTTGAGCCTACCTTCCCAAAAATGTAATTTGATTTAATTTAACTATAGTTTTTCGTTCAAATCACATGCTCCGTTTTCTCAAAAATCAAATTACTATCTTTGGCACATTTTGTCCCGTATCTTCGAAACGGTCAAAAAATAATCAGCACATAATATTCCCATTAAAACAAACCCAATGTTTTTTAGAATTAATCAAATCGGTTGAACTGTGTTTCCGAAAATGTCGACGATAATTTGTATCCGAACATACACGCACACACATTCATCCATTTTTTCTAATTGTAACATATGACAAAATGATCAGAAGGTTTTGAAACGGTTTAAAGATATGCAAAAATTTTCATTTTCGTTTTTTGCGATTATGTATTATAACTTACCCTACGGGAATTTATTAATATAACAAAATACTCATATTTGTTCTAACAATAAGGCGCTTTCGACGAACTTTTTAACTTCTCGTAGGATAAGATCTGAAGAATATATTTTTCTTGGACTTTCAGCTCGTTTTCTCTCTATTTGCCAAATTGCCTTATTATATTTTGCTAATCTTATTTCTTGAAATAAAATTGTTATTAAGAAAAATTAGTTAATTATATTATATCGATTATTTCCTCACTTTCCGAATTTTGCCGCCCAAGAATATTTGCCGCCCTGGGCAATAGCCCAGACTGCTCATACTGTGAACCCAGCACTGTATATAATAAAAGTCAAAACAATTACTGAATGTTCTAAGTGTGACAGACTGTAATTAAAAAAAAACAAATAGTCATAAAATTAAATCATATAAAAAAGAACGAATGTCACAAACGTTCACATCCCCAGGACGGTTTGTGGCCGGCATAAACATAGGTTGCTATGTTTATGGTCCAAAATGGTTTATAACGACTTTAATTGCCATAATTATGTAACACGGCGCAACATAATCATTTAAACATAGTTTATGAATATATTATAACAATATATAACAAAATATAATTTTTTAAACGAAGGTAACAAAAAATATTTTATTTCTCGTATCAAATTTTCCCTATTATCATTCTTCATCTTTCTTTTTTCGGACCCTATCTCAAAAATAGTATAGTTTAGCTTATATAACGAAATTCAATTCCGCCACCGTATCTAATATCTTACTTTTATTTTTCTCAAACTATTGTAATTATTACTATATTACTAGTATTATTAAATGTAATTATTAGATAAAAAACAGAATAGGCATATTATTTTTCGTGTTGACTTAAAAGCTTCATATCAAATTTTATATAGTAGATACAAGACGACGAAAGTTTTTTCTTACATTTATTGCATAAAATGTAAGAATTCATCAAATAAAGTATAAGGTTTTACAACTAAAACGTTTGACCGCACGGCATAGAAAGAGCGTCTCTTTTACCAGACAATTGGCCTCTAAATTTACTAACATCGAATTATGTTTAGAAGTAAATAATGTTGCCGCACCAAAGGAGTATTTTAGAATGTCTATTTTTGAAAGATGTTGATAATCGTTTTCTACTAACAATAAGAAAAAGAAATGCGTATAAAAAAGTACATAAATGTTGCATTGAACCAGTTAACTGTGGCGCCATCAATGAATAGTGCACAGTTTTGTATTCTATTCGTCAATTGCGCTGGTAAGATTTCGAATGAAAAAGATGGGTTCATTTTACAAAATAAAAAATTTTATTACTAAATTTGGTTTTATGCTCATGCTCATGTAGTATATACAGACTAGGGTTTATACAAAAACCGACATTTCAGAAAACCGGTTTTCAAATTTTAATTCTACTAAAAACCGGTTTTAGCCAGTTTTCGAATTTTATATAGAAAGTAAAATTTTTGCTCGTATATTCTGTAATTTATCCGTAAATTTAGTGTGATTTAGAACAGTGTTTGACTGAATTTATTTAATGTTCAATTTTATGGATAGAAAACAAAATTATTTTAATTTTAATTAGTAGAACTAAAGATTAATAGTATATCTTGATTAAATAAATTTGAAAATAATTATTCGTTATTCATGCATCATTTTCACATATTATAATGAAAATATTTTTATGATAGTGAAAGGAAAGTTTTCGAATAAATAAAATTAATACAATATTAAATAAAAAGCATTCATTAAATAAAAAAAATAAAAAAATATTAGATACATGTTGATACATACTTGTCAATATCAATTTTAGTTTTAAAAACAATTAAGCGCAACTCGGGTAGGTATTGCCTGTTCCAAGCAATTTTAATTAATTAATTTTGAACATTCTATTTGTTTTTTTGTTTAATAAAATGTGATTTCAAGAAACTGAGAAAGTCTATTAAATTGCTACTTAGATGTGTTCTATGTATACTCACAAATTTTTCTGAAATAGAAAATATTCTCATACTTGCGACCGAATTATGCTTATTTGTTTTTAAATCCTGATATAATAATTCTAAGTTTTTTGTTCTTTTATTTGTGGCTTGTAGGGCTTAAAAATCTTTTTTTAAGTTTGAGTAGAGAAAGTTACTTCTTCAAGAAGAAGCCACACTGATTTAAATTAATATATACACTAGTATAAAAATCTAAATTAATATATACAAAAACTTTCTGGGAACCATTGCAGAATGATAAGATATCAAAACGTTTTCATCTATCTTTCATATTTGGCTATATTTGTCATATTCCAAAACCGACTTTTTTCACTAAAAAACTGGATTTCGAATTCCATAATTTTTGCCAAAAACCGGTTTCCAGATCAGTTTTTGAAAACCTACAAACCCTAATACTGACGTATTTAACTAAAAACAGATTGAATTCAATAAAATACTAGAATATAAAAGTAAGAATTCAATTTATTGCTGTGAAGTAGTTTATTTAAAAATGTATTAAATTTTGAAATAAGTACTCTTGATACATGCACGATATAGATAAATTCTGTTCTGTGTTCTGTAGTGATCAACGTTGACGTGCACTTATTTTTAGAACACGAATTGGAATAAAATGTAATAATTAAATTCAATTATTAAATTCAATTAATCAATATGATTAAAGAGCGAATTTTGCTGTAAAATAGACGAATAGAATGCAGTTATGATAACATAAAAATGATATCTTTTTGACATTTATGCGTTTTCTAGGTTGTTTCATATCTTTAATACGACTGATCTCACAGCAAATAAATAGCATTTTAACAGTTTTTAGTACCAGAAAACAAGTATAATATAGCTTCATAACAACGCTATGTTATCGTCTATTTTACCGTAAAATTGGCCCCTATATTTAATATATATAATTTGATTTTAAAAAATCTATTTTAATTGGAAATAGAATTGATAGAGCTGATTTGTTTTTGGTGAGAATTGAAATAATATTATTTTCAAAATTAACAGTATAAATGTTATTTATCTGAATAGCTAAATCTGAATTTCTATTGATAGAATACATTATTTTCATAGCTTGGGAAGATTATATCCACATGGTCTCAGAATACTCTAAGCATCTTGAAATTTGAGAATATATTTGTTTTTTCTCAAAATTTGCAATGGTCACTGGTCACTGATTTATATGCATGCTCAAGTCAGCTAGTCAATACACAAAATATTGCCACTTCTCTATGACGAGTATACTCGTCAATCACAGTTAACTTGTTACTACTAGGCTTTATACAAAAACCGACATTTCAGAAAACCGGTTTTCGAATTTTAATTTTACTAAAAAACCGGATTTAACCGGTTTTCGAATTTTATATAGAAAATAAATTTTTGCTCGAATATTCTGTAATTTATCCGCAGTGTAATTTAGAGCAGTATTTGACTGAATTTATTTATTGTTTAATTTTAATTAGTAGAACTAAAAAATAATTGTTTATCTTAATTGAATAACTTTGAAAATAATTATTCGTTATTCATGCATCATTTTCACATATAAGAATGAAAATATTTTTATGATAGTGAAAGGAAAGTTTTCGAATAAATAAAAATAATACATTTTTAAATAAAAAAATGCATTAAATTTAAAAAAAATAAAAAAATATTAGTTACATGTTGATACATACTTGTTAATATCAATTTTACTTTCAAAAACAATTAAGCTAAACCCCGAATATTTTCTATTCTGAGAAATTTTAAACATTAACTTTTAATTAATTAACTTTAAACATTCTGATTGTTTTTTTTTGTTTAATAATATATGATTTCAAAAAACTGAGAACGTCTATCGAATTGCTATTTACAATTTGACATGTTCTTTGATTACTCACAAAATTTCCTGAAATAGAAAATACTCTCATACTTGCGACCAAATTATGCTTCATTGTTTTTAAAGCCTGATATAATAATTCTAATTTGTGGCTTCTAGGGCTTAAGACTCTTTTTTTTAAGTTTGAGTAGAGGAAGTTACTTCTCCAAGAAGTCATACTGATTTAAATTAATATATACACTGGTATAAAAATCTAAATTAATATATGCAAAACCTTTCAGGGAATCATTGCAGACTGATAAGATATCAAATGTTATTGAACCGATATGATTTCAAGAGTCAAAACGCTTTCATCTATCTGTTATATTTGACTATATCTGTCATTTTCCATTTATACAGTAAAAACCGACTTTATTCACTAAAAAACCGGTTTTCGAATTCCATAATTTTCGCCGAAAACCGGTTTTTAAAACCGGTTTTTGAACATCGACAAATCCTAGTTACTACGCTTACGCATTGTCCCTCAAGCAGTCACAATTTTAAGTAAACAGCTTAGAATGCGTAAGTTAATGAGTGTTTGCTTATTTTTCAGGTGGAATATTGGGCTGACAAAGACGGTTTTCACCAACGGGACAACCTTGCTCTAGTTGGACCGACTCCGGTTGCAGAATCAGAAGAAGTAAAAGTAGCGCGCCTGGAACACCTGCGATTGTGGCAACAAGCTGCTGCTCTGGCTGCAGCCCGTCCGGATCCACTTAGGTATAACAAACGATAACTAGTCATTGGTATAAGTTTTCAATGAAAATTACTGGAACTTTCTAAAATAATTAGATCGCGTTTTTAAATTCACATAACATAACAGTAATATGGAATTTAAAAAAAAAACATTTAAAATAAATTATTTTTTGAGTTTCGAGAATATATAGGAAGAGTAAGGGAGACTGGGAACGGTTCTGCCAGAGTACGGTAGTACTAATCGTCATAACAGCTAAGCTGAGATAGGATCCAAAGGAAAAAGTATGAAGTATGATAGTTTGAATAAGTTCCCATTATTGCTTTGAGTCAGTGCCATATATTAACATGATCTGTAGACCGCATTGATTTTAAAGAGTCAAAAGTAGGTTTTCATGTTTTTTTAAGCTTATATATATATATATATATATATATATATATATATATATATATACATTATTTTCATATCTCCGACAGTCTATGTTCGAATTCTTTTAATCATTACTTTAATAAATTTAATTAATTATATACAGATAGATTACTTTGCTTCTTATTTTGCTGTAAGTTGGACATTTGTAGTTATTTACCAGCAATTAGTTTTTGATTAGATATTTAGCTAAGACATAATGATGATTTGTTTTGAGAAGTGTGCGTTGGGTACGATTGTGACAAATTTTAGGGTATGGTTGCGACATATATTTTTTGTCTTTTTCGGGTAAAGATTGAACAGATCAAAAAATCAAACTTAACTAAGACAAAATTTGAAAGAGGAAGGGACAGGTCAATTCTATATAAGAAAAAAATAGATTTTACAAAGAATTCTTATTAACTTTGTTTAAAAAATTATTGCATTGTTGCTCTAAATTTTAAAATCTAAAACTTTTAAATTTTTATATTATGTTGCATCACATATTATTACATAATAATATTAACAACAATAAAAGTCGATATAAATCATTTTCAAATATTTAAATTGCCATTTAATTTACTTTTCTCCCAGCTAATTGGAAAATTAACAAAATTATGGCTGATTAACAAAAGTGGCACAACCGTACCCAGTCTTTCCTATAAGATTTTCAATTTTGTACAAAACAAATCATTCTATTTAACTTCCCGTATGGCAAGTTATAGTAATCGCAAAAAAATCAAAAATGAAATTTTTTATATATCTTTACGTTTCAGAGGTTTCTGAATATTTTGGCATACCTTAGAAAAAATTGATGTATGTGTGTGTGTGTGTGTATGTATGTATGTATGTACGTGTGTGTATGTATGTGCGGATACAAATTTTCGTCGACGATTTCGGGAACACGGATCAACCGATTTGAATAATTAAAAAAACATTCGATTTGTATTGATAAGGAGACGTGCTGATTAGTTTTTCGCGAAGGCAGGTCTAGCCCTTCCGAAGATACGGGGCAAAAAGTGCCGAAAACGGTAACTCAGTTTTTAAGAGAACGGAGTGTCCGATTTGAATAATTCAAAAAACATTTCACTTGTATTGACAAGATGAAGAATCGATAAAATTTTCATGAAGGTAGGTCTAGCCGTTTCGGAGATATGGAGGAAAAAGTAAAAAAATTAGTCATTTGGCGGTCAGAAATGATCAAATGACATATGCACATCAAATTATCAGATATTTTATAGAGATTTTTACAATAAGTATACATTTTGTTAACATTCCTGTGGGTTCTGTACCAATGCTTATGCGTTAGACAGCGACGCGGCGCTTACGCGCTTTATATTTTGTCCCTATGCAGTTAAAGCAGTACGATTGCTTTGAAAAAAAAGTTCAGATCATCCACAATACGTCAAAATAAAAAATAAAATTTTTTTTCAAAAAAAAAAAAAAATTAAAAAAAGAAAATTTTTTTAATTTTTTTTTTCAAAAAAAGTAATTTTTTGTCCAATTTATAGTTTCTCAAAAATATTTTTCAAAGTAATTTTTTTTTCAAAAATGTTAATCATTTAACATTAAGAACGTTTAAAAAATAATAATTTTTGGTACGGGAAGTTCCAGCAATTTGCCTTAAGGCACGATGCCTTAATTGCCTTAAGACAGAATTCCACTCACAGCTAGTTTATAATTATTTGAACACGAGAAAAATTTATTTTATTTTATACAAAATTACACACGAATAAGTCATATACCATGTCAATGATTTTAATGTATCTATGAGACGCTGATCATTTTAAAATTTTGCACATTATAAGTACGAATCAAATATTTTTTAAATTATCGAAACCGGTTCAGCAGTATTTTCCAAATTTTGGCCAATTCTAACGTAAATACATATATATATATATATATATATATATATATATATATATATATATTACAACATATAAAATTATCCTTGTTTTCTAAGATATGCCAAAATGTTTTTTTAAATAATAATTATTGTATTGTGTTTTATTTAGATTCTTTTTTCTATTGCAACGATATATATATATATATATATATATATATATATATAAAGGGTAGGGCGGGGCACAAAGATGCAATTTGACTTTGAGCAATTATATTGTAAAAACCAAACCCATTCAAATGAATCATAATCATATCATACGAATTAAATTCTAATTAATCATATCATATTACAACAAACAAACAACTATCTGGTTATGTTCAGTAAATCTCCCAGCTAACTCATAATTTTAGAAACATATTAATTTTGCTGTTTTAGAAAATTTTATAGAAAAAAATATCAGAAGGGATGGAATAAATATTTAATCAAGTCATATTTTGTAAAATTGGGTTTTCTAACATGATTTACTTCTTTATTTACTATTTTTTATATTGTTGACACCTTCGACAGGATAAAGGTTCAATTGCTCCACCCACGTGTTTTTTTTAAGAAGGATATTTTTAAAAACACTATTGTCTCTAATTAAAATTAACGAATGCAAAATATAAATTTCATGGGTTTATTGTTTTCAGAGATAATATTGTATATAATCTTAATGTGATGGTATTTTATAGAAAAAAATATCAGAAGCGCTGGAATGAATATTTAATGATGCCATATCTTGTAAAATTGCTTTTTCTCACATTATTTACTTTTTTATTTACTATTTTTTTTATTGTTGACATCTTTGCCAGGGTAAAGCTTCAGTTGCTCCATCCTCGTGTTATTTTTTAAAGAAGATATTTAAAAAAACTATTGAATCTAATTGAAATTAACAATAATCTTATACATCAATTAAATAACGTATACTTAAAAATTATATTAAGGCCTTATTTTAACTAAACAACGGCGCTCACAACCACTAACAAAGAAAAAAAATACTTTTGTTATGGATTTTCAAACATTGCCGTTTGTCTCCTCATTGCAATATCGTGAGAATTACAGCGATGGCTAGTTATACATTTTTTGCACTCAACTTTTAAATATTGTTTTCAAACAAAATCTTAACTTTACTTGTTTTTGATATTTAAGCCCAGCTTTACTGTATATCAACAAAAGGATAATACTCCTTCAGTAATTTACATCTATGCATGTTTAAAACATTTTTTGTGGCATATGTATATAAAAAGTAATGAATAATATGAAATTAATGTCACTACTATCTTATTTTTGAATTAATGCAACGATTCACAGTAATTAAGACATTCTTGCATAATTCTTGGCAACGGTTGGAATTTTAATTTAGTACAACGCTAAAAATGTTAAATATTCTACTGATAAAAGATAATGCATATGATTATTACTAAATAATTACTATATTATTAAATAGCTTATCTGCTGAAAATTTTAGTATATATATATATATATATATAATATATATATATATATATAATATATATATATACATATATATATATATAATATATTTATATATAAATGAAAATCAATCGTAAAGCAAAATAATATACATTTATAGATTCATGCAAAGAAATTCTAACAACAATCCTTGAAATTTTGCAAAGCGTATAAAAATAATTCAGAAAACTTATTGTTATTAAATAAATAATAAAATAGCATGTCTTTTGATAAAAGTTGAATCATTTCATAAACAATTATTAGGTAAATAAAATTAGTCAACTAATTATGACAAGTATGTGCCTAAGAATTATGTGAAACACTAAACGGTAATGTAATTTTGCATATTTTATATTGACACTACCGATCATTAATACTTTATAAAACAATTTTATACATGATATGATAACTTTAATTTAGTATCATCATTTAATTTGAAATTTTCAATAAAAATATCTAGTAATATAGTTGGATAGCATATTTCATGTTGCTGCAAGAATTGCATTAAAAAAGGTTTTATGACATCTTCAAAGTTTAATAGTTATTACAAGATTAAAATCGATACATTCAATAGCCTTTTTCAAAAAAAAAAAGATAATATTTGTTTATACTCCGCAAATATTAACATAAGGTATGTACATGTTCAAGTGCTCTTGGAATGTGATGATATAAAATATATTTTATGAATTTGAATCATACAAAATTTTGATTTGTAACTTTAATTATTATTAATTTATTCAAATTTATTCTGCAGCGATGTCTACAATAAAGGTGCTTTGGCCTACGATGCAGCTCAAGAAAAAATTGACCACGAAACCGAATACAATAAACCTAGTGATGAATTAACCAGGTACCCTAAACTACCGTATAGCGAACATATAAAAGCAACTAGTGGAAATTCTCAAGAAGGCATCGTAATAGAAAATGCAGCTTCTAAATCTTCCGAAAAAGACAATGAATATGAGCCCAAAGGATTCTTCTACAGCTTTACCTATCCTGTCAGCGAAATTATTCAAAAAGGAAATAAGAAAGAATTCGCAAGTGATTCGTTTATCTCAGATAGACAACCATTCCCATCTTTATCCTTTTCTCAACAAAGCGCTTCTGAGTTTGCAACTTCTATAAAATCTGATGTCTTGATACCTCACTATAAATTTACAGGTACAAAGGGCGGTGAAATTCCACAAGAATCTATAATTGTAGAGAACGTTCGAACAAAAAATGTTCTCGCAAAAATTCCTGCCAGTAAACCGCCTTATATCATGGAACAACACCGTGAAATTCATGTACCCGTACAACTAATTCCTGTCAGTATAGTAACACAAGCTGATATTATACCACCTACTTTGCAAACAATAATTGTGCAAGATGATTTCACAGAATCTGTTGCACCTAGCGCATCATCTGAGGAAGATATTAATGAAAGTATAGATAAAACTAGTGCGATGAATATAGCAGGTGCATATGAAGAAACATCTGATGTGAAACAAGAACAGAGTATGGATCAAGATGACAAAAGCAATGAGAAAATAGAGACAGAATCTCCTCAAATAAACAATAATAGCGACTCTAATGAAGACGCTAATTCTATGGAGCAAAATGATGAAAACTCTAAAGGTTCGACAGAAATGTCTCCCGAAGAAGAAATAACTCAGTTTCAAGACATATCAAATATTCCATTACAGTCTGAAGAAGTTACTCAAGATATGACAGATGTGAAAGATACTGATAAAATTGGAGATCAAGAAGAAACTAGTACAGAACAAAATTTCGAACACGTTAGTGAAGTCAAACCTCAAGTTTCTGTTCCGGAAGAAGGTATAGAAGAAGCAGAAAAAACTCTATCTCAAGTTGATGATGCTGTCGTTATTGAAGCTGCTAAATTTGACGAAGGTGTTCAAAACGAGAATATAAACTTTGCAGTTAGAATAAATACAAATAATGGCAGCTCAATTAACGATCAAGCCACTGAAGAAATTATGATCCATGTATCTGTTCAAACTGAAACAGCTCTAACAGCCGAAAGTAAAACAGATGAATCAGAAAATTCTGATGATTTAAATGAAGAACAAAAAAGCACGGTAGTGTTTTCTGATGCAAATGAGTCTACTGACAGTACGTCAGAGCCTAACATAAACATTGTTGAGGTAGCAACTAAGAATTCAGATGAACAAAGTATGAAATATAAAGAGAATAATGAAAGCATAAGTTTAGTACCTCTTGAAGATGCAGTTACAGATTCGGGTTTTCAGGAGCAGCAAACAGATAATGAAACTAATAAAAACCAAGAGCAGAATGAGCAAATGGAAATAATACCTAGACTAAATGTTATAGGTCTTAATGAAGGATCTTCGGAAGATCAAATTAAAGATGAACAGGAAAAAGTAATTGTGAGCGCAACAACACAAATAAATTATGAGCAAGGAAATGAAACTGTAAGGGGCGAAGAAAGCAGAATAGAACAAAATAGCAATAAATTATTAGTAAAGTCTCTTGATACAAGAAGTGGTGAAAATTTAGAAATTACGACTCCGAAAGTTGAGCTAGATGCAGAACAAAAGGATTATGAGGATGATAATAGTAATGTAGAAACACAAACAGATTCGGGCAATTCGCAAGAAATGGATGATGATAAAAGTTCAATTAAGGTTAAAGTTATGTTAATAGAGGACAACAATAGTTTATTATTATCCGAAAACAAACAACAGTTAAGTTCTTCCGAAACGATTAAGGAAGAATCAAAAGAAGAAGCTCAAACTGACAAATATGAAACAACAGATAATGCAGAAAGTTTATCAAGTGCTTCAGATGAAAATTTAGAACCGTCAGTCAGTAAAATTGATGAAAATGCAGGAAGTAATGATAATCAAGAAAGTGGCGTTGACAAAGAAAATACAACCTTGAGTGAAAAAAATGACGAAAGCAGTG
The DNA here is from genome assembly GCF_003426905.1 of Ctenocephalides felis. NCBI lineage: Eukaryota > Metazoa > Arthropoda > Insecta > Siphonaptera > Pulicidae > Ctenocephalides > Ctenocephalides felis. The sequence continues at coordinate 112,026,599 of NW_020538040.1, forward strand.
ACGAAAACGACAGCAAATCAACAGACTTCAATATCGAAAATGCCGAAGAGGATATTAAAAGTATAGTCGAAGAAATTACAAGTGTGGTGAATAATCAAGCGCTCAAAACCGATGATATTTCTGAGCAAGTTAAAAAACAAACCATTGAAAAAGCTGATTCGCTCATCAATGCCATGAAAGATTATTTTAAAAAGCAGGGATATCCATTAGATGCACAAATTGAAACAACTCAAAATAATTTTAAGGTTGACGTGGACGTACCGTCAACTCCACTTGCTGAATATTAAAAAAACCAATAATATTTAAATTATTATAATTAGGCGATAAATAACAAAAAATAGCCGAAGCATGGCAAAATTATTGAATAGTTTTTTTTTATATATATGATTAATTTATAAATAATTCTCTATGTAAGTAATTCAGATGATGCATATGTATATATATATATATATATATATATATATATATATTTATACTTTTGTATATTTAAATATGTGATCAATGTATCGCTTAATGACATACATTGCTATATGGTAGGGTGTTCTGACTGATTATAACTATGATAATAAAATGTAATTTTATACTAAATATTGTACTATGATGTAAATTATATTTATTATAAAATTGTGTTAGTCATTCTAAATTGTATGATAAATAAATTGTATTTAGTAATATATTTTGTTTCATTACATCAAAGTGTATGCGTTCAAAAATGAAATATTCTCAAATAGATATCGCGACATTGAGGTGTCATTATTTTTATTGGTTCTAGAATTTAAGCAGTTTCTCTTTACTAGTACTAGTGATTACATTCGGCTTTATCAAACTTTAAATCTAATGTGTTGCTGGACGGAATATTAATGATGTATCCTAGAATTTGTTCTGATTGCATATAATTATAGTAAGTACTTTCAATATAGGTAAGTAAAGTACTAACAAATAGAACGCATTCATATGCCGTTTTCATAAACAAATTATTAATAAAAGATTAGTTCATAACATATTTAATAAAATTTATATAAATACAAAACTAGAATATTTTTCACTATCTTTCACATACTTAAGCGACAGCATAAAATTTATTAGTCACTACTTGATATAACAAATAATTGAACATTATACACAAAATCGACTTTTTAATAACTATCATTTAAATCAAGTTTAACAAAATACAGAATATGCACATTTCACTTATTAATTGTTCCATCTAGGAGTAGCAAATTTTTTATGCGGTCTTTTAATCTTTTTTTTTTTATTACTCATGGATGTGCCTGCTGGTCGCGATGGAGTAAAGAATCCAGTGATCAGATTGTTAAAATATCCCGTGACTCCGTTATACAAACTTCCCGCAGTTCCTGGTACGTCTATTTCTATCGGGAAGAAATCGCCAAACGGCGCCAGGAGTAAGTTACCGATGGCGCTCATCAGGAATCTGGCTTCGGTCGAATTTGGTCCCGGAGTTTGTTCTGGATAGACAGACACTGATTGCAAGCGACCTTGTGGATTTCTAATCGGTTCACAAAACACGGCAGAACAAACACTTAAAACAAGAACTACTCTCAGCGGGCACATGGCGGCGCCTGGTGCGGTTTCGGGTGAGCTGCTCGACCTTAGCCGGGCGAAGACTGACTGGTATCGGTCACGCAGAATATTAGTAAACGATGTGCTCTTTGGCATACACTGTAATGCATATATGAACGTACGCGAATGGCTCAGTACAGTTACGTTTTATAAAACGGATCGGCGACTTTTGAACCTTTTATGGAACATTTATATGTTTTTAATTATAGCTTTCGCTCCTCGAAATTAACGTCAAAACTAGTGGGGCGCATGGCATCGTGCCTTAAGGTAAATTGCTGGAACTTCCCGTACCAACAATTATTATTTTTTTAAAAACGATTAACATTTTTGATAAATTTTACTTCGAAAAAATTAGATTTTTGAGAAACTATAAATTTGACACAAAATTACTTTTTTTTGAAAAAAAAATGTCAAAGCGCGTAAGCGCCGCGTCGCCGTCTAACGGATAAACATCGGTTCGGAACCCATAGGAATGTTAACAAAATTTATACTTATTGTTAAAATCTCTATAAAATATCTGATAATTTGATGTGCATATGTCTAATGATCATTTTTGATCGCCAAATGGCATTTTTTTTTACTTTTTTTATTAGATCTCTGAAACCGCTAGACCTGTTCTCATCAAAATTGGATCAATTTTTCACCTTGTCAATACAAGTAAAATGTTTTTCGAATTATTAAAATCGGACGTTTCGTTCTCATAAAAACTGAGTTACCATTTTTGGCACTTTTTGCCTCGTATCTTCGGAACGGCTGGGCCTATCTTCGCCAAAAACTAATCAGCACGTCTCCTTATTAATACAAATCGAATGTTTTTCGAGTTATTCAAATCGGTTGATCGGTGTTCCCGAAACCGTCAACGAAAATTTGTATCCGCACACACACACACACACACACATACACACACATACATCCATTTTTTCTAAGGTATGCCAGAATACTCTGAAACCTTTGAAACGTAAAGATATATAAAAATTTTCATTTTCGATTTTTTTGCGATTACTATAACTTGCCCTACGGGAAGTTAATAATTAATTAAACTCGAGCCTAGAGCCCCTGATCGTAGAAAATATGTATTGCTCTGACACGTTTTTTAAATGTTTCAATTATTTTATATTTTATTTTTATTTTATGAATTATACATGATCGATCACGTTAAATATGATAAAATCAAACAAAGCTAATGATGCATGGCATCGTGTCTTAAAGCTAATTATTTGAACTTCCCGTACCGCAATGAAATATTCGAGAAATATTAAACGTTTTTAAACAGATTATTATAAATACAGCAACTTTCATCATTCGGTTTTCTTTATTGACATATTATTTTCACATCTCAGTCAGGCAGGGGTGCCTGGTATAAGAAACCATTAAACAATTTTCATATTTTATATGTACATATCATTTATATCCATTTCATTTTACAATTATAAGCCCTGTATTTAAATATCTTTAAATATCTCTTCAATAATTTTCATCTTCAATTTCTTTTAATTAACTTATTTTCACTAATTTATTTTATAAATTAACACGGATGAAGCAATTTGAATAATTCAAAAAACATTCTATTTGTATTGATAAGGAGACGTGCTGATTAGTTTTTGGCGAAGGCAGGTTTAGCCGTTCCGTAAATACGAAAGCTGTGCAAAATGCAAAATTTAATTGCATGAGTCTCCAATATAGGCCTACTACTTTTTCTCATACTTATATTTAACTCAATTTGAAATCAAATAATTTTATATTTAAATCTAGTTAAATTAGATTTTCAATATTATATACATGAGCATGATTAATGAACTTTTGGATTAATAAATATATTTACAAATTGTTTTTGTGCTATAACGTTATTGAGAATAATATGGCTTGTTAAAAATAATCACATACTTTGTGAACAATTTTATATAGTTATGTCTAAATGTATTTAAAGTAATTCCAGTTCATAAATAATTTTATATATTGCATGTACTTTGCTTAAAGTAAATATTATGATAACAAAACGCACGCTAAACTCTTCTTGTAGTCATTTCGCACTTATTATGTATATATAAAATCGGAAGTGGAGTATTACCGAATATTACAACTTTATTATTTCTATCAATCAGAAGAGTTCTACGAGCTGATGTGATTATATTTCTTCTGAATATAACGTGTTTTGGTAGAAGGCCCAATTGATTATATTTTTGATTTATTTATTGAAAAGCAACTAAGTGGTTGTGTTGTGAAATTTCCTTTCAAAACATTTTTTGACCTACCTTTTCAAGTGAAATATTTGTACTGCTTGATATCACGTTGACCAAAACGCGAATTTAAACTTGAGACTCTGTGATTACAAAGCAGGTATTGACTACCACTGAAAATTACAAGCAAAAATATTTGCACATGCAATAAGGTTTGTAATAAAAATATAACATGCAATTTGTAAATCTTAATACATTCATGTTTTTTTCTCAGTTGTAAACTTATTATTAAAATAACATTTTTCTTTAAATTAATTCCATTTCGTTTTTATCGTATTCACATGTATCTTTTCTATATAGTTTCTTGAAATGGCAATACATTGTCCACAACTTTTTATCAATGACAAAAAGATTGTTACTATTAGTTAATTACATCTATTAAATCCTTATTCCAATAAATCTACATATTTCGCAGATATTAAATCCTGAAATTATGAACCAAGATTTATGACTTTTGACAGTTAGACATTAACGAAAGTTTTTGTTCATTAGATTTTGGTATATGAGAACTTTCTCAAATTATAATACAAATATAAATATCTGACATGAATTTAGATGTATAAGAATTATGAATCATGGTGTGATAATTTTATGCAAATGATTTATAAACAATAACGTTTGCTAAACGTTATACGCATGTGGATTTATACATTTTTCTCAATTATTAAATCATTGCAAAAAGAATAAATAAAATAAAATAAGTTTTTTTTTTTTAATTTTTTGTACGTTTTCCGATAGCTTACAAAATAAAGATTTGGCACCTGTATTTTGTCATAAATATATTAAATCAAATTCTATTTGGGTCAGAATACACCTAGAGCTATTCAGTCAAAAGCATATGTATGTACCACAAGTACAAAGATCGAGTGGCTGAGTTGAAAGTTTTTTTATATATGAATATATCTTTATTATTAATTGTAAATTGCAGAGGAAGAAATAAGCACTTGACATACATACTACTTCTTATTTTTTCGTAGAATATTAAGATTTTATGAATGAACTGACTTGCTTAGCGTTTCTGTAGATACTTAAAACGTCAAGAATTAGCTATGCAATTGGCTTATTGACCGATTTTACTAACAGAATATGAATAGATTATGTTGATTTTAAACTGATAATATCAAGCAATAAATAAAATATTTATATTACATATAAATTGTTTTTTGATGGTTTACTATTTACAGGAATTGCGAAAAATTATTCAGTAATAAAGGATGATCATGATTTGCAGAAAAATAATAAATGTGAGATAAAGTTTTTGAAAGCACCGCGAATAGGATGCAATATGATAAGGTTTGTTTGTTATGTTAAGTTTACTGTAATCCTATAAACAGGTTGTCGCCCAAATATAAGCAATTATATTCTATGAAAGAAAATTGTGGAGTTGAATTTCCGTCACGGTCAAAACCCGACATCACACAGCTTTGAACAATTTTCCACTTTAGGTTATAGAATATAGATATATTATTATAGTTATCAAATATGAAATACTGCACATAAAATTATAAAATGCCAACAAATACTTCGAGTATAGTTAATTAGTAACAATCAAATTCAAACTACTGGATTTCTTTATATTCATAGTCAATTAATAATGTTGAAACGATTACCTAATATCCTAGTATGGCAGATAATATTTAAGAAGTATAACAAGAAAATATCTATAAAATACGAATGATGAAATTTACGGTATAGGAGACTGGGTACGGCTGTGTCAGGATATGGTAGTGACAGTCGTCATAACAGCTAAACTATACTGATTTTGAGATGGGGTCTAAGGAGAGAAATATATGAAGTATGATTGTTCCAACAACGTCTCGTTATTGCTTGCAGCCTACGTTAACATGATCTATAGACCGCATTGCTTTTAGAGAAACAAAAGTAAGTTTTCATGTTCGAATTCTGTTACTGCTAATTGTATACAGCCAGAGATCACTTTGCTGATTATTTTGCTGAAAATTGAAAATTGGTAGTTATCTGTCAACAATTAGTTTTTGCTTAGATGATTTAGCTCAGTCATAATGATGAATTGTTTTGAGTACGGTTGTGACAAACTTTGGAGTACGGTTGTGACAAGTAACTATTTCTTGTTCTTTTCGGGTGAGGATCAAATAGATAAAAAAATCTAACTTTACTAAGACAAAATACAATAGAGAAAATAAAAGGAAAACTCAATATAAGAAAAAAAAAGATTTCACAAAGAATTCTTGTTAATTTTATCTAAAAAAATTTGTTTTTTGTTTTATTCATAAGCTTTGTTCAAATGTTTATGCTGTGTCGTGTTACATATAATTGTTATTAACAACAATAAAGGGGGTTATAAACCATTTTGTTATTTATCCTTATTGTTTTTTAAACAATTTTTATGCCTGTTACAACCGTCTCTGGGGTGTGTGGACTCCCGCTCTTTTCTCGCGAATTGATTTTGTGACTAATTCATTTAGTATTTAAGACCAGTATTTTAGTATTTTCACGTAGACAAATGTTCAAATTACCATCTATTTATTTCTGTTCCAGCTAACTAAATTAAGAAAATTATGACTATTTCTCTTTATTGAATTACAATCTGTCTTTACAAAAAAGAAGACATTCAGTAATTTCGATGATCTATGAAATATTAAACCTTAGATCTAAAAGGTTACCCAGTAGTAAACCTTTTCAATTTTGATATATTGAATTTAAATATTGTGATTATATAGAGTGAACTTAAAAATAAAATGATCTATGAGGTAAATGAGTATAAATTGTGAATTATAACAACAAATAAAAAAAGACATAACTAATAAACTAAACATAATAAAAATAAATAAACATATAAATAAACAACTAAATAAGTAGTACTGCTAATTAGAATGAATATATTATATATTATGTGGAGGTCAATATGTCGGATCCGTCGAGGGGGCGTTTTCTTTTTAGCCGTTCAATGTTGTGCGACTTCAATATATTCTTGGCCAGAATATTAGAATGGTTTTGTACTCTGCTCTTATATTTTTGACTAATTATTTTAATTTCTTCATCAATAGTGTTTATGTTTAGGTCTTGGACTAACCAGTTTGGTGTGTATTTGGGGGCGTTTAGTATTCGTTTCAAAAATTTGTTTTGGAATCTTCGTATAATTGCAATATTAGATTTACGCGCTGTTCCCCAGAGTTGAAGTCCATAAGTCCATATGGGTTTAAAGACTACTTTGTATATCAGCAGTTTATTCCACGTACTTAAGCGCAATTTTTTATTCAGTAACCAATAAAATTTTCTTCTTGTTGTTTCGAGTTGTTGGCGCTTTTTCAGTATATGGTGTTTCCACGTTAATTTAGAATCCAAGTGCAGCCCCCGGTACTTAACGACATTTGCCTGCGGAAGCATTTGATTAAAGAGCTGAACGGTTGGAAGAAAATTATGACTGATCAAAAAAAAAGTGACACAACCGTATTCAGTCTCTTCTTATATACAAGTATCTCGATTTTCGAACTAATACCAAAAAATGAGTATTATTGACTTTATTTTGCGCAATCAATAATTGTGGTTATTTTATTTAATGTATTTCTTAATAAATTTTTGACAAAAGTGAAATTGTTTGTATAAGAATTATTACAATACTTTAAAATTTCTCGCAGCTAATCTTTAATACCATGAGAAATAACAAAGTTAAACGTTAATAAATTTAAAACATCACAAAATTATTTAAAATTTCTAACATTTACTTATCGAATGACCTGTTTAAAAGATTGACTGTGTATTAAAATATTATACTGGCATTGAATAAAATATTCATTATTCGGGACTGAGTCAATATTTTATTAGCACATAATAAAGAAATTAATGACTAAAGTTAGAGGAAAAAAGAAATGCCGTTACTTTTATGTAGATTTTGATGTGATTAAAAATCAAGATGTTCTTTGTAATTTTAGTAACTCCTTTTCATGAATCTTCTGGTGATCATCAATTCTAAAACTGCTATTGACTTAATTTAGTACTTTCACTTCTTTATTTTCGCCTTTATAATAGCATATTTTATGTTCCCTAACAGATTAATGATAGGGACACTTGCAGAAAAATATAATAATATTAAATCTAAATTTAATTGTTTATGACAGGGGATTGAATAGTATTTTGCATACGCTTTTAATCATGATAGGCATTTTATACATTATTGAAACCGCAAAGTTTTGCGTTCCAATCAGCATTGTGTGGGAATCGATACCAAGAAGTTTAGTGATACTTATTTTTACTTGCTAATTAGCTATAGATAGTTACTTTTGGTTGAAGCTAGAAATTTCATTAAATAAATTTATATTTTTAATACCTGATATATATATATATATATATATATATAACCAAAGTCTAATAATCGGTCATAACATCAATAAAAAACATGAATTTCTTTCAAAAATTTATTTTAAATCCATACGTTTCGGCTATAATCCTATTCATTCAGTGGAAACTAAAAATAAAATTAAAACTAAAACAATTGAATTGGAGTATTTACACTTATTTACATAATTATTATTATAAGAATTACACTTATTACATAATAATTATTATTGATGCACTTATCCTATGATTACTTCATTTATTTTATTTTCTGACTGTTTGATAAAGATTGCGAAAATCAGGGGTCTTTTAATCATTTTCTGTGAATTTTTTCAGTTGATTATTATAGACTTGTACCGGCTTATTATGAACTAAAATTGTACTATTAATATTATCGGATTTTAAATTTTTAAAAAACTCTTTCTTCATAGGGTAAGCCTTCATAATGGTAAAAGTTTTTTACATCTCCGCGGATATGGAGTTCCGTCTCTTACTTAGAAGAACAAAATTATCAACTTCAAAAGTTTGTGGACTTAAATTTTGATCATAATGTGATTTAGTTTGTTCCTTACTATATATTAAATTGTCACGAGCAAGTTTGTTAGCATGTAGCAATCTGGATTTTAATTCATAAATATAAGTGTCGTAATTATATTGATAATTGCTGGATTTTGTTAAAGACAAAAGTAATTTTTCTACCAAATAACAATTCGAAAGGCGTGTAGTTGGTTGCGTCATGAATAGTGGTGTTATGAATAAAAACGGCATACTTAATGCATCTATTCCAATCGGTTTGAGTTTTATTAATAAATGTTCTTAAATTTTGCACATAATCCCTATGTATCCTTTCGCATGAGCCGTTCGATTCTGGTCTATATAAAGAAGTTGTTAATTTTTTTATTTTTAATAATTTGAAAACATCTTTAAATAAGTTGCTGGTGAACGTAGTTCCCTGATCGGACAGTATTTCTTTCGGAAGACCGAACTTAAAAAACTATAAATGATACAACTGCGTCTGCAACCGTTGCGCTCTCTTGGTTAGGAATGGCTATTGCGCCCGCAAATTTAGTGAGATCGCAAATGTATGTTAAGAAGTATTTATTTTCCGACTCAGAAATTGGGTACGGACCACAAATGTCAATGCAATTTTTTTCAAAAGGTTCTCTAGCGGTAATTATAATTATTAAGGGTTGTTTAGTATGATATCTTATTTTTTCAGCATTCCGTGCATTTGTTGACATACTCTTTTATTTGTTTCCGCATTTTCGGCCACTTAAAGATATTTCTAATTCTATTAAATGTTTTTTTATGCCCTAAATGTCCTCCCGTTAGTTGAGATTCATGAAATTGTTCTAAAATTTTATTTATTTCCTCTGTGGTTAAATCGTCAATTAATTTATCATGGTTAATTTTAATTTGTATATCAGTGTTTTTGAAAATATAGCATATCAACATTTCTAAAATTTTCTAAGGAAATGGGACAAAAAGTTTTAAATTAAATAGGAGAAGGAATAGCAATTAATTTGATATTCTGTTAAATTAAATATGTTCTAAGTTATATTACCAGTGAAAAAAGCCTTCGAGTGAAGGTTGAGAGTTCATATTATTTACAATTGAATAAAAAACAGGTTTTTGACCAAAATTTATGGTGAAATATTGATGCTTTTTATATTCATCGAGATATTCGTTAAAGTTCGTATTCTGCAAGAAATCTAAGTAATTGTTTAATTTTTCATCGGATGATTGATTTTTTATTACGATTAATAAAGCATTTTCTTTGTTTGCAATGTCAGTTAAAAATTTTTCGTTTGATTCTTGAATATTATTATTAATTATAATGAAAAAATATAATGAATGATGAACTAATTGTATTTAAAAAAATTTCAAAGTTAATTTCTTGATCTACACGACATCTACATAAAAGTAACATTTGAAATGCATTGTCAGAAATATCATTATTAGTAGTATCTAAGGCTATTTTTTGTAAATCGAAGAAAGATCTAGATAAGCTATCGGCATTGGTGTTAGATTTTCCTGATTTATAAATTATCTCAAATTCGTATTCCTCTAGGAAAAGTCTCCAGCGCATCTGTCGAGAATTAGGATTTTTGCATTTATAAAGATAGATTAGAGGCATGTAATCTGTATATAATTTGAAGGGTTTGCCACATAAATAAGGTCGAAAATGATTTTAATTCCAGACTATGGCTAGCAATTCTTTATCTAATGTGGAATAGTTCTTTTCAGCTGAATGTAAAGTCCGAGATGCGTACGCAATAGGCAAATCCTTTCCATCAACTTTTCGCGATAAGATTGCGCCTAATACAAAACCGCTGGCGTCGGTAGTTAAAGAAAACTCTCTGTCAAACTCAGAATATTGTAGTGAAGGGGGATTGATTAGTCTATTTTTTAATTCGTTAAAAGCCTCCTCGCACTTATCAGTCCAAACAAATTTTACGTCTTTTTTCAAGAATTATGTTAAAGGCGAGTAATTTTTAATAAATTTGCGCTAGTAGTAAAATATATAAATTTCTTTCTGGTTAGTAGGAGAAGAAATTTTTTTTACTGCGGCTATTTTTTGTGGATCGGTAAAACACCGTTAGAGCTAATAGTTTGACCTAATTATGCGATTTCATGTTTTAAAAAATGACATTTCTCAGGTTGAATTTTTAAATTGTGCTGTCTCAATTTTTCGAATACTTCCGTTAGTTTATTATCGTCTTCGTCAAGCGTTTTACCGTTTATTATAATGTCGCCCATGTAAACTAAAGTTCTCATTCCTTGTAGCTGATAGTACCATGTTAGTCAGTCGTTATAACGTTGCAGGACCTCCTTTAAGCCCAAAGGGTAATCTTTTGTACTCAAAGTGTCCGAAGTCAGTCGAAAATGCTGTTTTTTCTCTGTCAGTCTCATTTAATAAAATTTGATGAAAGCCTTGGGCCACGTCTAATGTCGTGAAAAAACTAGAATTTCTCAGTTGGTCTATTATGTCCGTAATGTTTGGTAAAGGAAAAGCATCTGATTTTGTGATAGCGTTTAGTTTTCTAAAGTCTACGCAAATTCTCCATTTTTTATTCCCATTAGCGTCAAGTTTAATTTAGAATCTTTGATTCGTTTCTTTAGATGCATTTCAAAACTTACTTATTCTTTGATTTTTATAGTCGAAATAATGAAATAACATTATTTTGAACATTGTTGAATAAACATTTGATATTGATTATCCCTTTATGATTCGAGTCTTGATTTAATGATTTTGATACTTAATTTATATTTATGGAGTCGATAATTTCATAATTATTCAACGGTTCAAATTGTACCTCGTCCGCACTAAGGAATTGATCTTTAATTTTGGATTCATTACACTTACTTAATTATCGATTGGTTTTGCAACGCTATTGGCCAATATTAAACCATTATCAAATTGTTTTGATAGACATAAAGCGTCTTCAGTTAATTTAGTATTTATTTTTATTCTCATTTCCGATCGCGAAGGTATTAAATTTTTTTGATGATATACTAATGATCATTGAATTGTAGAGAAAGTGATTTTAGGTCATAATTAATATTTGCCTTAAATTTCATCAAAAAATCTTTACCGATAATGCCACAATATTTTATAGGAAGATTTGATATTACTTGAAAATTTAAGCTTAATATAAGAGACACCATGGGTGATAAGTGAATTTGCCGTGATTCCAATTAATTTAATTTTTTTATCGGGATATATAAGTGAATCTTTGTCTATAGCATAAAGTTTAATTAATGAAATATCACTCCCGCTATCTATTAAAAAATTATTAAAATTATTTGGCATATCTAACAATTAAAAAATTACAGGATCAAACGTATTATTAAAATTTAATTTAGAATCTTTGCTTACAAAAATGCTCGTCCCGGAACGGGCCCGGACGAATTTTTTTTTTTGATTAATTTGATTCTCTATTTTGTTCTTATATATTATACGTCTTCTGTTTTTGCATTTTCCATCCGACTATCCGTTTGACAATATGAACAAGATTCTTTTTTTATTTTTGAGGTCGAGGATACTGGTCTATGCGATGTTGGAATAAAACTTGTACGATTGGGATGTCTGCATTCATTAATTGTATGACATACTTTCTTACAATAACTACACGTCTTAGAAAAATTATTTGGGTTGTATTTTGTTCTAAAAAAAAACAATTATTAGCGTTGTGCCCTATTTTTTTACATAATTCACAATTTACGTCAATGTGAGATGAAAGTTTTAAATCTTCAGTTATTGCAAAGTTGATAGCATCGTTTAAGTCATCGAATCTACATGATTTAATTGAATCTTTTAATAGAATTTTGATACCATCGACAAAACTTCTAAGAGCCGTCTCCATATAAACAATTTATAATCTTTCCGCTATTACTTGCCCTTGAGAATCGCAATCTTTATTATGCATTTCATCAACTATATCCAAAATTCTGTCGCCAAAAGGTTTAACTAATTTATTTTGAAATTACTTAATGTTGATAAGTTTGGAATATAAAGTGGAAACAGAAGTTTGGTCATAATATTCTTTACATAAATGTGTTTTTAATACTGAATAATTTAAAATTTTATTACGGATAACTTTTACTAATACTTGTTAACTTACTTTTTACTATTAAAAATAATATATGTGCTTTCTCGGGTAATCAATTTACATGTAACAAATCACATGCATCAATAAATGCACGTACATTGGTTTCATTTGCATCAAAATTTGGAATAATAGCTAGAACTAAATTAAAATCTAATTTATTAAAATCTAATTTCTTTTCTTTCTTTTCTCTATCTTGTGATTGAATGGTCCCTTGCCCTTGCTTATTATTAGGTATAGATCCTTGTTCTGGTTATCCGCTAGGCTCGAATATACACAATAGAATCGCTTTCTTGGAAAATTACCACTGCTCGTTCCGCGTCTCAAAATAGCGTGGATTAATCACTTTTCAAGTTTTGGTTTAATTTCTCATAGATAATATTGATAAAAGTTCGGTAATGCACTTAATTGCTCGTCAAACACACATGTGCAGATTCTCCAGAGTGTGAGATGGCTACCTATGTGATTATTTTGAAATGTCCGGTATTAGGTGTCACTTTATAAAATCATATTTCTTGTTACCAAAGTTTGATTGATAGTATTAACTACTTTTTAGCAAAGGTTGCGTTTTGGTTAATTTAGTTTGATTTCTAACTTTATTATCTAACATAAGTCATAATTTAAAAAACATTTCGTAGAATATTTTTTGATTTATTTATAAATGATCTTAGGTGCCTGGCACTCGGGGACTTCTCTCTACTACGTTTTTGCCTTTTGTTAGCCTCTTTTATATATAACTACTTTTTTTTAAGTTTAGTCGTTTTTTAAGTTTACTGAGTACAGATTTTCCTTACACGATTTCTTTGAGAACGAAATATGTTAAGATAGTTTTAAGCAAAAGGATTTATTATTTTTGTGTCACTGAAGGATTTTTTGGTGAGCTAAAAACTTATATGCGCATTTTTCCGGTTCAAATTTTCTAGTTGAGGTATATGTAAAAAAATATTATTAAATATTGGCAATTCAAACATTTTTAAAAATCCGGCACAAAACACCTACCACCGGGACAAATATTGCTTTTAAAAAAAGCTGGGACGTATATACGTCACATATATATAGGTATATATATATATATATATATATATATATATATATATTAATTTAGAAATATGAACAAACAACACTCTTTTTTTGCACTAATTTATTAAATAATAATTTCACAAACGTTTCGAGACTAGGTTTGTCTCATCATCACTGTGTTATAAATTTAAAATCTAAAATATGGAAACCTATATAAGCATTATGTGTTATCCTTTACACGTCGTTCACTGTTCTAAACTGAATTCTCTAACAAGGTCAAAAAGATGAGTCATGGAATATCAAGTGGGGAAGAGAAGAAATTGGCCCCAGTTGAAAAATAGTTGTCGCTAGGAGAAAAATATTCTATGAAAGGAACGGTTTGTTCATAAAAATTGTATTTATTTATTACAAATAAAAATATATGTACCTATATATATACACATATGTATTTACAAATGCATACCCATAGCACAAACCTCACATATACACAATACATACAACCAATATAAAAAAACATACATATACACTCATACAAAACAAGTGAATTATATGTCAAAATCTATTCAGATCTTTTATCGTTAATAATTCTAATTGTTACATCAGTAAATAACAATTTTATCTGCTAGTGTGGACTAAGTGCACCTCGCCTCTGAGCGCAGGTAAAGTTTTTATAAAAATGATCCCCATCGGAGGCGACGTATTGTCAAACAATACTAACTTTGAAGCTGTCAGTGACATAAATAATATAGATATGGCACCAGGTCCAAGTACAGCAGGTAAACCCACAACTAGATCAAATTCGAACTTGAAAACTCATCATTCAAATGATGCTATAAATTTAACTGAACTTCAAAATAATAATAAATCGATGAATGTTGAATGGACAACATTTCGAAAAAGAAGAAAGCGTCACATGGATGATACATCATCCATAACATCATCCATAACATCTTCCATAAAGTCAGTCGTTTGTAACAACGAGTCAGATCAGTATTGGCTTAATCCAACTCCATTAAATAATTATTTTGACGTATTAAATAATGTCCCAATAGATCCACCACCTAAACAAGTAGCTCACAAGCCACCTCCAATTTTCGTCCATGGTGTAGGTGATATTACCCCTCTTACAAACCTTTTGAATGAGCATGCTAAAGATGTTTATCAATTAAAAATTGTAGGCAATCTTCAGGTACGTGTCCAACTATCTGAGCCAAAAATCTATAATAAAATATTAAAACTACTAAAGGATAGAGGAACCTCATTTCATTCTTTCCAATACAAATCTAAGCGTACATTTAAAACTGTTATAAGGAATCTCCACCACAGTACTAATTTAAAAGATTTAACAGAAGAAATCAACTCCTACGGGCATAAAGTTATTAACTTATTCAACATAAAACATCGACTAACAAAAGCCCCTCTTTATCTGTTCTTACTTGAAATTGAACAGAGTTCAAATAACTCAGATATTTATAAAATTGAATTCCTAAATAGAACTAAAGTAAAGATAGAACCCAAAAGACCTACAAAAGATGTAGTGCAATGCTCAAAATGTCAACTATTTGGACATACAAAATCTTATTGCAATCATAAACCCCGATGTATTAAATGCGCTGGTAAACACCTTTCTAATGATTGCTTATGGAAAGATCCTATTAATGAAAATGTCAAATGCGCGAATTGCGGCGAAAAACATCCAGCAAATTATAAAGGTTGCAGAGTCTATAAGGAAATAATATCTCGCAAATTTCCGCCTTTAAGGCCCAGGATCTTACCTTCTTCTAACTTAATATATAACAACCGGATTCAACCAAACCTTTCATTTGCCCAGGCAACTAGATCAGAAAATACACAGCAAGTTACTAATCCAGAATTAATTTCTCAGCCCAGAATCCAAAGTAATGATATATCTGAATTAAAACAAATGGTAAAATCATTAGTCGACCAAATAAGTGTAATGCTTAACTTATTAACATCCCTCGTTACTAAGTTTAAGCCATGAATCATTTCATTCGAATTGCTGTCTGGAACTCAAATGGATTGAGTAATCATACTCAAGAAATTATACATTTTCTTAATCTTCAAAAAATAGATATACTACTAGTCTCAGAAACCCACTTCACGTCGATAAGTTTTTTCAAGGTTCCAAATTACATCCTATACACAACTAATCATCCTGATGGAACAGCCCACGGCGGAAGTGCTGTGCTTATAAAATCAACTATTAAACATTACATGGCTCAGTCTTATGCGGAACATTTTTTACAAGCAACTAATGTAGTGATTGAAACTTCGATTGGAGCTTTAACTGTAAGTGCATTATACTGTCCGCCAAGACATAACATTTCTCATGAAAAATTTAGTGAATTCTTTACATCTTTGGGACCAATATTTTTAGCTGGAGGAGATTATAACGCTAAACATTGTTCATGGGGTTCGAGATTAAGCAATCCAAGAGGTAAGCAACTTTATAAATCCATGGTTAACTGCAGACTTAAACACTTATCAACAGGTGAACCAACTTACTGGCCTGGAGACACTTCTAAAATTCCAGACCTTCTAGACTTCTGTATATTCAAGGGTATATTAGATGAACAATTAAAAGCTGAATCAAGTCTTGACTTATCTTCTGATCACACTCCAATCATTGTTACATTTAGCTCAAAGTTCAAATTGCAATCTAGAAGTCCATCATTAACAAATAAAAAAACTAATTGGGAATTATTTTCTAAATATATTGATGACAATTTATGCTGCAAAGTACCTCTAAAAAGTACAGATGATATTGATAATGCAATAGGTATTCTCAATAAAAATATCACTGATGCGGCTCGCTATTCTACACCCACAAATGATATTGTTGAACGATTTTTCTGTCCACTCGAAGCTAAAAGACTCATAGCCTGTAAAAGAAAACTGCGTAGAAGGTGGCAAAATACTCATTTTCCGGATGACAAAGCTAAACTGAATAAAGCTATTAAGGAACTTAAACAATATTTGTTTGATTTAAACAATAAACATATGGAGTCCTACTTAAGTGATTTGTCTGTTCATGACCATTCCATTTGGAAAGCCACGAAAAATATGAGAAGACCAACCTCCACGGTATCTCCAATTAGAAATGATGATGGTTCTTGGTCTAGATCAGCAGAAGACAAGGTTATTACCTTTGCAAATCACCTTGAAAAGGTCTTCACTCCTCATCCTTGTAATGTACCTAACGATCAATTTATCACAGATTACTTGAACGACAGTAATTTCACAGACGAACCCATTCCAAAAATTAAGTATTCTGAAGTGCTCTACGAGATTAGAAACACTAAATTGGGAAAAACTCCTGGTAATGATGCGATTACATTTGGTCTAATAAAACACCTTCCTG
Source organism: Ctenocephalides felis (assembly GCF_003426905.1). Lineage (NCBI taxonomy): Eukaryota > Metazoa > Arthropoda > Insecta > Siphonaptera > Pulicidae > Ctenocephalides > Ctenocephalides felis. Next base: position 112,043,743 of record NW_020538040.1, read on the forward strand.
ATAAAGGTAAGAGATTTTTAACTATATTATTTAATGCCATAATACGGCTGAAGTATTTTCCTTCATCGTGGAAATTGGCGAAAATAATCTTAATTCTCAAGCCTGGAAAAAATCCTACTGATGCAGTTTCCTACCGGCCCATCAGTCTTCTGTCTTGCCTCTCAAAAATTTTTGAAAAAGTTATTCACAAAAGAATCATAATTATTTTAGAAGATAACAATTTTATGCCAAAACATCAATTTGGGTTCATAGTAGAACACCAAATAGTAGAACTCATAGTAGAACAAATACATAGAGTTGTGGATTCCATTTATAAAGCCTTTCACTTAAAAAAATATTGTTCAGCCCTTTTTCTTGACATCAGTCAGGCGTTTGATAAAGTTTGGCATAACGGCTTATTGTACAAATTAAAGAAGAATTTACCATACAACTATTATCTCCTCCTAAAATCATATCTGTGTGATAGAAGGTTCTTTGTCAGTTTTAATGATGCTTCATCTAATGTTAAAAATATTTCTTCCGGAGTTCCCCAAGGTAGTGTTCTTGGTCCGCTGATTTACATTATATATACTGCTGATATACCTACAAATGCAGAAACCATGATTGCTACCTTTGCAGTTGACACGGGAATTCTAGCTCAACATGACAACCAATTGCTTGCCTCGGAAATTCTACAAAAACATGTAGATGAAGTAGAAAAGTGGATGAAACTATGGAGAATAAAAGTGAATAACTCTAAATCAGTTCACGTTACTTTTACCTTAAGACAAGGTTCATGCCCCCCTGTTAGATTGAGTGGTGATTTGGTTCCTGTATCCAATGTTGTTAAATATCTGGGATTACATTTAGATAGAAGATTAACCTGGCATGAACATATTCTAAAGAAGCGTCAGCAGCTTGAATTAACACGTAGACAACTAAATTGGTTAATGGGCTGGAAATCACAAGTCACAATAGAAAATAAACTCTTAATCTACAAGACAATAATTAAACCAATATGGTCCTACGGTCTACAACTATGGGGTGCGGCCAGTAAATCGAATATAACTATTCTACAAAGGTTCCAAAACAAAATTTTGAAAGAAATCGTGAACGCTCCAAAATATGTTCCAAACTGGTTGATACATCAAGATCTCAGTATCCGAACTATAGATGAAGAAATTAATCTATACTGCACCAGATATAAAGCACGTCTGAGTCGTCATCCAAACGTATTAGCGTCAGATCTGCTCAAGCCTTTACCACCAAAGCGTCTTAAAAAAAGAATATGCAATGATTTACTAGAAATTATAATATAATATCTATGAAGGCGCTATCGCAGGATAGCGATCCTTCTCACGCAGACAATTAATATATAACTGTAACATATGTAGCTGAATGTACTTTATATAGCTTGCTATGAAAAATAAATACAAAAAAAAAAAAAAAAAAAAATATATACACTCATACATACAACGACATTCACATACACACAATATATATATATATATATATATATATATATATATATACATACACACACACACACACACACATATATATATATATATATATATATATATATATATATATATGACCTTACAAAATAATCAATCCAATAATTAAAAATAGAATTAAATTTTTATTGGACAAACAAAATATAACTACACATTGTCCAAATAACTTCTCTATATCGGAAAATAAATGTTTTGTGAATTTTCCGTATATAGACAAAGATTTACACCTTTTATCCAAAAGACTTTATAATAAACACAATATTAACATATCCGTGTCACCCTTACTACAACTGCAAGATGAAATATATACACATAATACACAAACATTAAGGACAGTATACCTACCATAAAAAGAAAAGATATTGTTTACAAAATAAACTGCGGGAATTGCGATTCATCTTATATTGGGCAAACTTGTCAAAATTTAGAAAAAAAGATTAAGACAACATGAATTACAAAGTAAACAAAGTAAAAATGACAACAAACAACAAAAAAGTACACTTGTAGATCACGCTATCTCTAACAACCATAGTTTCGATTTCAATAATCCGCACATATTATACTATGAACAAGATTTATTTAAAAAAAGTATTGCAGAATCGATGTTAATAGTTCACACAAAAAATACAGTGAATTTACGGACAGATACCAATATGTTACAGAATACATATCTAAACCTGATTAATACTTTGTAGCTTTTTATTTACGTATATGTGTTTGTATATATATGTATGTATGTATATATATATATATATATATATATATATATATACATATATATATATATATATATATATACACTCGTTCCACATCGGATAAAGTTTCTTGATGTAATGCAGGCAAATGGTATCTTCAAAATTATTATCTTTTGTGGAAATTAAACTCAGGTTGGGGTTAATTATTTTGTTTTTTAAAATAGTGAGTCTATTGTTTGTGACGGATTTTATAAGATGTGGGGGATAGGAATTATGTGTGAAGGTTTTGAGAATTAAATATAAGTTTGAGGTCCAAAATTGTTTGTCAGAAAGGAGAATAGCATGGTCTACTAGATTAATGATAGTTCGTATTTTCATGCTAGAGATGGTAGGAGTGAAAATTTAAATACTTACCTGACCAAGTAGGTTTTTGGTACCAGTTAGTGAGAATGCGGTTGTCTGTGCTTTTAATGATTTTGACATCCAAGAAGCTGATAGAGTTATTTTGTTCTTTTTCGAAAGTGTACTTAATATGTTTGTTAAACGAATTGAATGAGTAGGCAAAACCAGCTTCATCTGCGAAAATTACTAATATGTTCTAAATATTGTTTCCCAATTCATATCGAATACCTAACACCACGGTTTTCACAACACTATCACACACACTTACACAGCGCGTCATACTGATGACCAGTTACGAATACATGTTCTCAAAATTTTAACCTCAGTTCGCTTCGAGCTACCGTGCAGTGCACTTCGTACCTTATCAGGTTCAGGTATAATTCGTGTGTTATTGTAAAAGGTATTGTTATCAGTTGAATCATAATACCCAAGTGTTATAAATCAAAACAATCGAATGTACCCGCAAGGGTACATTTCAGTGTATTAAAACTAATGTAAACACATTGTTCATACGGACTTTTATAATAAAGTGATTGTAATATTTTTTTTTTTTTTTTTGTTTGGCCTCTTATTTACAAACTAGTCATATACAAACTTTCCTACATTTATATTCTAATTTTACATTTAACTAAAAAATTATATATAATTTTATAATAATCAATATTTGACAGTAAACTAAATAAATTAAATGGTTTAACTAAATTTTTAATTCTATATAATTCATATAATAAATAATCCCTATTTTCTTGATATCTGCTGCAAGTTAAAATTATATGTTCCAAAGATCCCACATCCTTCCCACAGTCACAAATAGCTGACTCTCTCATCTTTATTTTGAACAGGTGTTCTGGGAAATGTCCATGGTTACACCTTATTCTGTTCATCGTACTTATAAAGTATCTATCTTCATTTTTGAATTGATAAAACCAAGGTACCTTTTTAACAAAGTCGTTAACCCCTTTATAATATTTTCCTTTATATCTTGATGTTATTTGCCAATCCGTTTTCCATTTATTAACTGCTTTATTTTTCATAATTTTTATTATATCTTTATTTAATACTTGGTTATATTCCATTCCCTTTAAGCAAGCGTATTTGGCTAATTCATCAGCTTTTTCGTTTCCTGTAATTCCGGAGTGACCTTTTACCCATGCTATTTTTATATCCTTACCATTTTCTTTAATTTTCTCCAAATCTTGCAAGATATCAAAATAAATTTTTTCTTCTAAATTTAGATCTCTAAAAAACACTTGTAATTTATTGATACAGCTCATGCTGTCCGTAACTATAATTGTTTTATTATAATTCTGTTATTTAGCTTTTCTTATGGCCTCCTTAATTGCAAATAACTCCGCTGTATAGACAGAAACACACCCTGGTAACTTGTAACATTCACTTGTTTGATCGGTTTCTTTATATATAGCAAAACCTACATTGTCCATATCCTTCGATCCATCCGTTAATATAACTTCTGCATCTGGATTATTATTAACAGATTTTAATAAATCGATATTTATAATATTATCAAATATACAACTGTCAAAATATATTTTATTATAATAAGGATGAATGCTGAATGAATACATACTTTCTTGATATCTAATTACTTCTCTAAAACTCTGAATAATAATAGGTATTTTTTTAATCAGCCAATAAATATTACGTTTGCATTCATTATTTAAATCATTAATTCTGTCATAAATTTCAGATGAATTAAAATTAATTTTTTTCAACATATATTTGTCACTCAACCATTCATATCTGACTTTTAGTGGCATAACACCAGTTTTTAATAACAGTACATTTGTTGGTGTCGATCTCATCATACCTGCGCAAAATCTTAAACATTTGTATTGAATTTTTTCAAGCTCATTTACCATATTTGAATGTCCAAAAATTGTGCTACCATATTCCAGTATTAATCTAATTATGGTTTTATATAAATTAATGGATGTGATAGGGTGTGAACCCCACCAAGTACTGTTTATCAATCTCATTAAACTGGTCTTTTTTTCAATTCTTTTTTTAATATAATTCATATGATATTTAAAAGTCATTTTTTGATCAAAATATATACCTAGGAATTTATTGTTGCAATGAATTTTAATTGTATTATATGGACTTGAAATACAAGCTGATAACTTTTTGTTGGAATGCCTCGTAAATATTCCTATGGAGCTTTTATCATCTGATAGTTCCAGACCTTTCTCATTCAACCAAATATGCAGCAATTCCATATTCATAGACATCATATCGATGGCCTCTTTCAAATTATCTTTTTCAATATAGATCAATAAATCATCTGCATATTGTAGAATTTTCGTACCTTCCAACCATATACCTTCTATATCCCGTACATATAGAGCATATAATGAAGGACTAAGGATAGCTCCTTGAGGTAGACCCTGTCGAAGAACTCTTCCAATCCTTGCATTTTCATTTATTTTAACTTCTATTTCTCTATTAAAGGTAGTATATACCATAGCTTTGATCAATTTTTCTGGTAAGCCAGCATGTACAAGACTTTCTGCTAATTTTCCCGGCACCACATTATCGTATGCACCCTTTATATCGCAAAACAGTGCAACGACATAAGTGTTTCTTGAAAAGGCTAGATGTATGTCTGTGGAAAATATACTTAGACTATCTTGTGTGCTTAATCCTTTTCTAAAGCCAAATTAGCTTTTGGGCAGTAACTGATTGTTTTCAATCCATCACTCGACACTTCTTTTTATCATCCTATCTTTTATTTTAGCAATACATGACGCCAAAGTAATTGGTCTATATGCATTGCTATCCTCAGAATTATTGCTCTTCTTTTTAATTAAAATAACTCTAAATTTATTCCAATCAGGAATTTCATTCGGTGACAGCCAATACTTATTAATAATTTTGAGTAGAATTTCTTTTCCGGACTGTGGAAGGTTTTTTAACATAGAATAATGAATGTTGTCTAATCCTGGAGCAGTATCTTTGATTTTGCTCCAAGATTTTTCTAATTCCCATAATGAAAATGGTCTAATTAATGACTTTTCTACCGAACCTGTTACTCTATTTCCTTTAAGATATTTACAAATATCATCACCCACTCCAAAGGGCGCAATATTATCAACTACTTCTTCCACTACTTTATCAATAATCAATTCTGAATTCTTCTCATTCTGTGAAATATAATTGTTCATTGATTTAACCATTTTGAAAATAATTTTAGATGGGGTATTAGGATTTAGATTGTTGACAAATTTACACCAACTTTTTCTTTTCTTTATTTTTAGTTCTTTCCGAACTTTAGCTTTAATTTTATTACACTGAAGAAAATTTTCTAAACTCGAATTTCTTCTAAAGTTATTTTCTGCTTTTCTCCGTTCTTCTACCAGTTTAAAACATTCTTCATCCCACCACACTGCTTTCCTCACTTGAGATGTTGTTAACATTTTATTTATTGGTATACATTTTTCCGCAGTTTGATTTATAATATTTGTGAATTTTTCATAAATGTTACTATCTAAATGATTGCCCAATGATAAGATTTCATGTTCAATCATTATTTTATATTTTTGCCAATCAGCTTTACCACAATTCCATTTTCTATTGGGAATCAATATCATGTTACTTCTCACTATATCCAAATAAAAATAAATAGGATAATGATCAGAGCCTAAGTTTTCCTCTATTACTTTCCATGTTATTAAATGAAATATTTCAGAAGAGCACACTGTAACATCAACTACAGTTTTAGTGTTTTTAAACACAAGTGTTGGGGAACCATTATTTAATACAAATAAATTACACTCTTCAATTGATTCCATTAAATTCATTCCGTAATTATCATTATAGTTACATCCCCAGGAATGGTGATGCGCATTTACATCTCCAGCTATAATGAACGGTCTAGGAATATTCTCAAATAAATAATTCCATTGTTGTTTCGTAACGTGTGTACCTGGCGATATATATATTAATACCAAATATATTTTTTTATCTCCTAATATTATTGATATTGCACATAATTGGACTTTGTTTATATCTATTTCTCCAATATCTATATTTACAATCTGATAGTTAATTCTTTCGTTAATAATTATAGCCGCTCCACCTTTCCCGTCATATCTGTCAGTTCTGATTATATTGTAATTTTTTAAATAGTACCGTCGGTTCTATTTGAACCAAGATTCTGATAAAAATATAACATCAGTTTTATTTTGATATAAAAAGATTTCCAAACTTTCTTTGTTAGAATTAAACGATCTAATGTTCCACTGTAATAAATGCATAATGAAATTTATAGATTTGGTTTTAATTTGAATTTAACTGTTTAAACGTTTATCAATTTTCTTTTACTTCTAATAATTTCAACTTAAGTTATTATTATCAAAACCAACTTTATTTTGTTGTTCACTAATATTTCTAACTTTCACACTATTATACTTCTCGTAAATTATATCCATATCCTTTTTAAATTTTACCACAACTTCCTGTAGATCATCACACTCTTTGTTCCTTATTTTTTCTCTCAGTTTTTTAACTAGCTCCTCATGGATTATTTGTATTTTCCTAATTTCTTCTATTTCTATATTTTTGCCGCAATATTCGCGCCTTTGTGAATTGATTGTAATATTTATTGAACAAATACTTAACAGTGTTTAATACAAAGAGTGTCACATTGTATAATAATTTAATTGTGGACTCCATTGGGGTTCGCAATGAATAACTTAATTGTGGAGTCGGCAAATGTAATTGCCGACGATTCACATACCAGTTCAGAATTTATTACAGAACATCTACGTAATCAGTCTGCAAATTCAATTTGTTCATCAACAGACACAATAACTAATGCTCCTTCACCGTCAACAAATATAACAACTAATGCTCGCATACCGTCAACTAGCGTTATGGAAGTTGAAACGGATACTAACAATTCTAATAAAAACAAATGGCAAATTGTCCCGATTGCCGGCGTTAAAAGAAGACGTTTGAATATTCAAACTGATAATTCGATAGCATTAGGTGATCGATTTAGTGTCCTTACTAATAAAGAACCAGTACCTGTTACTGAAACCTCTGCTTCAGTTAAAAAAGCATTGCCGCCTCCCGTATTTATTTACGGAGTTGACGATTTTAAAGGAATGTTAGACGATCTGAAATCTGTGTTAACAAAAAATACTTTTACGATTAAAACTTTGCCAGATAAAGTTACTAGATTTAACGTTCAATCTGTTGAAGATTACCGTAATTTTGTTAAATTTCTTCGAACTCGAGATATCGTATTTCATACATACCAAATCAAATCGGAAAGGGCATATCGTGTTGTACTAAAGTACATCCACTATAAAACCGATATCAACGAATTAAAGCAGGAAATTGAATCCAAGGGTCATAGAGTTAGAAATATCACTAATGTGTTGCATCACAGAAATAAAAACCCACTTGATATGTTTTACATTGACTTGAAACCTGATAAAAATAATACTAATAACAAGATATTGAATCAAATAATTCATTTTCATCCACCGATTAATAATTCAGGAATTTCCCATTGCAGTCGCTGCCAATTATTCGGCCATACAAAATCCTATTGTAATAGACCGTTTATTTGTGTAAAATGCGGTGATGATCATCCCACTTCAATTTGTTCCAAGTCGCGCGAATCTCCAGCAGTCTGTGCAAACTGTTTTCAATCTCACCCAGCTAATTACAAAGGTTGCGTTATTTATCAACAGATAGTTAATTCTAAAAATAGAATTAACAGTAAATTTTCTGTCAATCAAAACAAGCCTACCGCTTCGCAAAGCTACGCAGACAGGTCTCGCTTTGGCAGACTCACCAACACCGAGCACTTATCGTATGCGCAAGCTATAAAATCACATAACCCAGTCAACAATTCAGAAAATCAAAATTCAGCTATCTCTCAATTTCTAGTGGAATTTAAAGCAATGTTTAACCAGCTAATGCAACAGAATAGTATGATAATTAACATGCTATCAACACTAATCAATAAAAGAAACTAGTATCAATGGCTAGATTTATTAGAATATGTGCTTGGAATGCAAATGGCCTTCTACAACATAGAAACGAACTAATTATTTTTCTGGAAGAAAACAAAATTGACGTGTTGTTAGTAAGTGAAACCCACTTTACTAATTACTCCAATATGTACATTCCCTACTACAACATTTACCACACTCCGCATCCAGATGGCTCTGCTCATGGGGGTTTAGCTATACTTATTAAATACAACTTATCTCACTATGAGGTTCCTAAATATAGCAAGGAATTCTTACAAGCTACATCAATCCAAGTCAAACTCGCTACATGCAACATCATACTATCTGCAGTATATTGCCCTCCACGCCATGCGATTATCAGCTCTCAATTCTATGACTTCTTCTCATCTTTAGGACCCAGGTTCATAGTGGGAGGTGATTTCAATAGCAAGCACCCTCTCTGGGGCTCAAGATTGACTAATACCAAGGGCAGACAATTATACAGTGTAATTTCTCAATATAACTATGCAACGCTATCGACGGGTACTCCAACTTACTGGCCCTCAGATCCCAAAAAGAAACCAGATCTACTGGATTTCTTTATTTTTCATGGCATCAATTCAAATTACACTGAAATTGAAACTAATTTTGACCTTTCATCTGACCAAACTCCTGTAATTGCCAGTATCTTCTCATCTATAATTAATATTTCTCGAGCATCATGCCTTCACACTGCGAAAACAAATTGGGATATGTATCGCAAAAAAGTTGAGGACAAAATCAATCTGCAAATGAGATTGAAAACGCAAACTGATGTTAATACAGCTATCGAAAACTTCAACAACATTTTGACTAAAGCTGCTTCATCCTCTACGCCTAAACCTGTGCAATCCAATCGACAATCTACTTCCCTAGAAATCAAAAGGCTTATCGCTGAAAAACGGAGAGCAAGAAAAAAATGGCATAACAGCCATTTACCTTCAGATAAAACCTACTTTATCAATATCAGTAATAAGCTGAAGAATAGATTGAAAGAAATGAGCAATATTAATTTCACCAACTATGTAGCCAGCCTTAACCGCTTCGACAATTCTATTTGGAAACCAGTAAAAAACCGACTCAAACCATGTGTGCGAAACCCGCCAATTCGTTGGGATGCCGACAACGACTCGACTTGGTCACAAAGTGATAAGGATAAAACTGAAGTTTTTGCCAAGTATTCATCCTCTGTGTTTCAGCCTAATTTACCTTCTGATAATCAAATTCCTGATTATGACATGGTTTTTCGAACGATTTCTGTTAGAAATAATAAAAAATTCTTCTCTCTGAGAACGGTTGTCAGGGAAATTTCCAAACTTAAAAACAAAAAATCTCTAGGAATCGACTTAATTTCGTCGAGGATGTTGAAAGAATTGCCTAAAAAAGGTATTATTTGTCTAACATACATATATAATGCTATATTAAGACTGGAATTCTGGCCTAAATCCTTTAAAACCTCTATAGTTAAAATGATTCCAAAGACTGGAAAGGATCCATATTTGGTTTCATCTTATAGGCCTATTAGCCTTCTACCTATTACTTCAGAAATTTTCGAAAAACTTTTACTTCAAGATATATTATCAGAATCAAATAATATACCAGACCATCAATTTGGCTTTCGTAAGCAACATTCGACAACACAACAGTGTCACAGACTTGTTAATATTATTAATAACTCCTTCGATGCCAAGGAATAATGTTCAGCCGTGTTTCTGGATGTAAAGCAGGCATTTGACAAAGTGTGGCATGAGGGATTACTTTTAAAAATAAAATATAACCTTCCATCATCCTACTATGAAATTCTTAAGTCATACCTTACAGACAGAACATTCAGAGTCAGGGTTAATTGTGAAACTTCTACTTCTTTTCCGATAAGTGCCGGCGTTTCACAAGGAAGTGTGCTGGGTCCGTTCCTTTATTTACTATTTACGAGCGATTTTCCTTCATTGCCAACTACATCAAGTGCTACATTTGCTGATGACATTGCAATACTTTCCTCTGATATCAACCCTATCGTTGCATCTATCAAGCTCCAGCTACATCTATATGCTGTCGAGCGATGGACGAAAAAATGGCGCATTGTTATTAACGAGAGCAAGTCTTGCCATATTACATTTTCTTTGAACAAACAAACATGCCCTGAAGTATACTTTAACTGCCAGAAAATTTCACCAGCTGATAATGTTAAATATCTGGGAATATACTTAGATCGAAAACTGACATTGAAAACCCACATTATGGCTAAATTAAAACATATCAAACAGAAGATTGCAGACCTGAATTGGCTAATGAGGCGCAAATCAATCCTATCGCTTGAAAACAAACTATTGATATACAAATCTGTAATAAATCCCATTTGGACATACGGTATAGAGCTTTGGGGTTGCGCCAGCATGTCCAACATTGTTTTAATGCAACGGATGCAATCCAAAATCTTAAGGCAGATCACCGACGCACCGTGGTATGTAAGTAATAAAATCATCCATGAAGACCTCAATATTCCTTTTATTAAGGATGTAATTAGCAGCAGGAGTTCAATCCATCATTCCAAGCTTGAAAATCATGCAAACCATCTTATAGCACCTCTACTTATGACTCCGTCTACTAGAAGGTTGAAGAGAAAAATTCCTTTGGACTTGACATAACATAGTGAGCTGTTCATTGGAACAGTTTCACGGATTATTTAGTTTATATTATAATTTTACCTTTCGTTTTAATTATGTTATGAGTTGTAATTATTATTATTTTTTATTTACTTTTTATTTTTGATTTATTATATATTATTTTAATTATGCCATCTCTGTAACTCATAGAGTCATTCTGACCCTGATTGTTATAATTAATAAAATAAAAAAAAAATAAATAAAAAAAAATTGACCTCGGATTTTTACAAAACTTTATTTTTGTTTAGCCTGCCTCGGAACACAAGTGCTTACGTATAATATTCTATTTATTAATTATTTTTTATTCTTTATAAAAAAGAAATTACTGACATTTAGTGCTTGTTTTCCAATTATTATTTTTTACAAGCTGTATTAATATGTGTAAGTGATAATCTAAGAAATTCAAAACCTAATTCACTAACTGGTACTAAAAACCTACTTAGTCAGGTAAGTATTTAAATTTTCACTTCTACCATCCCTCTAGCATAGGGATAACGTCTAGGATAGGCGTAACTACCGCCGTATCAGCCGTATCAAAAATACCCAACGAGCGCAATCAGAAAGCAAAACAACAAGTTTTTAAAAAATTTAATAATTTTAATGTAGTTTGTATTTTCGTTTGTTATCAAGAGGTATTGAACTTCAACATGTAAGCTAAAGCTTTAAGAGAATTTATTTCTGCTGCAATATTTCTGCAAGCTCTAGCAACCAATTCAATTAGTAAAGTTTGTGCACATGCGATAAGTTAATATTCTTTTTCAACAAATCTATAAAACTAATCCAGTTTATACATTTTTCATAGAAAATTGGAATTTGGAATTTTTATAGTTATATTTATAACATTTTTATATTTGTTTTTTGTTACTAGTTGAATTGTATGCATGACGCGTATAGTTAGATTTTGATAAATATGATCAACTAAATCATTTTCAAATTTGTTTTTTCACTGTTTCAAATTATTAGTTTCATTTCTAAAATTTCACAATATGACAGTAATGACTTATAAAAAACTAGCATTTTATTAAATAATCTTTTGAATAGACTGTGCAAATTAAAATATGAAAATTTAGTTTGCTAAGAAGACAAAATATTTTGCAAAAAATATGGATTGCAATAACTATTTCAAAGAACAAAAGATAAAAGATAATTAAGCGTTATTATGATGAGTTATTACAAGTTATTATTATGAGTTATCACAAGATTAGAGAATTTTGGATCCGAAACCTTATTTTAATGTATAATATTGCTGTTTGGATATATTAATTTCACACACCAAACAAAGATTTCAAAAACTTTGTGACGTAAATAGTAACATTAGTATTTTTGAAATGGAGAATGAACAAACGTTTTCGAAAATCTGTCGACTGAATTACTGTAAATAATTACTATAAAAATATCTCATAAGATCATGACCAATTGATGGCTCTAGAAATAGGATCGAATTCAAAAACCAAAAAAATATGGTGGATGTTTTCCGAACGAAATAACAGCATGCATTTTTTTCTTGGCTCTTCCAGTTACAATCGCAACTGCTAAAAGAAATTTTTAAAATTGAATCTAATTAAAAATTACGTAAAAACTTTAGGACAGAAATGTCTACCAGACCTGTATGTTCCTAATGACAGAAATCTTTATAAAATTTAAAGATCACTAAAGAATTTAATTTTTCAAAAAAATTCAAAGAAAGTGAATATTCTGGAATAATTCGCAAAAAAAATTCAGAAAATGAAAAAAAATTAGATAGATAAATATTCTTTTGATTTTATGTATTTTTATATTTCGTAAAAAAAATTTCTTCTTAATAATAAAAAATTTCTTCTTAAAAAATAATAAATTTTATTCTTTATAAAAAAGAAATTACTGACATTTGGTGCTTGTTTCCAATATTAATTTTTACAAGTTGTATATGAGAAAGTGATAGTCGAAGAAATTCAAGTAAGTAATGTTTATGCATTTTTTAATTTAAGGCTTAGATATAATTAGTCTATCTCTTTAGTTAAACCTTTTCTTTTTACTATTGTTTACTATTTAATTTTTAACGTTACTTTCTGTTTTTTTAACTTCCCGTAGGGCAAGTTATAGTAATCGCAAAAAAATCAAAAATGAAAATTTTTATATATCTTTACGTTTCAGAGGTTTCTGAATATTTTGGCATACCTTAGAAAAAATGGATGTATGTGTGTGTGTGTATGTATGTATGTATGTACGTGTGTGTATGTATGTGCGGATACAAATTTTCGTCGACGATTTCGGGAACACGGATCAACCGATTTGAATGATTAAACTAGCTGTAAGTGGAATTCTGTCTTAAGGCAATTAGGGCATCGTGCCTTAAGGCAAATTGCTGGAACTTCCCGTACCAAAAATTATTATTATTTTTAAAAACGATTAACATTTTTGAAAAATAATTACTTCGAAAAAATAAGATTTTTGAGAAACTATAAATTTGACAAAAAATTACTTTTTTTTGAAAAAAAAAATTGAAAAAAAAATTAATTTTTTTTTTTTTTAATTTTTTTTTGATAAAAAAAATGTTTTCTTTATTTTGACATATGTTGAAAAATCTGAACTTTTTTAAAGCAATCGTACTGCTTTAACTGCATAGACACAAAATATAAAGCGCCGCGTCGCTGTCTAACGGGTAAACATTGGTACGGAACCCATAGGAATGTAAACAAAATTTATACTTATTGTTAAAATCTCTATAAAATATCTGATAATTTGATGTGCATATGTCTAATGATCATTTTTGACAGCCAAATGGCATTTTTTTTTACTTTTATCATTAGATCTCCGAAACCGCTAGACCTGCCTTCATAAAAATTTGATCAATTCTTCATCTTGTCAATACAAGTAAAATGTTTTTTGAATTATTCAAATCGGACGCTCCGTTCTCTTAGAAACTGAGTTACCGTTTTTGGCACTTTTTGCCCCGTATCTTCGGAACGGCTAGACCTGCCTTCGCCAAGAACTAATCAGCATGCCTCCTTATCAATACGAATCGAATGTTTTTTGAATTATTCAAATCGGTTGATCCGTGTTCCCGAAATCGTCGACGAAAATTTGTATCCGCACATACATACACACACGTACATACATACATACATACATACATACACACACACATACATCCATTTTTTCTAAGGTATGCCAAAATGTTCAGAAACCTTTGAAACGTAAAGATATATAAAAATTTTCATTTTCGATTTTTTTGCGATTACTATAACTTGCCCTACGGGAAGTTAAAAAACATTCGATTCGTATTGATAAGGAGACGTGCTGATTAGTTTTTGGCGAAGGCAGGTCTAACCGTTCCAAAGATACGGGGCAAAAAGTGCCGAAAACGGTAACTCAGTTTTTAAGAGAACGGAGCGTCCGATTTGAATAATTCAAAAAACATTTTACTTGTATATATATATACATATATATGTGACGTATATAGGTATATATATACACATATATATATATATATATATATATATATATATATATATATACCTATATATATGTGACGTATATATTTTATATACTTATATACGTCGCATACAGTGGCGTCGGAAGCAAATTTTTATGGGTGGGCTGTTTTTTTTTATAGACAGGCAGTGGGTTGTTTTTTTAGACATATTAGGCCATATCATCTTTTGAGATTCATGGGTGGGCTTAAGCGCACCCAGCCCACTCGGTTCCGACGCTACTGGTCACATATATACCTTTTTATTTACAAAAGTAATATCAAGCTTGAGTTGATTCAAGTGTAAGTGTAATGACAGTACAAAACTTAAACCGGTTTTGATATTTGCACTACATGTGTAGCCTGCTAAAAAAATTAAAAAAAGTCAAACCAGGTCATATAGGTACCTATATGTATATATGTATGTGATAATATTTTCGGGTGGTGATAAGTATGTTGATAAAACCAAAAAACTTTTTAAACAGGCAACAGCCATCCAGATGGTTTATATAAAAAAACTGAATTATATTTCTTAAAATAAATTTAATGGATCCATACGTTTCGAGTCCCAATTTGAGTCTTATTTAGTGTAGTCAAAATTTGTGTCAAAAGTTGCTTTTGTGATGTGATGAGTCGAACATTATCAATTCATTAAAATTTATACAAATAAACTACAAGCATTTTTAGGGCATACAAACACGTGTATGTGCAATATACTTAAAATAATTACAGATAATTTAAATGTTTTCGAAAAAATTTGATTAGAAATCTATTTATACCTTTAATTTTAAAATGGACATTTGAAAATTTTATCTAATTATCTAAATTTCTGTTGATTGGGTGAGTTATAGGTGACCATATGTCCTGGATTGGCCGGGACAGCCCCGAATTTCCGCCTTGCGTCCCAGCTTTTTTTAAAAGCAACATTTGTCCCGGTGGTAGGTGTTTTGTCCCGGATTTTTAAAAATGCTTGAATTGCCAATATTTAATAATAATTTTTTACATATATCTCAACTAGAAAATTTGAACCGTAAAAATGCGCATATAAGTTTTTAGCTAACCAAAAATCCTTCAGTTACACAAAAGTAATAAATCCTTTTGCTTAAAACTATCTTAACATATTTCGTTCTCAAAGAAATCGTGTAAGGAAAAACTGTACTCAGTAAACTTAAAAAAGGACTAGACTTAAAAAAGTAGTTATATATAAAAGAGGCTGAAAAAAGGCAAAAACGTAGTAGAAAGGAGTCCCCGAGTGCCAGGCACCAAAGATCATTTATAAATGAATCAAAAAATATTTTACGAAATGTTTTTTAAATTATGACTTATACTAGATAATAAAGTTAGAAATCGAACTAAATTAACCAAAACGCAACCTTTGCTAAAAAATAGTTAATACTATCAATCAAACTTTGGTAACAAGCAATATGATTTTATAAAGTGATACCTAGTACCGGACATTTCAAAATAATCATTATTGAACACATAGGTAGCCATATTCACATTCTGGAGTATCTGCACATGTGTGTTTGATGAATATTCTTAGATATTGTAAAAAAATCACTATTTATCCACTCCTTTTGGCTGAGCCAGACCGATGCTCTCATCTAGAGCATTCATCATAAGATTTTCATTCTTTGACTAGAAATACAAAAAATGATGGTATGTAGTGACCGTTAGCACTCATACAGAACAAAATTAAATAATTAAAATAAACTACGTTAATTCTCACAAGAAATATCAATATGTTAACTGTCCGGCACTAAGGGACGACTTAGTGTCCGGTGCTAAGGGACAGGCATTTTTGTTCATTTGGTGGTACCTACTAATATTGGTTAAAAGATCTAATAATATTCAACCATTTTACGGAAAACAGGAGAAGGTTGCTCTCGCCGTGGCCGTGTACGTCACAGGTGAATGAAAAGATTTATACTCGCTTAAATAATACGTGTTAAATAGAGTGTCCGGTGCTTGGTGCGGTCCGGCGTTACGGGACTTCCCCCTATTCTTGTAGTTTATATGTTACTATATAAATGATTTATTATCAAGAAATCGCAATTTTGAGAAGATGAATTTATATAGTTCAGGAAGGATTTCTACATAGTCGATTATTAGCTCGGAATCTCAAAGACAATTTGAATTTGTGGATGAAATTGAATTTGATATGAGTGCAAATGTTACAGACTTCTTTTGAAATTCTTAAAAATTCCTCTTTAAATAAAGACGTTGCAGTGTTAACCGACTCTACAAATTTTTAATTATTTTTTCCGCGACCAATTGGTAAAAAAAATGTGGCGAAAACAAATACAATGCTATCTATTGATGAGCATCATATACGAGTCAGAAGAAAACATGTGGTGATTGAAAAACCCCATTATTGCATTTAAATTTTTTTTCTGAAGTAATGTCCAATAAGTGTTACAAGTAGATCAAAAATTACTTGTATTTTATGAGTAATGGAACTTCCATTGAATATACATGATTTTGCATAAGAAGTTATTTCTTGTGCAAATCAAAAACTTGTATAATTTGTATAACTAAACTTGTATATTTGTAATATACTAATATTTACGAGAGAGGGTAGAATTATCGATTGTAAATATACTAATCTGCTAATATTTTCTAAAATAGTTATAAATTTTTTGGAACCACTGGTAAATGAAAGATAATTATTGATAATTTTTATTGTTCTGATGAATTATTTCGATTGTTATCAGAATTTAACCCTTTCGATTCAGATGCCGGCAAAAACTGTTGTAAAGTTGCAATGTGCGAGTAGAATGGGTTAATAATTAATAATTTTACCAAGGGCGGTGTTTATCGAACACAATGAAAAACATAATGCAGAAAATTTGCTTTCAAAAGATGGTCGAGCAACACTTCGAATCCGCTGAGATTAACAAAATGTAATTTTTTTAAAACTATACCGACAGCGGGCAGTGGAAGAATGTTTCAAAATATATCATACAATAATATTTTTTTCTTATCATAATATGAATAATCAAATAAGTAATACTCTTTGTTCTTGAGATATATTAGTAAATGTACATTAATTTTTTACCAGAATGACTGATTTACTTGAATTTTATTATTTATTTAAGCATTTGTTATATTATTTTTATATAAATAAATAGTTTTAAAATTTAGAAGTTAATAAATAAAAACTTCGTATTACTTATTCTTATTATATAAAGAGATATCGTTGAAAAACTGATTTTTGACGCAATTTTTCCAATATGGCGGCGGCAGCATCGAAAATTCGAGGTCGCTAATTTGAAATTCGTGAAGATCACAACATAATCTATAAAAACATCAATTTTTAAAACTTCAGGAAAATTTTTAAGGTAACAGCTTTTTTGCACCAAATGACTGGGCTAATAGGCCCTACATAACTTTGTTCTAATTTACGGCAGAATCGGCCACTTTATTGCCATTTTGAGCACTCTATGCTTCTTATCTCCGATGTGCGGATACAAATTTTTGTCGACGATTTCGGGCACACGGATCAACCGATTTGAATAATTTAAAAAACTGATTAGTTTTTGCAAAGGCAGGTCTAGCCGTTTCGATGATACGGAACAAAAAGAGCCAAAAATCATTTTTGAGAGAACAGAGCGAATAATTTAAAAATAAACATTTTATTTATTCTCCGTAGGGTAAGTTATAGTAATCGAAAATTTTTATATATTTTTACGTTTCATAAGTTTCTGAACATTTTGGCATACCTAAGAAAAAATTGATGTATGTGTGTGCTGATACAAATTTTTGTCGACAATTTCGGGAACACAAATCAACCGATTTGAATAGTTAACTAGCTGTAAGTGGAATTCTGT
This sequence comes from Ctenocephalides felis, assembly GCF_003426905.1. Taxonomy (NCBI): domain Eukaryota; kingdom Metazoa; phylum Arthropoda; class Insecta; order Siphonaptera; family Pulicidae; genus Ctenocephalides; species Ctenocephalides felis. The sequence goes on from NW_020538040.1 coordinate 112,062,303, forward strand.
CTTAAGGCAATTAGGGCATCGTGCCTTAAGGCAAATTGCTGGAACTTCCCGTACCAAAAATTATTATTTTTTTAAAAACGATTAACATTTTTGAAAGAAATTTACTTCGTAAAAATTAGATTTTTGAGAAACTATAAATTTGACAAAATGTTACTTTTTTAAAAAAAAATTTTTTTTTTTTTGAAAACAATTTTTTTTTGAAAAAAACAATGTTTTCTTCATTTTGACATATTTTGGAAATTCTGAACTTTTTTTTCAAAGCAATCGTACTGCTTGAACTGCATAGAGACGAAATGTCAAAGCGCGCGCAAGTGCCGCGCCGCCGTCTGACGCATAAGCATTGGTACGGAACCCATAGAAATGTAAAAAAAAATTATACTTATTGTTAAAATCTCTATAAAATATCTGATAATTTGATGTGCATATGTCTAATGATCATTTTTACCCGCCGAATGGCATTATTTTACTTTTTTCATCTCAGAAACCGATAGACCTGCCTTCATGAAAATGTGATCAATTTTTCATCTTGTCAATACAAGTAAAATGTTTTTTGAATTATTCAAATCGGACGCTCCATTCTCTTAAAAACTGAGTTACCGTTTTCGGCACTTTTTGCCCCGTATCTTCGGAACGGCTAGGCTAGCCTTCGCCAAAAACTAATCAGCACGTCTCTTTATCAATACGAATCGAAATCGTCGACGAAAATTTGTATCCGCACACACATACATACACGCACACACACACATACACACACACACCCACACACACACACACACACACACACACACACACATACATCCATTTTTTCTAAGGTATGCCAAAATATTCAGAAACCTCTTTGGCGGTCAAAAATGATCATTAGACATATGCACATCAAATTATCAGATATTTTATAGAGATTTTAATAATAAGTATAAAAATTGTTTACATTTCAATGGGTTCGTATACATATTTATCCGTTAGACTGCGATGCGGCGCTTTTGCACTTCTATATTTCTTTTCTAAAATAGACACGCAAATGATTGCATTGATAAAAAGTTTAAAATGTTCAGAAAAATTCAATTAAAAAAAATTTGAAAATGAAAATTAGACATATTTTGTCAAAAATTCTCAAAAAAATCATTTTTTAGAGTTTAGGTTTTTTAAAAAAAATAATTTTTGGCGCGGGAAGTTTCAGCAATTTGCCTTAAGGCATGACTAGTTTGTATTGACTAAAAAAAACTGTTTAAATTTTTGGAAAATCAGATCCAGCGATTATAAACTCTCAATAAAAAAAGTTAAAAACAATCCATTTGGCGGCCAAAAATGTTCATCAGACAAATTATCAAATTATCAGATATTCCATAAAGATTTTAATGTCTACACATTTTGTGTCAATTTTTTTGGGTTTCCGTACCAAGATTTTTAATTTTGTAGTTCATTTATATTGTTCAAACAAATGACCTCGACATTTTCGACAGAATGGTATAACCGATTTGTAAGATTGAAAAAACATTCGGATCATACTTGGTCGTTATCGCAAAAGGCACATCTTGTCGTTCCGGAGGTATAGAGCGCAAAGGGTGTAAAGATGATTATGCAGTTTTTGGATCAGACGATTAGTTTTAATCAAAAAACGTTTTGCTTGTGTAGACGGTGTGTGTGAGTGATTAAAAGTATTCCGAGTGCATTTATTACACGTATTTGAAAACGGAGGAAGTATCGGAGTATTTTCTAATAGCAACTTTTTACAAATCAATAATTTTTATAATTGAACCAGCTTCCGTAGGAATTTAATGGTTTAGTATGTCCATTAAGATCAAGAACTCTATCATTATACCAAGTAAATCGTCTAATTTTAATTTTAACAAATTTATTTTTTAAAATCGATTTGGAAGTATGAGCTTAAATGTGGATGAAAAGTTTAACACTTTTTTCCCACTTAGGAAGAAACGGATCGGCCGATCGTTGCACAAAACTAAGAAACGATAATCTTTATCGAGATACGTAAAATGGTTTTTAAATTTTTGAAATCGGTTCAGGCGTTTTTGAGCAAACGTCGATTAAAAATCTAATATTGACAAAAGCCAAAAAACGATATTAATTTTTGCAAACTTTGACAAATTTTTAAAGTTGAACTAATTGTCGTAGGGCCGTAATATTTTAGTATGATCTATAAGACTATGGTATTTAACGTCAAAAAAATAATAATAACTAGTGGGACGTATGGCATCGTGCCTTAAGGCAAATTGGAACTTACCGTACCGTAATTAAACATTCGAGGAATGAAAATAATCAATAATTGTTTTTATAAATATAAAAAATATATAATAATTTTATAAATAATTAAAATATATAATAATTGTTATTATAAATACATCCTGTAAATTTATAAGTGCTTTTTAAATTGGGCGATGAGCGTATATTATAAACAACTTATATGTAAGTTTAAAGAGTAAATTTTTTTTAAATTAATTTTTTTTGATAATTTAGAAATTCTTTCAAAATTTTGAAATTTTATTAGAAGTTTGAAATTTTTTGGAATTTAAAAAAAAACGTTTTTTCTAAATATTTGAGAATTAAGAAATTTTTAAAAATGTTCGTTTTTTTTGAAATTTTCGAAATATTCTCAAGAAATAGAGAAATTATTTTTTATTTTAATTTTTCTAAATTTAGTTTTTTTTTAACTTCCCGTAGGGCAAGTTAAAGTAATCGCAAAAAAATCAAAAATGAAAATTTTTATATATCTTTACGTTTCAGAGGTTTCTGAATATTTGGGCATACCTTAGAAAAAATGGATGTATGTATGTGTGTGTGTGTGTGTGCGTGTATGTATGTGTGTGCGGATACAAATTTTCGTCGACGATTTCGGGAACACAGATAAAGCAATTTGAATAATTCAAAAGACATTCAATTCGTATTGACAAGGAGACGTGCTGATTCGTTTTTGGCGGAGGCAGGTCTAGCCGTTCCGAAGATATGGGGCAAAAAGTGCCAAAAACGGTACCTCAGTTTTTAAGAGAACGGAGCGTCCGATTTTAATAATTCAACAAACATTTTAGTTGTATTGACAAGATGAAGAATTAATCAAATTTTCATGAGGGCAGGTCTAGCGGTTCCGGAGATCTAACAAAAAAAGTAAAAAAAAAAATGCGATTTGGCGGTCAAAAATGATCATTAGACATATGCACATCAAATTATCAGATATTATATAGCGATTTTAACGATAAATATACATTTTGTTTACATTCCTATGGGTTCCGTACCAATGTTTATCCGTTAGACAGCGACGCGGCGCTTACGCGCTTTATATTTTGTATCTATGCAGTTAAAGCAGTACGATGGTTTTGAAAGAGAGTTCAGATCTTCCAAAATATGTCAAAAGAAAACATTTTTTTATTAAAAAAAAAAATTTTAAAAAAAATAATTTTGTCCAATTTATAGTTTCTCAAAAATCTTATTTTTTCGAAGTAATTTTTTTTCAAAAATGTTAATCGTTTTTTAAAAAATAATAATTTTTGGTACGGGAAGTTCCAGCAATTTGCCTTAAGGCACGATGCCTTAATTGCCTTAAGATAGAATTCTACTTACAGCTAGTTTTACATTTCTATGGGTTCCGTACCAATGGTTATCCGTTAGGCGCGGCACTTACGCGCTTTGACATTTTGTCTCTACGCAGTTCAAGCAGTACGATTATTTTGAAAAAAAGTTCAGAATTTCTAAAATATGCCAAAATGAAGAAAACATTTTTTTCAAAAAAAATTTATGTTTTCAAAAAAAAAATTATTTAAAAAAAAAAGTAATTTTTTGTCAAATTTATAGTTTCTCAAAAATCTAATTTTCTGAAGTAAAATTTTTTCAAAAACGTTAATCGTTTTTAAAAAAAAAAAAAATTTTTGGTACGGGAAGTTCCAACAATTTGCCTTAAGGCACGATGCCCTAATTGCCTTAAGACATAATTCCACTTACAACTAGTTATTGAAACTGATAAAAAATTTCGAAAATTTGAATTTTTTTGAAAATTTTTATTTTTTTTTGAAAATTTTCAAAATTACAAAATTTTCTGTAAATGCATTTTTGCACACCGTCTACTCAAGCAAAATGTATTTTGAATTAATCTAATCGGATGATCCGTTCTTTCAAAAACTGCATAACCGTTTTTACACCCTTTGCGTTCCATACCTCCGAAACGGCAAAATTGCCTTTTGTAAAAACACCTCGCAATCGATTACGAACCGAATGATACGAAACCCAAAAAAATTACACAAAATGTGTACACAATATTATAATTTCTATCAAATATCTGATAATTTGATGTACATATGTCCAATAAACATTTTTGACCGCCAAATGGCACTTTTTTAACTTCCCGTAGGTAAGTTATTGTAATCGTCCAAAAATCGAAATTGAAAATTTTTGCATTTCTCGACGTTTTGAAGGTTTCTGAACATTTTGGCATACCTCAAAAGAGAGGGATGTATGTTTGTGTGTGTGTGTGTGTTTGAGTGTGTATGTGTGCTTTGTGTGTCCGCATTTTTTCTTTCACGTTTTTGGGCGCACGGATCAACCGATTTGAATGGTTCAAAAATATTCGATTCCTATTGGTAGGAAAATGTGCTGATTAGTTTTTGGCAAAGGCAGGTCCAGCAGTGCGGAGATAAAGAGCAAAGAGTGCAGAAAATAGAAATCGAGTTTTTGAGAGAACGGAGCATCCGATTTGAATGATCTTGAATTGGGAGAACTGGTTGTTAGTTTTTGGCAAAGGCAAGCTCAGCCAATTCGAAGATACAGAGCTAAATGTGCAACAAATGACAGTTTTGGAGAGAACTAAGCGTCCGATTTAAGTGATTCAAAAAATGCGTGTTTTAACAAAATAATTGATTTTGGAAAAAAAACTGTTTCAAAAATTTTGTTTAATTTTTTTTTTTAAATTGTATATCGAAAATAATTCAGATTTTATTTTAAATTCTGACTAAAGTTCTAATATACTTTAAAAAAATAATTTCAACTTTGCAATTCAGTTTATATAATTCTTATAAATATTAGACAATGTTACAATATTTATAATAATCTATTTGAAAACATTCAATATTTCTCAAACATTTCTTTACGGTACGGGAAGTTTCAGGAATTTGCCCCAAGGCACGATGCCATACTAGTTAACTTATTTTTATTGAGAGTCCATAATCGCTAGACCTGCCTTCCCAAAATTTTAATCAGTTATTCATCTTGTCAATACAAGTAAAATGTTTTTTAAATTATTAAAATCGGACGCTCCGTTCTGTAAAAACTAAGTTACTGTTTTTGGCACTTTTTGCGCCGTATCTTCGGAACGGCGAGTCCTGTCTTCGCCAAAATCTGAACAGCACGGCTCCTTATTAATACGAATCAAATGTTTTTTGAATTATTTAAATCGGTTGATTGGTGTTCCCGAAATCGTCGACGAAAATTTGTATCCGCACACACACACACATACATCCATTTTTTCTAAAGTATGCCAAAATATTTAGAAACATTTGAAACGTAAAAAAATATAAAAAAATTGGTCCAGCCGTTTTTAAGAAAATGTCGATATACGGCAAAAAATCTGTTCACGCACACACTTGGGCCAGCGGTGGCGATATCGGTTGGAGCGTGGACTAGCAGCAACTAGTTCCAGGTTCGCTGGATCGATTTCGCTACCGCCGTAGCCCGACATCAGGCAGCTTTGATGTCAAATTTCCACTTGGGGTTATACATCACAATACAATTCCAAGTGGAAATCGTCTTTCGTGGACATAGCTGCAACATCCAATCATATGTTAACTATTAGACGTAAAAGCTAATATCAAAAATATCCCACACATAAGAGAATGGTTAATCGATGGATTGCCTCTCATAAACTAAGTAGTCTTAAGTCGTTAACCAACAGCTTATAGAACATATAGGAGTTCTGATTGCAGTTCAAACAATAAGAAAAAATGCACACACTCGCATTCCAAACTTGGTCTCATTCAATTCAGAATGAGAAACATAAACTTCTCCTTCGGTAAGTTAATAATAGCCGATTGACGAATAAAAGCTAATGTAAATGTGTTTCATGTATTTCCATTAGAAGGGTTATTGTTTTCAAACAAAAAAGTTTGCACGTCTACTCATTATGTCAATATCTTGTTATTATCCCTTTTGATATAAATAGAAGATATTTTTAGTGATTATTATTTATGGCAAATATTGACTATTTTATAAAACAGATTTATTTCAACTCGACATTAACTAATGTATCAAATGTCTTTTTTAATTCAAACTAAAATATCAAAAATGTTAAACATAAAAGATAATTATCCTACGGAAAGTTAAAAATAATTTATGTATTAAATTTTCAACTTAACTTAAAATATTTTACCGGTTTTCATAACTTTTCAGTATCGCAATCTTTTAATTTTGGATCAAAAATGCATTAAAATTAACAACGATTAATTAAAATGTAATTACATTTAGAAATCATTACTTAAAGTTGCATTATGACCCAATTTAAAAAAAGTATATTATTATATGATAGATATATGATAAGATACGATATATAATATATGTATATTATGAAAGTATTTATTTAAAAAGAATAGAATATTATGCAATATTATATTGATAATGATATGTTTACTCAAACTATTATTGATTATTAACCCATACTTTCGATTCACACAAGTATTGACTATCTAATAATTATTGCAAAACAATTGTTATTTCAACACTGATTCTCATAGCAATAATTGTCATAAACCGTTTATCGTTTTTGTAGTTAGATGTTTTTTATGTTTTTAGTTAATTTTCACTTTATAGTGTTCAGATTTCACTAACAATTTATAAATTACAATTTAAGTCATGTAACTCAGTTGAAAACTTATCTTAATATAAATGCAATAGCAGAGACAAAATAGTTTTAAAATGTATTTTTCCAAAATGTATTTCTTAGCACTTACTGTGCCATTTACTAGAAACTACAAATTACCAAATTATATTCTATTTATTACACAAAGTAACGAGAAGAATCATATGATTTAGTATATACCAGTTTCGATTATTGTTACCTCATATCGTATTAATTTAGGCGAAAATCGTAATCTGTATTATGGTGAAATTTTTGAAATATTATATATAATATAAGATACGATATATAATATATGTATATTATGAAAGTATTTATTTAAAAAGAATAGAATATTATGCAATATTATATTGATAATGATATGTTTACTCAAAATCGTAATCTGTACTATGGTAAAATTTTTGAAATATTATATATAACTAGCAAACCCGACGAACTCCATTTCGCCACCAGATAGTTTCGTGAGAAACATGAAGAATTTTTTTTTGTTTTATATTTGAAAAGGAAAAATTTGATTTTATTACACAACAGTAATGAATTTATTTCGATTACAAAAATGAAGTATTTTTTAGTTGAACTTCTCTAAGTAAATGAAAGTGAATTCGCAAATTATCCGTTTCATTGAAGTGCTCTTTGGTAAACCACATTTTTTGTTTTTTGGTCTGACGTTAACACAAACAAAGCGGATGGTTTTCCAACTCGTGAACCGGCAACATATAAATGCCCATGTGAAAAACAATGATTTTCTAAATAATCTATTTGAAATTTATCCCGTAGCGATTGGCCTTGCGACTTGTTAGTTGTCATTGCGAACGCAAGGCGAAATGGAAATTGCAATCGTTCGAAGAAAACGGAAGACCAGTCGGAATCATTGATATGTCACCAAATCGCCAGCAATTTTTGATTGAATGGTGTAATTCAGTGCGTGTACATCATTATTCTTTGCGGAAAGAATTGCTCGTTGATTTCACCAAACATAATTCTGATAATTCTTACATATGTCATTACTCGAATTTTCAATTACGGTGCGTGAAGTTCCAGCAATTTGCATTAAGGCACGATGCCATGCACCACTAATTTTCTTAGCTATAAACCTTGCGGAGCCCGAGACCTTTCCAACGAATGCATAATCGTCGAAATCGGTTCGTGCGATCTGGAGTTATTTCGTCAGGAACCCCGACTTATTTTTATATACAGTCTGTTCAAAAAGTACCCGGAATTTTCGTTTTTTCAAAAAAATATTTATTTATTCGTCTACATTAATGTGGTCCCCTTTAAAGTAGTCCCCCCCAGATATAATACACTTATGCCAGCGTTTTTTCCAATTTTCGAAGCACCCTTGATATTCACTTTTTGATATGTCCTTGAGCACTCTCAGCGATTTTCTTCAATCGAGGAAAACCGCCGTCCTTTCATGGGTCTCTTCAACTTTGGGAATAGGAAAAAGTCACACGGAGCCATATCTGGTGAATTTTTGCACTTTGCAACACTTTATTTCATTTTTTACGCAAAATTTAATACAAATTCTTTGACTTTTCAATTCTTCCATTGTAAAAATCGCCGAGCTCAGAAAAACACGTCGAACCTTAGCGACTACCACAGACAAAGTAAACAGTGAATATAGCTGAAAATTTCATCATACTTTAGGGGCATGTATACCAACACAATAAAAAAAAAATTTTGACAATCAGACACTCCAGACCCGCGAAATTTAATTATTAGTAATTCCGGGTACTTTTTGAACACACCTCGTATATAGAAGATATAAGATACGATATATAATATATGTATATTATGAAAGTATTTATTTAAAAAGAATAGAATAATATGCAATATTATATTGATAATGATATGTTTACTCAAACTATTATTGATTATTAACCCATACTTTCGATTCACACAAGTATTGACTATCTAATAATTATTGCAAAACAATTGTTATTTCAACACTGATTCTTATAGAAATAATTGTCATAAACCGTTTATCGTTTTTGTAGCTAGATGTTTTTCATGTTTTTAGTTAATTTTCACTTTATAGTGTTCAGATTTCACTAACAATTTATGAATTGCAATTTAAGTCAGTTGAAAACGTATCTTAATATAAATGCAATAGCAGAGACAAAATAGTTTTAAAATGTATTTTTTTCAAAATGTATTTCTTAGCACTTACTGTGCCATTTATTACAAACTACAGATTACCAAATTATATTCTATTTATTACACAAAGTAACGAGAAAAAACATATGATTTAGTATACACCAGTTTCGATTATTGTTACCTCATATCGTATTAATTTTGTCGAAAATCGTAATCTGTATTATGGTGAAATTTTTGAAATATTATATACTAAATTGTTAGTAAAATATCTATTTTATTGTTGATTTTTTTATGTTGCACTGTTTCTCAATTTCCGGTAATAATATACGTCAGCGTACTTTCTTGGCGAAGACACGCTTGGACAGTTGCGTGATATGGAATTTAAATTCCAAGAGAGGGAGGAAAACGAACGACCTTGGGTGTACTTTTGATCGCGACCGATCGAAATTCGTACGAACTATATAAGGCAAATGTCTCGAAATCGGAGCACCAGTTGAATTTGTGTCGACGAACAGTGCAAACATGGCAATTATCACCAAGGTGGGGACAACAATACTAACTACGTTTAACATAATAAGGAATAGTTTTGATTAATATGTTATGATATCGGATTTCAGTGTTTAGCTATCGCAGCTCTCGTAGGAGTAACCTGTGCGGGATTGGTGCCAGGGCACGTCGGTGGATACTCTCACGGCTACGCCGTAGCTCACGCAGCCCCCGCCATCGGCCATTACGGCTATGGGGGTTATGGATATGGCGCTCACGGCTACGGCGGATTAGGCCAGAGCTACGCCAACTACGTAAGCCATAACGCACACCCGGTGGCCTACGCCGCACATGGTCATGGCTACGGATTGGGATACGAACGCGCCTACGACGGCTATGCTGGCTACGGACACGGACACGGACACGACGACTACGTAATCGATTTGCGATAAAATATTTTTTTATTCTAATGAAGAACGTCGGGTACTATAATTTTTCTATTTGCAGTCTCACCCTAAATATCAATACAACTACGGCGTTGCCGATCATCACACCGGCGATGTAAAATCTCAACACGAAGTTCGCGATGGAGATGTCGTTAAAGGTAAAAAACAAAATCAAACACATTTAAAAAATATAATCAATACCATATTTCTTCAATGCAAATCCTTTTTTGTCAATTACAGGCCAATACTCCTTGGTGGAACCAGATGGTTCCGTAAGAACGGTCGACTACACAGCCGATGATGTCCACGGATTCAACGCGGTTGTGTCCAAAAGTGCACCAACAGTTCATCATTACTAAGTAATTGTTGACAATTAGGAAAATATTCCAGAAACTGACCACCGGCCATGTGCTACTCATTTAGTGAATATAATTTCAAATAGAAAAATCTAAGGCGTTTTGTAATTAATGTACAACAATAGAAATTCTCAACAAAGGAAAGATTTATAAAATTAGTGGATAAGTAACAGAAATATATTATATTGCAATATTTTGTGTTATTATTTTTACAGTACAATATTTTGTAGTATTTTCCATTTAAACAAATATATAATAGGGTAGAGCGGGTATATCCTATCTTTGACAACGTGTAACAATTTTTCTGATTGCTAATAGTCTAAGAGCCAGTGAACTATTTGACTAACCTGTTTTCTCAAAGCTAGAAATTTTTTGAATGATATTTTATTATCGGTACATTAAGAAAGTGCCGGTCTGGCAGGCATCTCGCGATTGCGTCTTCATCCCTCGAGCTTTTGAAAATGTATTTTTTTTTTAATTTGCTGTCACAAGGCTATAATTTCAATATGTTGTAATTTATATATGTTTAAGTGCAAAAAAAAAAATTAACAGACTATTCGGACGATTGTAAGTGTATGCCAGACGATTGCAAAGTTGTCATCGGGATAGTAATTCATAACCAGCTCCAACATAGTTAAAATTTTGAGGGTGTATTCTTTCGACTATTTACAAAGTGTATGTAAATAGCCAGACCATTCAGGCGATTGCAAGCATTTGCCAGTCGAGTACAATTGTATGCCCCCCATACAATTTTTTTTTGTTTCTGAAAAAATGTGAATGATAACTTTTAAGATGATATCGCTATTAAATTGTTATTAAACATCATAAGTAAAATTTCGGAATAAGCCAAAAAACGTGAATTTCAATCTAGTTTTATTTATTAAATGCAATACTTTTTACTTATTTATTTATGGACTGTTTTTTCAAAATTCATTTAATGCAATACTTAGGCTAAAATAAAGATTTTATATTAGGTTGTAACTTACTAAGCTTTTTCTTTTTGTCAATAAATTATATCAAATGTTTGTACATATGATTACATTTGGCCATTTGGTTTTAGTTTCTTCATAAAGCCATTTCTTAACGAATTTACTTAGCTAGTTGACATTTTCTTAACTCAGAATGGAAATATATCTATATTTTATATATATATATATATATTTATGTTAAATCTTTTTTAGTTAATAGGTTGGCAACTAAGTAAGTGCGCGTCTTTTGTTAGAAATTAGTAGTTATCGTTGGCAACTAATTAAGTGCGTATCGTTTGTTAGAAAATCAAGGACAATTTTTGCGTAGAATTAAATAACTTTTTTCTGTATACCATTTTGATAGATGACCTTTTGTAATTTTCCAAGAGGCATTATTATTCCAAGTTTATAAAACTTCTAGTTTTTATTAGCAAAAACTGAATTAGGCACAATTTGACACCATCATGATTTTTTTTTTAATTCAAGAGTTTTAAACAGATATATAGAAGATGGTTTGTGGTCAGAAATATTTGGCGGATGTGGAGAAAAATTTCAAGCCACCCCCAATAATTTTTAAATATAACCAAATTTTTTCTATTAGCCGAATCGATTATTGCTTTAATTAGGTTTTAACTGGACGATCAGAGCAGCATTGAGTGGAAATTCTTTGGGAACATGGTTTTACCCTTTGCAGAAATAAAAATGTAAAATTTGACTAAAATGTTTGTTTTAATATTCCATCTTTCAATAAAACGCTAAACGACAATTACATAACCGATCAAAAAAGTATTTTCTACCAATCTACAGCTAAATTTCTCACTATACAATAAAAAAAAGTGTTTAACATGTAGACTACTTTAACAAACCTAAAGAATCATTTGACGCAATCTAAGAATAAAAACTGCACTTAGTCGCCAACCTTATACTATTTAATGATACAATGAAAACTAGTTTGTTTTAAATTAATTCCATCTTTAGCCATAGTTACTGACAGTGAATACAAAACTAATGTCATATTTACGATTTTTCCGCTTTTAAAGCCTTGTATAAAACACTGTTCGCATAAAGCTTCGCAATTAACTTTAGTATAGTTAATATCACTTTTTTTGTGCACATTTCAAGTCGAGTCTTGTCACAGGCCTTAACATAAAGCACTTTGCCAAGCAGTCAGAAACTTGATTTGCCTAATTTTTGGGTAATTTTTATAAATTGGAATATTAAAGATTAAAATAATTAGTGAAGGGCTATTTGAACTATAGAATTTTTGCATTGCGCAACATTATTTTTCATAATGTTTAGTTCTATATAAGCAGTATCGCATATATCATTTTTAGATTATAATGGGTAGTTGTAGTTTCATTATAAAGTAACGAGAAATATTCAAATCTCAATTACCAAAATTTTCAAATTTCCCCCTGAAATTACAAATTGCCCCCCAGTGGGGCGTGCGCCCCACGTTGGGAAGCACTAGTCTATAATAATAATAAAATTATAGTTAACTACTAACTTGAGTTATAATCGACAGCGGCCTTAAGTAAATCATTTTTCGTGGCATTATATAAAAATTACATTAAAAAAAAACTTAACAGTCTTTTGTGCTGGTGTTAATTATGGAGACAGTGAAAATAATTTGTGTTATATGCAGGTTTGATACTTGCGGGAAAACAATAAAAATTTGTCTGGCATACACTTACAATTGTCCGAATTGCCTGTCCATTTATTTTTGCACTTAAACATATATAAATTACAACATATTGAAATTATAGCTTTGTGAAAGCAAGTTAATTTTTTTTTTAACTTTGCAATCGTCTGGCATACACTTACAATCGTCCGAATTGTCTGTCAATTTATTTTTGCACTTAAACATATATAAATTACAACATATTAAAATTATAGCTTTGTGAAAGCAAGTTAAAAAAATTTTTTTTTAAACTTTGCAATCGTCTGGCATACACTTATAATCGTCCAAATTGTCTGTCAATTAATTTTTGCACTTAAACATATATAAATTACAACATATTAAAATTATAGCTTTGTGTAAACAAGTTGAAAAAAATAATTTTTTTTTAAACTTTACAATCGTCTGGCATACACTTACAATCGTCCAAATAGTCTGTCAATTTATTTTTGCACTTAAACATATATAAATTACAACATATTAAAATTATAGCCTTGTGAAAGCAAGTTAAAAAAAATTTTTTTTTTACATTTTTAAAAGCTCGAGAGATGAAGACGCAATCGCGAGATGCCTGCCAGACCGGCGCTTTCTTAATGTACCGATAATAAAATATCATTTAAAAATTTCTAGCTTTGAGAAAACAGGTTAGTCAAATAGTTCACTGGCTCTTAGACTATTAGCAATCAGAAAAATTGTTACACGTTGTCAAAGATAGTATATACCCGCTCTACCCTATTATATATTTGTTTAAATGGAAAATACTACAAATTGTACTGTGAAAATAATAACACAAAATATTGCAATATAATATATTTCTGTTATTTATCCACTAATTTTATAAATCTTTCCTTTGTTGAGAATTTCTATTGTTGTACATTAATTACAAAACGCCTTAGATTTTTCTATTTGAAATTATATTCACTAAATGAGTAGCACATGGCCGGTGGTCAGTTTCTGGAATATTTTCCTAATTGTCAACAATTACTTAGTAATGATGAACTGTTGGTGCACTTTTGGACACAACCGCGTTGAATCCGTGGACATCATCGGCTGTGTAGTCGACCGTTCTTACGGAACCATCTGGTTCCACCAAGGAGTATTGGCCTGTAATTGACAAAAAAGGATTTGCATTGAAGAAATATTGTATTGATTATATTTTTTAAATGTGTTTGATTTTGTTTTTTACCTTTAACGACATCTCCATCGCGAACTTCGTGTTGAGATTTTACATCGCCGGTGTGATGATCGGCAACGCCGTAGTTGTATTGATATTTAGGGTGAGACTGCAAATAGAAAAGTTATAGTAGCCGACGTTCTTCATTAGAATAAAAAAATATTTTATCGCAAATCGATTACGTAGTAGTCGTGTCCGTGTCCGTGTCCGTAGCCAGCATAGCCGTCGTAGGCGCGTTCGTATCCCAATCCGTAGCCATGACCATGTGCGGCGTAGGCCACCGCGTGTGCGTTATGGCTTACGTAGTTGGCGTAGCTCTGGCCTAATCCGCCGTAGCCGTGAGCGCCATATCCATAACCCCCATAGCCGTAATGGCCGATGGCGGGGGCTGCGTGAGCTACGGCGTAGCCGTGAGAGTATCCACCGACGTGCCCTGGCACCAATCCCGCACAGGCTACTCCTACGAGAGCTGCGATAGCTAAACACTGAAATCCGATATCATCACATATTAATCAAAACTATTCCTTATTATGTTAAACGTAGTTAGTATTGTTGTCGCCACCTTGGTAATAATTGCCATGTTTGCACTGTTTGTGGACACAAATTCAACTGATACTTGAAAGTCGGGGAGTTCGTCTTATATACCATAGGCAAAAATTGTTTTACTTGCGTAATATTAATTATGTATGGTGAACGAGTAACAATTATATATAAATACATATTTAAATATACATATATAGCAATATGTGTATGTAAAATATGTATTGTAGCCATTATGTTATAAAATTATTTGTAAAAATATAGAAATGAATTTGATGATATGCATGCCTTTTTATACAAAACTTAAGTGTGCATACGAGTCAAGATGGCCAATAATAGTTACACATTGTTATACTTTGTTAACTCAATTTTGAAAAACTATTTTTTTAAGAAATATATTATTTCTAAGAAAATTTAAAGAATGAATGTTAATTCCATGTCATAATTTAATTTGATGGTTTATAGAAAATTTTAACATATATATATATATATATATATATATATATATATATGCCCTTAAAAACTAGAAATTAAATTAAACAATTTGTACGTTTATAATTCTGCTGTTGGTTTAATTTTTTAAAATCATTCAATAAAATCAAACAAAAATGTATTTCATTGTGATAGCTTCAAATAATCTCAAAATTATGCCATAATGAATGAATAGCATTTGTAAGAATATTCTTAAAGAAAAAGTTTGTGATTTTATTTCAATTTTTTTATCTTAGTATTTAATCGTCAAGATTGTCAATGAAAAATAAGTTTAACAATAATGTTTTATATCTGAAGTATAAAAATGAGTTTTGAAAAAGCTTGATAGCATAAATATAAATATAAATATAAATATATATATATATATATATATATATATATATATAAATAAATATATTTGTAATAGCCCAACCGTCGAATCAAAAAAAAAAGATTAAATAACAAAATTATTTATTCCATTAAACGTTTCGACACTTGATGTGTGTCATCATTCAGTAATCAAACCAGGAAAAACAGGAAACATTAATTATGACGTAAAATTGATTGAACACTAAATTTGTGTAAAATAATAAAATACTATTATATTAACAAACGAGAAATAGGAGGAGCACATATTGCCCTCCTATACTTAATGTTATTGGTAGCATAGCAATGTTTGCATTTAGTGTTCAATCAATTTTACATCATAATTAATGTTTCCTGTTTTTCCTGGTTTGATTACTGAATGATGACACACATCAAGTATCGAAACGTTTAATGGAATAAATAATTTTGTTATTTAATCTTTTTTTTAATTCGACGGTTGGGCTGCAAAAATATTACAAATATGTATCAACGTCGACAAAACTCTCATGATATAAATATATATAAATATAAATATATATATATGTATATGTATGTGTGCGTGTGTTGATAAAACTATAAACTATTTATTCAGGCATCCATCTAGATAATAAAGCTAAAGAAAACTATATTTTGTTTATTAAGGTGAATATAATGGTCCATACATTTAATTGATATTTCCTAGATTTTTTTATTATGTTGATAAGGGTTTCTTCTTCAGGCTATTAATTCAATAAATAAACTAGCTGTAAGTGGAATTCTGTCTTAAGGCAATTAAGGCATCGTGCCTTAAGGCAAATTGCTGGAACTTCCCGTACCAAAAATTATTATTTTTTAAACGTTCTTAATGTTAAATGATTAACATTTTTGAAAAAAAAATTACTTTGAAAAATATTTTTGAGAAACTATAAATTAGACAAAAAATTACTTTTTTTTGAAAAAAAAAAAATTGAAAAAATTTTTTTTTCTTTAATTTTTTTTTTTGAAAAAAATTTTTTTTTTTCATTTTGACATATTGTGGATGATCTGAACTTTTTTTTTCAAAGCAATCGTACTGCTTTAACTGCATAGGGACAAAATATAAAGCGCGTAAGCGCCGCGTCGCTGTCTAACGCATAAGCATTGGTACGGAACCCACAGGAATGTTAACAAAATGTATACTTATTGTAAAAACCTCTATAAAATATCTGATAATTTGATGTGCATATGTCATTTGATCATTTTTGACCGCCAAATGACTCATTTTTTTACTTTTGCCTCCATACCTTCATGAAAATTTTATCGATTCTTCATCTTGTCAATACAAGTAAAATGTTTTTTGAATTATTCAAATCGAACGCTCCGTTCTCTTAAAAACTGAGTTACCGTTGTCGGCACTTTTTGCCCCGTATCTTCGGAACGGCTAGACCTGCCTCCGCCAAAAACTAATCAGCACGTCTCCTTATCAATACGAATCGAATGTTTTTTTAATTATTCAAATCGGTTGATCCGTGTTCCCGAAATCGTCGACGAAAATTTGTATCAGCACATACATACACACACGTACATACATACATACATACACACACACACACACACACACACTTACATCCATTTTTTCTAAGGTATGCCAAAATATTCAGAAACCTCTGAAACGTAAAGATATATAAAAATTTTCATTTTTGATTTTTTTGCGATTACTATAACTTGCCCTACAGGAAGTTAAAAAGACCTTATCGAATTACCTTTTTCGTAATTCACGATTTCGCAAACCATAAAATAATATCACCGCCCGGCCGATATAGACTATTCATTTTACTAAACCTAAAATTGACAATACATCTTATAAAACAATTAAATAACGTATACTTGAAAATAATATTAAGGTCTCCTTATTAAAAAGCAGTGCTCACAACCATAAGAACAAACAACTAACAAATATGGATTTTCAAATATTGCCATTTATCTCCCGATATCTATGTCGAAGAAATCAAGGTGATGGCTAGCTATACATATTTCCTCTACTTTCAAATATTGTTGTTAATAAACCTTTAACACTACTTGTGTTTGAGATATCGGGGAATCTTTAAGCCCCGCACTACCCTATCTGATAATGTCATCAAGATTAAAATGTTAGGTTAAGAAATGAACATCACAACAAATTATAGTAGCAGTTCAAATATATATATATATATATATATATATATATATATATATATATATATATATATAGAAATATAACTTCAAGTGTTATTAACATCCCGTAGGGTAAGTTATTGTAATCGTCCAAAAATCGAAATAAAAAAAAATTACATTTCTTCACGTTTCAAAGGTTTTGGAATATGTTGGCATACCTCAGAAAAAATAGATGTGTGTGTATGTATAAATGAAAACAATTTTTCGTCCACGTTTTTGGGCGCACAAATGAACCGATTTGAATGGTTCAATAAACATTGGATTCCTATTGATAGTAAGATATGATGATTAGTTTTTGGTAAGGCAGGTCCAGCCGTTACGGAAATACGAAGCAAATAGTGTAGAAAATAGAAATTGAGTTTTTGAGAGATTTTTTAATGATTGGGGGAAGTGGTGATTAGTTTTTGGCAAAGGGAGGTCCTGTCGTTTCGGAGATACCGAGCAAAATGAGCAAAAAAATTGTAGATATGGATACAATTTTTCGTCCACGTTTTTGGACGCACGAATGAACCGATTTGAATAGTTCAATAAACATTCGATTCCAATTGATAAAGTGAATAGGGTAGGGCGGGGCTAGTTGAGCAAATTTTTACTCAAACGGATGTAGCTCCTCAATGAAAAGTCTCAATAAATTGCTATACGGCTTAATGAATTTCTTGTTTATCGCTTAACAAAAGTGTTAATACTAATTTTTGGTAATAAGTAAAATTTAAAAGCTACAGCTGTGTAAATGCAAAAAGTCAAGTATGCTCAATGTACCCCATAGGTGGGGCAAGTTGAGCACTAAAAAAGTATAATGAAATTATAGGTTCAATATTGATTAGTGATGAAATAAAATAAGTTTTTAATAACCAGTTCTATATTTATAGTCTTTATTGACAGAGAAAACAAAACTTATAGTAATTTGCTTTGAATAATTAACGATTAATTAACCTAGGAATTATTTTACCATTATATTCAGTATTTTGGTTTAAAATCATTATTTCTTTATATCATTACTCATAAACTTAGCTTAAATCTTAAACATAATAATTAATTTCTGGAAGTTAATGGTAATTGTCTTAGTGACAGAACAAGTTTAGCAACTATGCTCAACTTACCCCAACTCGGAATTTCAAAATAAAAGTGAGTTTTTAAAAAAACCGTGAGTACTATACCCAGAATCTCTGTGAATATTAAAAGTACTATAATTATATGGAAGAATATGAAATACCTGGTTAAAAATAAATAACATTTGACTAAACCAGACAAAAACTCGTTATGAATGACTTTTTTACTTTTTGGTCTCAAAATAAACGAAACGCCCGTGAGCCTCACTCATTTGTCCAGCGGCTACTAGCGATCGCGGGATGTCTATTTCTCCCAAATCTCTATCTTTCCGCCATATAATGCCTAAACGGACGGTGAATAGTTTTCGAGATATTTCTATTGCACAACTTGCCCCTATGCTCAACTAGCCCCGCCCTACCCTATCAAAAGTAGTTTGGATTTTAATTTTAATCACTAATATATTTCAAATAAATAATTTTAACTTTACTATTCAGTTAATATAATTCTTATAAATATTAGTCGATGTTCTTCATTTTCAATTTGATTAATTAAGTTTTGATTATTTACTTTTTTGTAAACATGTATAAATTACAGTATTTATAATAATCTTCATTTGAAAACATTTATTATTCCTCGAATATTAAATTATGATACGGGAAGTTCCAGAAATTTGCCCTTAGGCACGATGCCATACACCACTAGTTTTATCTGAAGATTGCATATAACGCCTGAAATATTTTACGTAGCTTGATCGAACATGGCAAAACATAATTTTAAAATAATTAATTATAATTCTGACATAACTTATATCCATTAAGAGAAATTATTGATAAAATAAATTTCGTAAAAAAAAATTTGATTAAAAAACACGTTATACTTAATTGTTTTATTATTATTATTTCACTTTGTTTATGGGTTTTTGCATTAGTAGTTAGAGCTATAGAATTTGAATCAGGGGTTCAGGATAGCAGTTCAGGGATAGCAGTGACATCACTTTTTATTTGGAAATGTAGATGTGCAAGATGTGCTATATATATATATATATATATATATATATACATATATAAATATATATATATATATATATATATCATATCAGCAATTCTTTGTTAACAGTATCACGCAAGGAAAATCATACATTATAAATAAATACTATAAATATTAAATAATACATGTAGAAAAATCATACATTACATATAAAATGAATATAGAAAAGTAAACAATATTAACTGAACATGTTTTGTTTTTAATTTTAAAACTGAAAATTTTCACTGACGACTGCCTGAAAATCATTATTCAAGATATGTCTCAACGTCGAACAAAAAAATCTAATTATTATATACATACATATATATATATATATATATATATATATATATATATGTATATATATATATATATGTATATATATATATATATATATATATGTATATATATATATTATATGTATATATATATATATATATATATATATATATATAAACTTGGTTTATAATGTATTGACTTAAAATCAAATACAGCCGAGTGTCCGTTATTTTTAATTTTACGTGATTGCATCAAATATATGTAATAATTTTTATCGGGTAACGCAACAATTGTTGTTAAAATAACACTTTTATTTTGTATCAATGGCACGGCCTACAAATGGCGATGATTCTGTAATAATGTTGCATACATTTATATTATAACACGAATGGAATTGCTCTAATTAAAATCGTTTTATGCATAAAATATCTGTGGTCATTTAAAATGGTCAGGACACGCTCGGATGATTGTAAGATAATGTGGTGCAAACGGCCTTGAAAGTACGTTCGAATACGTAAACTTGAATTGTATAAAAAGAGATTAGCGTACCTAATTCAGTATCAGTCAATTTAGTGTGATTAATTAAATAGGACATTAAAATGGCCTTCTTAAAGGTATGTGATCTACAAAAATATCTAAATATAACAATTGTGCTTTTATTTTATCAATGTCGAACTGACTTATCGAAATTTAACTTAGCGAAAATTTGGAAATGAACTTTGATTTAACTCTTATAATTAGACTTATAATAATAAGCTTACTCTTTTATCATACCTTACTTCAGATAACACAAGTCCACAATATAAAAAAAAGTTGTCTGTAGGTATATATATATATATATATATATATATATATATATATATATTCTAAAGTACTTTTTAACATTCAACATGAATCTAAAGTCAAAATTGGGGATCAAACTGAAAAAAAAACTGAGGAAAATAAAAAAAAAAAACGATAAAATCTTCGAACAAGTAGTTCTTTTGCATGATGATTGAAATCTTAGGATTTCTGTCGTTTGCTGATACTTTTCTCATTAAATGAAACACGCAACGGATTTCTGTAACGCTTTTTCATCTTTATTGAGTTTCTTTTTGTAGAATCTATTCTAAAATAAAAAAATCTTATTTTGGCATGAGTTTCTCAGAAAGTTAGTGGCTAAAAGCATTAGATTTTACGTGAAAATAGCCCTTGCACGATATTACGGCATCATTCAAACTAGTGGGGCATGGCATCGTGTCATAAGGCTGGAACTTCCCATATTAAATATTCGAAAGAAAAAGACAGTAATCAATAAATATTGATCAATGATTAATAACAATTATTTTAAACATTTTCTAATAGATAATTATAATCACTATATATTTTATCGTTCATATAATATACAGTGACGATCTTATCGCTCAAAAACACTTAAGAAAGTTTACATTAGCAAGAAGTGGCGAATGAATTCATCTGAGGATATATTTCTCACGATCAAAATAACGCGTTTGAAATATGTACTTTTTCACACTAAATCGTAAATTTAAAAAAAAATTATATTTGAAGTATAAAACTTTGTATATTTTTGAAAATTAAAAAAAAAAACATTTCTGAAAATTTTGAAACCGTTTAAGTAAACATTAAAAGTTAACAATCTTGGTATGGATTCCAACAAAATTGTAACAAAATTAATACTCATTTTTAAAAGTTTTATCTAATATCTAATAACTTGATGTGCATATGTCTAATGATCATTTTTGACAATCATCTTTTTTTTTGCTCTTTTGTCTGTATCTCCGAAACCGCTACACCTGCCTTACCAAAAATTTCATTAATTATTCATTTCCTCAACACAAGTAACATGTTTTTTGAATAATTCAAATCGCGTACTCCGTTATCTCAAAAATTGAATTACCGTTTTTGGCACTTTTATGTCCCGTATCTTCGAATCGGCTGGACCAAAAACCAATCAGCATCTTTTTTCATCGGTAGAAATCGATTTTTTGAGTCATTCAAATCGGTTGATTTGTGCGCCCGAAATCGTGGACAAAATATTGTATCTAAACATACACAAACACAAACACACATACATCCATTTTTTCTAATAATTAACTTCTAAAAAATGTTCAGAAACCTTCAAAACGTGAAGATAAGCAAAAATTTTCATATTCGATTTTTTGCGAAATCGTGGACAAAATGTTGTATCTAAACATACACAAACACAAACACACTTACATCCATTTTTTCTAACAATAAACTTCTAAAAAATGTTCAGAAACCTTCAAAACGTGAAGATAAGCAAACATTTTCATATTCGATTTTTTGCGATTACTATAACTTACGAAATTGTAGTAATAAAATTCATCACATAGAGATAGAGCAATTGTTTAAGTTGCTATCATCTATAGTTGCAAGTTGAGCAATCGAAATATCTCGAAAACTATTCACCGTCCGTTTAGGCATTATATGGCGGAAAGATAGAGGTTTGGTATCGCTAGTGGCCGCTGGACAAATTAGTAAGCCTCACGGGCGTTTTGTTTATTTTGAGACCAAAAAGTAAAAAAGTAATTAAAGTAATTCATCACAAGTTTTTGTCTGGTTTTGTCAAATGTTATTTATTTTTAATCAGGTAAATGTTATTCTTCCATATAATTATAGTACTTTTAATGTGCACAGAGATTCTGGGTATAATTCTCACGGTTTTTTTATAAACTCACTTTTATTTTGAAATTCTGAGTTGGGGTTAGTTGAGAATAGTTGCTAAACTTGTTCTGTCACTAAGACAATTACTATTAACTTCCAGCAATAGGTTTTGTTTTTTCTGTCAATGGAGACTATAAATATAGAACTGGTTATTAAAAACTTATTTTATTTTATCACTAATTGACATTGAACCTATGATTTCATTATACTTTCTTAGTGCTCAACTTGCCCCACCTATGGGGTACATTGAGCATACTTGACTTTTTGCATTTAAACAGCTGTAGCTTTTAAATTTTATTTATTACCAAAAAATAGTATTAACACTTTTGTTAAGCGATAAACAACAAATCCATCAAGCCGTATAGCAATTCATTGAGACTTTTCATTGAGAAGCTACATCCCTTTAAGTAAAAATTTGCTCTGAATTCTGAATTGTTTGACACCAAAAATGGGAAAAGTATGATGTCAATGTTAGGTTCAGAATTAATACGATGAAAAACGCTGGAATAAGTGATAAATTTATTTATAATAATATAAATTATTTGAAACAACTACCTTATTACATTATTGTATTACCGATTAAATTAGTAATACTGTCTAAAAATTTAAAAAATCCTGCTACCTTCTAATTATGAAAGAAATTGTACTTAAATTACTTTTTATAGATCAATAATTTAGTATGACACTTTTATTACTGATTGTTTATTATAAATCGCACTAGTGAATCCTGCTATAACCTCAATAATTATTCATTGAGGTTTCAATTTATTTTAATGCTCATTTTGTAATAGAATTTACGATTAAAATAAATTATTAAGTGTTGCCAACATATAAGAATATTTTTACTTTTATTGTTAAGCCAAAAAAATATACAAAAATTTTCGCAGCCGGTAGGATCCGAACCTACGCTCCCAGAGGGAATCTGTTTTCGAGTCAGACGCCTTAACCACTCGGCCACGACTGCTACAGGGAAATGGGTTGCAATTTGCTAACTAATTTCGCAGTATACAATGTTTTATTTTATTTACAAAATTATAATAATATTTATTCAGACTTGCAACAAATATTTGGGCACTATAATTGATATAATTAAATATGCATAAAATAATTTTTGTCTTATGGCAAGTTGAAGAAGTTTCCGAGATGAGTATATGATTTATTTTCAATATATTAATTTATCAAGGATTTAAAAGTATACTGTTATAATGTGAGAAATTATTGCAGAATATTCTATAATCTAAAGATGTCAGTTATTTTTGACAAATGATTTTTTTATTATTATTATCTCTTTTATTCACAACTGTCCAGTAAAGGACATTCAATAAATTTGATGAATTTACAATAGTCAGCCGAAACGGGACATTGTATACTACAAAGGCATGTTGGAAAAAACAACTCAGTAGTTGTTTTTCCATTCGATATAAAATTCACAATATTTTATTAATAATTATATAATTTTAACTATTTACTTATTAAATAATTTCTTATAAATAATGATTAAATTATTTCCATTTTTTATCAGGAGAGTTAATGGCTTAAATCCAGTGGCGCTTTTCTTTTCAATCTTCTTGGATAGTTTTCTGTTATCAACGAGCATGCTAATGAATTTGGGTGACTGATTAGCTTGTTCCTATACAAATGATTTAAATATTATATATTATTGAAAAACAAACACCCACGGCGGATTATTCGAAACTTTTGTTGTTTTAACCGACCTCCGTCGCGGGGTCTGAAAGCGTTGAACAAAGCGTGAACTCTTCGATTCTTAAACTTATTTCGCTACTGGTACATATTCAAAACACTTGCTTTATTAACTTCCCGTAGGGCAAGTTATAGTAATCGCAAAAAAATCGAAAATGAAAATTTTTATATATCTTTACGTTTCAGAGGTTTCTGAACATTTCGGCATACCTTAGAAAAAATGGATGTATGTATGTGTGTGTGTGTGTGTGTGTGTATGTATGTATGTATGTACGTGTGTGTATGTATGTGCGGATACAAATTTTCGTCGACGATTTTGCGAACACGGATCAACCGATTTCAATAATTCAAAAAAAATTCGATTCGTATTGATAAGGAGACGTGCTGATTAGTTTTTGGCGAAGGTCTAGCCGTTCCAAAGATATGGGGCAAAAAGTGCCAAAAACGGTACCTCCGTTTTTAAGAGAACGGAGCGTCCGATTTGAATAATTCAAAAAACATTTTATTTGTCTTGACAAGATGAAGAATCGATCAAATTTTCATGAAAGTAGATCCAGCGGTTTCGGAGATATAGAGGAAAAAGTAAAAAAATGAAATAAAATTTTTTTTTCGAAAAAACTAATTATTTGTCCAATTTATAGTTTCTCAAAAATCTTATTTTTTCAAAGTAAATTTTTTTCAAAAATGTTAATCGTTTTTAAAAAAATAATAATTTTTGGTACGGGAAGTTCCAGCAATTTGCCTCATGGCACGATGCCTTAATTGCCTTAAGACAGAATTCCACTTACAGCTAGTTTTTTAAAAAAATTGTACATTGTTAACGTCCCGTAGAGTAAGTTATAGTAATCGCAAAAAAATCGAAAATAAAAATTTTTATATATCTTTACGTGTGTGTGTGCGTGTATGTATGTGTGTGCGGATACAAATTTTATTCGACGATTTTGGGAACACGGATGAATCAATTTAAATAATTCAAAAAACATTCGATTCGTATTGATAACGAGACGTGCTGATTAATTTTTGGCAGAGGCAGGTCTAGCCGTTCCGAAGATATGGGGCAAAAAGTGCCAAAAATGGTACCTCAGTTTTTAAGAGAACAGAGCGTCCGATTTTAATAATTCAAATAAGCATTTTACTTGTATTGAGAAGATAAAGAATTGATCAAACTTTCATAAAGGTAGGTCTAGCGGTTTCGGAGACCTAACGAAAAAAGTAAAAAAAATGCCATTTGGCGGTCAAAAATGATCATTAGACATATGCACATCAAATTATCAGATATTTTATAGAGATTTTAACAATAAGTATAAATTTCGTGTACATTCCTATAGGTTCCGTATCAATGTTTATCCGTTAGACAGCGACGCGGTGCTTACGCGCTTTGTATTTTGTCTCTATGCAGTTAAAGCAGTACGATTGCTTTGAAAAAAAGTTCAGATCTTCCAAAATATGTCAAAATAAAGAAAACCTTTTTTTCAAAAAAAAAAAAATTGAAAAAAAAAAAAAAAAATTTTTTATTTTTTTTTTTAAAAAAAGTAATTTTTTGTTCAATTTATAGTTTCTCAAAAATCTTATTTTTTCGAAGTAAATTTTTTTCAAAAATGTTAATCGCTTTTAAAAAAATAATAATTTTTGGTACGGGAAGTTCTAGCAATTTGCCTTAAGGCATGATGCCTTAATTGCCTTAAGACAGAATTCCACTTATAGCTAGTGTTATCGTAGCATAGTGGCGGACATAGCTCAGAGGTAGCATGTGCGACTTACAAGCCGGAGATCGTTGGTACGATCCCCGGCGCTTCCAAATGTAAAATATCGATAGAATGTATAAGAATTTCAAGTGTGAGATGTATGTAAAAAAATAATTATTAGGTATATAAGTTATTAGAATGTAAAGAAATTGAGCTAGCATTGAAAATAAAAATGAAATAGTAAAAAGAAGAAAGAAGATAATAAGAGAAGAATGAAGATAAGTTAAACTATGTAGAAGAAGAAAGAAAGTATATAGTATAAAAAGAATAGAATCTATATATAAATTGAATATGATATAAAATTTAGTACAGAATTTAAATAAATGTTGTAGGTGGCTAAATGCTTTGAGTAAGCGAAGCCAAATAAAAACGTAGCATTAAACAAGTGGTGCTTAGCAATGTGGCTAATAGCTGGAACATAAATTACCGCAAATTAAATGTATTTCTCACGAAGCTTTAATTTTCTTGAAATTTTTGAAAAAAAAATAGATTTGAAACATTTCATTTTTTTGAAAATAAAAAAAAATTAACACTTTTGAAAATTTTGAAAACATTTGAAAAGCGAACTGTTTTGATTTTGATTTATTGTTGACAATTTTGAATCTTTCTCGAAGAAATTTCAAAGTGCAGCCTTTTAGAGACGAAATATCGTAAGCGCCGCGTCGCAGAGTTACTGTTAAACAGTATAAATCTTCATGCGGAACCCATGAAAATGTGAAAAAAGTTAGTACTTATTATTGAAATCTTTATAAAATATCTGATATTTTAATGTGCATAATAAGTGCAGTGATTAGTTATGGCAACCAAATGACACTATTTTAGGGAGCGTAATTAATCACGTGAGGTTTTTAGGGGGAGAAGGAACCTGACAAAAAATCACAAAATATCACGTGATGGAGGTAGGGGTATAGTACGATATTACGTGTATTTATTTTTTAACTGATTTTTTTTTTAATTCAAATATTTTCAAAAAAAAAAAAAAAATACAGTTTTATCACGTAACTAAAAATACACGTTATGTTTGGTGGGAGATGGGGGGTAAATTTGAATATTACCAAGAGGGAGGGGGCAATCCAGCAACTTGCCTTAAGGCAGTGAACGATGCCAATTATTTTTTTAATTTTATTATAATTTTCACGTTTAGTAATTATGTTTTAGTGCATTCCAATTTTGGCCGTAATCGCCGTCGCGCGCGGCAGCTTGGTCCCAGCTCATTTGGGAGTACAAGCTCACGGTTATTCCGTGACCCACCATGGCTCGCATGTCCCCCATCACTCTTATGGCGCACACGGCTACGGTTACGGCGGATTGGGTCATAGCTACGCTCACTCAGTCAGTTATCACGGAAATCATGCGGTAGCCTACGCTGGACATGGGCTGAATTATGGCAGCCATGGACTTGCCTACACCGGACACGGTTTGGGATACAGCGGGTACGGTTTGGGATATGCTGGACACGGATACGGACACCACGGTTATGCAGGACATAGTTTTGGTCATGATCACTATGTGAGTATTAAAAATGAATTGAATATATTGTGAAAACATTACTCTTGCTAACACACAAAACACTTTCTTCTCGCGGCAAATATCGTGTGGGCAAAATTTTAGAAAAACCTTTATCACGCAGAAAAATCATAAATTTTAATTTATTTTTATTATAAGTTTTGTTAAAACAGATAATAAATATGAAGCAATAAGAACTAATATTTAAAATATGATGCAAAGTATTCCTTAGATACTAATAAAAAATTAGAAAAGTAATGGAAAAAATGTGTAGAAAGAAAATAATGAAAAAAATTCTATTAAAATATTGGAAACAATATATAGTAATAATGGCAAAAATAATAATACGTCGCATACAAAATTGTTAAAAATATATAAGGTAGGGCTGGGCACAAATGTCCAATTAGAATTTGAGTAATCGTATTGTGAAAACCAAACCAATTATATAGCTACAAATAACACATATCAAACAATCAACTATTGAACTATGTTCAGTAAAATAACCAGTTATGTCTACAATTGTGTTTGAACTACTTTTCTAAAATTTGTCATCTGCCCCTTTTTAACCCATAATCGGGTTAAAATAGGATTGACAGAACTAACATTTTCAATATCTTAAAATTTGCTATTTTAATTTTAAAGAGATTGTACAAAATAATAGATACATAGTACAACTAGCGAAAATATGAATTTTATAGGCATATGTTTAGAAATCTCAATTAAATAACTTAATTTACATTTTTGTTTACTATTTTTTATTGTTTACATCTTTGCCAGGGTAAAGGTTCAGTTGGTCCTTTTTACTCCACCTAGGTGTAAGTTTTTATAGAGCTTTTATAAAAAAAACTGCTAAATCAAACTTAAAATTAATAATACATATTATAAAACAATCAAATAACAAGTACTTAAAAATTCTATTAAGGTCTCGTAATCTAACCCAAAGTGCTTATAACCAAAAAGCGAAAAAAAATACTTTGGTTGTGAATTTTCAAACATTGCCTTTTATCTTCTGAGTCGTAAGGCTCAAGGTGATTTCTGGTTATACATCTTCTTTGCTCTACGTTCAAATATTTTTGTTAATCTTTTTTATTAATCGCATTAATTGAATTACAAATTACAAATTTTTATAATCAAAATGGCTTTCAAGAAATAATTAACGTCAATAATTAATTTTAGCTTACAACTTCTATAAATTCAATCGATGGATTCGGTATGCAACTTTTTAATTTATTAGCCTTCCAAATATGTCAACTAAGCAATCATAAATTCCACAGGTTTTTATTAAAATACTAGAAGCCATTAGCTTCTATAACAACTCTGAATCTTTTTTAACTTTGCTTGTTCTTGAGATTTTTTACCCGCGTACCTTTAAGCCCCGTTCAACCCTAAACAAAACTAGAATAATAAAAAATATAAGAAAGTAGTAACTAATTTTAATATTTTTTTTAATAAGCCTTATTTCTTAAGTAATTGTAAAGATCAGCTAATCATTTCAAAACTTTTCTGATAATATTTTAAAAATTGAACAAAAGTTTTAGATCAAATCGTATAGATCAATTTTTTTTAAAAGAAAGGAAGCTAGTGTACTTAATAAGACAATTAATTAATAAGAACAAATAATAACTAATGAGTCTCTATCTCTTATATTAGATTTATTAGATTTAGAGGATATTACGATATTTTAAATTGAAATCGATCAAATTGATATATTAAATTAAGTTCACATTTTTTAAAAAATAACAAACAGAAGCAAAAGATAAATAAAATAAAGAATGCTTGATAATTGCTGATGTAATGAAATCTTGTTAGCATAATTTCTTGAGAAATTTAACGCCTTTTCTGAAAAATGAAGCAGTATCAAATATTCCATAAAAAAATATTTTATGATTAAGAAACGTGGCTATAATAGATAGGTATATTAATATTATTGAAAAATTCTAGATTATAGACGTGAGGATACCCCTGTACTTCTTGAAGACACAATTTATATATTCAGAGTTGTTATAGAAGCTAATGGCTTCTAGTATTTTAATAAAAACCTGTGGAATTTATGATTGCTTAGTTGACATATTTGGAAGACTAATAAATTAAAAAGTTGCATACCGAATCCCTCGATTGAATTTATAGAAGTTGTAAGCTAAAATTAATTATTGACGTTAATTATTTCTTGAAAGCCATTTTGATTATAAAAATTTGTAATTTGTAATTCAATTAATGCGATTAATAAATACAATATTTTTTTTTACTCTAGGCTCACCCCAAATACTCTTATAACTATGGTGTAGCTGACCATCACACTGGTGATATTAAATCTCAACATGAAGTACGCGATGGTGATGTAGTTAAAGGTAAATAATCTAATTTATAATTATAACAACGTAATTATTTCTGTGAATATAACAATTAAAGTCGTATAATTTTTTTATAGGACAATATTCACTGGTTGAGCCCGATGGTTCCGTGCGCACTGTGAAATACGCCGCCGATGGTGTCAATGGATTCAACGCAGTGGTGTCCAAGAGTGCACCAACTGTCCATGCTGTTCCCGTACACCACGGCCATCACTATTAACAGATCTCAAAATTCCATGCAATACTATGACTAACAATACTGATAATAATCATTAAAATTGAGTTATGTAATAAATGTGTATATATAATTAATTACAATAGCAATAAATATGTGACTAAGTGACAATTAAATTCATATCTTTTATTAATTCCCTATTGATAATATATAATATATCAAACTACATTAGACATAACTATATTGCTATTGAAAATACCATTAATAAAATAAAACTAGTGGGGTGGGTGGCATCGTGCCTTAAGGCAAATTGCTGGAACTTCCCGTACCGTAACAAAATGTTCGAGGAATACTGAATGTTTTCAAATAGATTATTATAAATATTGTAACATTGTCTAATATTTATAAGAATTATATAAACTGAATTGCAACGTTGAAATTATTTGTTTAAAGTATATTAGCAGTCTTGCGTGAGCATTCGTAGCGTACACATCGTTCGAAATAAATATATATTTTTTGAAGTTTAGTGAAAGTAAACCTTGTACCTGTTGTGTTTTGATAGTGAGCTGATAAACAAACAATGGAGTCGGGCCCGTACGGGCCAGAGGGCGGACGACCGCCTGATAAAGGCATTACACAACATTCAGATTTAGGCGCAACCATTGCAGGTGCAATGCACGTGCTAAATGACCTTGAAGATTTTAACAATGAAAGTAGTATGGATTATAGTATAGATGATCAAGAAATAGATTTAAGTAGTTGTGAAAGTATTCACAATTTAGATAGTAAATCTAATAAAAACAATAATGGAATTAATAAAACTAATCCCACAAAAGTTAATAAAAAAGAAACAAAGCTAAGAAATTCTAATTATGTAAATAGTAATAAAGAAAATAAAATTAACAGGACCATGAAATTCATTAAAAAGGTGACTGGTGCAAAAAATAACAAAGTCAAAAGATTAGAAAGTGAAGTTAATTCAAAAGTTGAAGTTCAGAAAAGTAATGATACAATAAATAAAAATGTAAAGGCTATTCAACGCAGTAGTAATGATAAAGTAATGGAAGAAGCTGATAGTGTACTTAATGCGAATAATGAAGAAAATGTTAATCAGAATGAATCAAATTCTATTAACAATAACATGGTTAGTGAAGAAATGGTTGAGATGAATGAAGTAAAGTCTAGTAACTATGCTCGAAACAATAAAATACGATTTGAAGAAGACGATAAAGGACCATATCATATATATGTGGAATCAATAAATAAAAATATTGGAAGGTTACATCACATGGCAATTGGAAGGATGTTATATAAATCAGTTCCAAAATTGAAGACAGAATTAACAGAAATTGTACAAATTGGAAAAAAACAAAATAAAATTAGTAATTAAAATGCAGAAATAGCCAATAGTTTACTGGAAGATGAATTTTTCAAGATGAATAATCTCAGGACCTACATTCCTAAATATCTAGTAGTAAGACAGGGGATAATATTTGACGTTGATATTAATTTATCGGAAGACGAAATAATGGAAGTTATAGAATCTGATTATCCAGTGGTGGAAGTAAAATGTTTAAAGTCAAAAAGAGGTAATAACATCAATTATAAATTGCAATGTGTGAAATTAACATTCAGGGGCTCCAAATTGCCGGAGAAAATTTCAATATATTCAGTAAAATGTAGGGTTAGTCCATACATTAAAAAAGTTGTGCAGTGTCATAATTGTTGGTTCTTTGGTCATATAAAAGAACAATGTAAAAGTAAAAAAAGATGTCCGAAATGTTCAGAACAACATGGATTAGAAGCCTGTACTGAAATTTTAAACTTAAGATGCTGTTTATGCTCCGGGGAACACGTTGCAAATAGTACTGAATGCCCGGAATTCAAAAGGCATAAAAATATTTATGAATTGATGGGGACTCATAATATAGCTTTTCATGAGGCGAGACATATTTTGCGAAATGACAAATATTCAAGAGTTGTTAAATTTAACCCTTACACTATAGATAAGGAAAAAGATTTTCCGACGATAAAAGAAAAAAGGAGGGATGAATACGGACTAGAAAAAAGTTACTGTGATAAAAATAAATATAACGAATTATCAAAATTAATAGAAGAAGAAAAGGATACAGAAGAAGAAGACATAGTATGGATTAGAAAACCAAAAAGGTCACATGTCAAAAATGTAACAAGGGTAGGAGGTCAAGGTACGTCTAAAGTATCTAAGTATAATAATATAAATAATGAGACGGATATTAAAAGGGTAAGTAATAGAGAAATAATTAGTAGAAAAAGGCCGATTAAAACGTCGGAAGATAATACGGATCAAGAAGGAAATGAATCAAGAAAAGAAGAAAATGATCCACTCGAAATTCTTAAGCAGTTAGTTACACAAATTATATTAATAAATAGATCTGACGATTCTTCCATAAATAGATTACTGAGTATTGTGATGAGTAAATTGGAAAAAGATAAGAGAACTACAGGAAGTTAAATTAATAGAAACAATATACACAATATAAATAAGCCAAAATGAATTTAAAAATACTACAATTAAACTGCAGATCATTGAAAGCAAATAAAGAAAGTATAGAACATTTCTTATACAATAATCAGATTTCGATAGCGGCCCTTTCCGAAACATGGTTCAATCCTAATGCAGTATACAAAATCAAGGGGTATAAGATTTTTTGGAAAGATAGAGAAGATGGATACGGCGGAGCAGCCATCATCGTCAAAAACAACATAGATTGTGATGAATATGAAACAATAAACAACAATAAGAATATACAAATATGTGCGGTAACAATTAAAACAAATATAAACTTTTGCTTAGTTTCCATTTATTGCTCAAATAGAGAAGAAATAGATTTTACTGATGTGAGGAAAACTATAGAAGGGATCCATTTAAAAACATTGATCGTTGGAGATTTCAACAGCCATCACTTTGCATGGGGAAGTATGGCAAACAACACATCAGGAATAAAATTACAAAAAATCATAGAAGATCATTCATTAATAATTATCAACAACGGCAAACCCACAACAATCGAGACAAGAAACAAAAAAGCGACGAATATAGATTTATCTTTATGCTCCAGCAATCTCACAGATTATATCAGATGGGAAATACTCGAAGAATCTCTTGGAGCTAACCACTTACCAATTATAATACATATTTACACAAATGCAATTTCAAACATCAAAATCTTCCCAACAAAAAAATGGAATACGAATCAGGCCAATTGGAAAGGATATGGCGAAGAAATTTCAAAAACTCTCCAAAACTCCAACATACCTAATACAGGAAAACAAAAATATGAATTGTATAGATCACGCTGCAGAGAAAAACATAAAGAAATGCCAAGTGATAATTAGCTCAACCTTCAAACCAGCAGCATGGTGGGATCAAGAATGTGATATTATGGTAAACGCAAGAAAAAACGCATTTACACAAATGCGCAGAAAATATAATTATGATAATTTTATCCTATACCAAAAAATAAATGCACAAACCAAGAGATTTTTAAAGAACAAGAAAATACAAAAATGGGCGGAATACACAAGTTCAATTAACAAAATCCGGCTACAATTTGGAGGAAAATCAAAATATTCAACAACAAAAACACAAACAGGAACATAAATCCAAATTTTACGGAAGAATGTGGACCAGATTATGTCTGTAACAAACAAGATATATTTAGTAAGAATAATAATGAAGAAACAGAATTAATGTCACCTTTCAAATATAATGAATTGAGAAGAGCTCTAAAAAACAGAAAGAACACGGCTCCAGGTAAGGATAACATTTCATATAATATGATCAATAATAGTCCAACTAATTTTGAAATGGAACTTTTAAATGTATTCAATAATATGATCACACACCACTGAATTCCTGAAAAATGGAAAGAAATAATTGTAGTACCAATAATTAAACCTAATAGAAACCCAAAATCTATAGACTCTTATAGACCAATATCCCTAATATCATGTGTAGCAAAGATTTTCGAACGAATGATAAAAGAAAGACTGAAATGGTACATTGAAAACAAGAACATACTCCATGATACCGTATTTGGTTTTAGAAGCGGAAGAGGAACAATACATTTATTGAGTACCCTTACCACCGACATAAATATATCGACTTCAAACAATGAATATATGTTGCTACTGTCAATAGATATTGACAAAGCCTATGAAAACGTAGACCATAATATTCTACAGAAAAAAACTACGGAATATAAATATCCCAGAGAATATAATTAAAATAATATTGGAGTTGATATCACCAAGATATATTTATCTACGAACTAATGGAGATATGATCGGCCCTAGATCAGCATACAACGGGATCATACAAGGTTCCATTTTAAGCCCTACATTATTCAACATATATACTGCGGATTACCATAAGATACCTGATACAAGTGTTAAAATATTACAATATGCCGACGACATTTGTTTATACATATCAAGACCGTCAATAGAATCATGTATAACGCAAATGAACTATGCTATTAAAGAAAACATAAAATGGTTATCAAGCAATAATTTAAATATATCACCAACCAAAAGCTCAGCAACGATTTACACTAGACACACACTCCCCCAGAACATAGGTCACATAAGGGTTGGAACTCAAGATGTTATAATAAAAGACAACGTGAAAATACTAGGCATAATCTTTGACGCCAAAATGACATTTAAAAAGCATATACAAGAATTATCAAGAAAATGCGAAACAGGCATCAATATACTTCGTAAAATAACAAATACTAGATGGGGAGCACACCCAGAGACATGCCTTTTACTATACAGAAATTTGATTAGAACTCAAATAGATCACGGATGCTTTATATATGGAACAACGTCAAAAACTGAACAAAACAAACTTGATAAAATTCAATATTCCGCAATAAGAACATGCATGGGGGCATTTAGATCAACACCGACAAATGCGTTATTAACAGAAGCAGGAGAACCTCCTCTGAGCATGAGAAGAGAGATTCTAGCAAACAGATTCTTGATGAAAAAACTTAATGGATCATGTAAATTATTACCCAAACAGTTAGAAAAACTAGCAAGATTACATTACTCAACACGCTACTGGACAAACAAACCAGCTCCATCACTAATGAATAGTTTTTATACAATTAAACCTCACGAAGAGAACATCATAATCAATGATAAAACTCCATATTACATCTACCCACCGCTAAACGATTACATTAAACCATACATTGATATAGATAAGAGCACAAATATAGCAAACACGGACATATATATCCGTGAATTAGAACTTCATATCAACTCAAATTGGCCGGATTATTTGCAAATATATACTGATGGCTCTAAAACATTAGAGGGAACCGGATGTGCCATACATATCCCAAGAATCCATTACAGTAACAAAGTAAGACTTCTAGACTATACATCCATATTTTCAGCGGAACTTATAGCGATATACACTGCCGTAAAATATGTGAATGACAATAATATTAACAAATCTTTGATACTAAGTGACAGCAAATCAAGTCTAACAGCCATAAAACACGCCAATAAACATTCAAATATAATAATATACAAAATTATAGAAATCATAAAGAAAATCAATACTGATGATAAATCCATGATTCTGCTTTGGATAAAGGATCATTCTAATATAAAAGGCAATGAGATGGCAGACAATCTAGCTAAAGAAGCATGCACGAGCGGCGATCAATTTGCAAAAACTGCTGCGCTAGATTTAAAACATTTAATAAAACGACAAGGTTTGGAACTATGGCAGAAGTCTCACTCAGAAACTACAAAGGCAAAAGGATTCATATATGCACTGACGAGAGAGATTGTTTCACCAAACACATGGTTTAAAAACATAGAAGAAAGTCGAAATTTTATTACAGTAATCTGCAGATTGAGACTCGGACACTCCTACTGCAAATCGCATCTGAAGAGAATTGGTATCTTACAGGATCCAAAGTGTGACTGTGGAAGCCTAGAAACACTCGATCATTTATTTTGGGAATGTAATTTTTATCAGCAAGAAAGATCAAAATTATTCAAGAATTTACAAAACGTAAAGATTATTTTTCCCATCAATGTACAAATACTTATATCAAGTAATGACATAAGGATAATAAATATTTATATAATTTTATAAGTAATAGCAAAATTAATTTATAGCATAATTATTATTATATAAGTACCAATGTATTGTATAGAACTGCTACAACTGTATAGATAATTGTAATGGCAAAATGATGTAAATCAGAAGCCAAAATAAATAAATAAAAAAAAATATAAAAAAAAATATATTAGAACTATAGTCAGAATTAAAAATAAAATCTGAATTATTTTCGATATACAAAAAATTAAAAAAAAAAAGTTGAAACAAAAATTTTTTTTCCAAAATTTATTATTTTGTTAAGACAAGCAGAAAGTTCTTTGAATCATTTAAATCGGACGCTTAGTTCTCTCAAAAACTGCCATTTTTTACATATTTAGCTCCGTATCTTCGAAATGGCTGGGCCTGCCTTTGCCAAAAACTAATAAACACTTCTCCCAATCATAACTAATTGAGTGTGTTTTAAATCATTCAAATCGGATACTCCGTTCTCTCAAAAAGTCGATTTCTATTTTCTGCACTCTTTGCTCCGTATCTCCGAAACGGCTGGACCTGCCTTAGCCTAAAACTAATCAGCTCACTATACATAGTAGACTCGATGCTAAATCTTATATCTTGAAATGCAAAAAGGGATTCCAGAAAGCCTGTGGATGCAGAAAATCTGGATTGAAGTGCTCCGTTATCTGTACGAATTGTAGTAGTATCTGTGATAATTAACAAATTCCATCACAAGATAGGGACGAAGAGGAAGAAACGGACACTATTTTCCAAGAGGATTGAAACAATATGAGGATACCACGATAAAAAACTAAAACTAAAAAAAATTACGTATATTTATTTATTCATTTATTTATTGAAATTAATAATTTAACTACTCGTCCGTTCTATGATACCATTATAACAAGTACATCATAACAATGTTAATATGTTAGAATGTTGCTATTATTTATTTATTTATTATTTAATTTATTTACATTATTACTTTTAATTAATTTATAAGTATTTTAACAGGCCAATGTAAATGATACACCACGTTACTGGTTAAGCAGTCCCGCAAAAATAAGCAATTTTTTCGATGTTTTACAAAATATACCTGAGCCTGCAAATGAGCTGAAAACAATTATTTATAAGCCACCATCTATTTTCGTACATAAGGTTGATGACATTAAACCTTTAACACGATTACTTGATACGCACGCACCTAAACAACACACTATTAAAATAATAAACAATAACTCGGTAAAAATACAAGTTGCTGATTCGCAAACGTACAATAAAGTTCTCAAACATTTGAAACTAGAAAATTAGAAATACGGAAATGCACTCGTTCCAGGACAGAAACGCGAGAACCTTTAAGGTAGTTATCAGAAATCTTCACCACAGTGTTGATATTAATGACCTAAAAACAGAGATTGAAACACATGGCCACACTGTAGCGCGTATTGAAAATATGATGCACAAAACCAAAAAAGTTCCACTTAAACTGTTTTTGGTTGAATTAGAACGAAAAAACAATAACAGCGAAATATACAAAATTGAATTCCTAAACCGAACAAAAATCATCATCGAAGCTAAACACCGAAAAAAAGAAATACGACAATGCAAAAGATGTCAAAGATATGGTCACACAAAATCTTATTGCTATAGACAGCCAAGGTGCGTAAAATGCGCAGGTGATCACATTTCGAAAGAATGCGAATGAAGAGATAAAATCAATGAAGGAGTAAAATGCGTAATTTGTAAAACTGGAAATCACACAGCCAACTATAAAGGGTGCGAAATATACCGAGAGGCCATAGCACGAAAGTTTCCACCCCTTCAAAAAAGAACAAATGAAAACAGAATAAATTATTCTACAGTCAAACCAGGTACATCCTATGCTCAAGTGATTAATTCACAAACCCGTAACGCCGGTAACAACAACAACAATGAAAATATCGAAAACACACCAAACTCACTAAACACCCATCGAAACGATATCAACGAGTTGAAATCAATGTTGAAGACACTAGTAGATCGGATGAGCGTTATGCTCAATCTCCTAACAGCCGCTGTACAAAACCGATTGAATTAATGGATTATCTACGCATAGGAATATGGAACGCAAACGGTCTTGTGCAGCATCGCCAAGTACTTCAATATTTTCTAAAGGAACAAAATATAGATGTAATGCTCATTTCAGAAACACACTTCACCTGTAGAAGTTTTCTGAAAATTTCAGGATATATTATTAACTTCCCGTAGGGTAAGTTATAGTAATCGCAAAAAATCGAAAATGAAAATTTTTATATATCTTTACATTTGAGAGGTTTCTGAATGTTTTGGCATACCTTAAAAAAAATGAATGTATGTGTGTGTGTGTGTGTGTGTGCGCGCGTAGTATGTATGTGTGTGCGCATACAAATTTTCGTCGACGATTTCGGGAACACGGAAGAAGCAATTTGAATAATTTAAAAAACATTCGATCCGTATTGATAAGGAGACGTGCTGATTAGTTTTTGGCGGAGGTAGGTCTAGCCGTTCCGAAGATATGAGGCAAAAAGTGCCAAAAACGGTACCTCAGTTTTTAATAGAACGGAGCGTCCGATTTCAATACTTCAAAAAACATTTTACTTGTATTGACAAGATAAAGATTTGATCAAATTTTTATAAGGGCAGGTTTAGCGGTTTCGGAGATATAACAAAAAAGTAAAAAAAAAATGCCATTTGGCGGTCAAAAATGATTATTAGACATATGCACATCAAATTATCAGATATTTTATAGAGATTTTAACAATAAGTATAAATTTTGTTTACATTCCTATGAGTTCCGTACCTATGTTTACCCGTTAGACAGCGACGCGGCGCTTACGCGCTTTATATTTTGTCTCTATGCATTTAAAGCAGTACGATTGCTTTGAAAAAAAGTTCAGATCTTCCAACATATATCAAAATAAAGAAAACATTTTTTTTTTTCAAAAAAAAAGATTTAAAAAAAAAAATTAAATAATTTTTTTTTTCAATTTTTTTTTCAAAAAAAAGTAATTTTTTGTCAAATTTATAGTTTCTCAAAAATCTTATTTTTTCGAAGTAATTTTTTTTCAAAAATGTTAATCGTTTTTAAAAAAAATAATAATTTTTGGTACGGGAAGTTCCAGCAATTTGCCTTAAGGCACGATGCCCTAATTTCCTTAAGACAGAATTTCACTTACAGCTAGTTTATAATTCTAATTATCCAGATGGTTCAGCTCATGAGGGTAGCGCAATTTTAATTAAATCTTCAATAAAACACTATCCATCAACATTTATCTCTAAAGACTACATCCAAGCCACAAATATCGTAGTAGAAGAGTTTTGTAGTAAGATGACTATATCTGCAGTCTACTTGCCACCGCGGCACAAAATCACCTTTGATAATTTCAAAACATTCCGAAATGAATTAGGTGCCAAATTCATCTGTGGAGGCGATTTCAATGCCAAAAATGTTCAATGGGGTAGCACACTTAATAATCCAAGAGGCAATGAATTACTTAAGGCAATTCAGTCCAACAATTGCTCATGCAGTTCGACTGGTGAGCCGACCTACTGGCCTAGCAATCTGAACAAGATTCCAGATGTATTAGATTTCTGTATTTTTAAAGGCACTGGAAGTCATCAACTCAAAGCGGAATCTAGTCTAGATCTCAGTTTGGACCATTCTCCAATTATTATTACTTATAATGGGCGACAAATGGAGTACAAACAACTTCAATGTTCATATAAATTTTTAAACTGGGATGAGTTTCAAAAAGGTGTCGATGAAGCCCTCAATTATAATGTGCCAGTTAAGAATGAAGCTGACTTGAATGAAATTAAAAAAAAAAGTTGAAACAAAAATTTTTTTTCCAAAATTTATTATTTTGTTAAGACAAGCAGAAAGTTCTTTGAATCATTTAAATCGGACGCTTAGTTCTCTCAAAAACTGCCATTTTTTACATATTTAGCTCCGTATCTTCGAAATGGCTGGGCCTGCCTTTGCCAAAAACTAATAAACACTTCTCCCAATCATTACTAATTGAGTGTGTTTTAAATCATTCAAATCGGATACTCCGTTCTCTCAAAAAGTCGATTTCTATTTTCTGCACTCTTTGCTCCGTATCTCCGAAACGGCTGGACCTGCCTTAGCCTAAAACTAATCAGCTCACTATACATAGTAGACTCGATGCTAAATCTTATATCTTGAAATGCAAAAAGGGATTCCAGAAAGCCTGTGGATGCAGAAAATCTGGATTGAAGTGCTCCGTTATCTGTACGAATTGTAGTAGTATCTGTGATAATTAACAAATTCCATCACAAGATAGGGACGAAGAGGAAGAAACGGACACTATTTTCCAAGAGGATTGAAACAATATGAGGATACCACGATAAAAAACTAAAACTAAAAAAAATTACGTATATTTATTTATTCATTTATTTATTGAAATTAATAATTCAACTACTCGTCCGTTCAATGATACCATTATAACAAGTACATCATAACAATGTTAATATGTTAGAATGTTGCTATTATTTATTTATTTATTATTTAATTTATTTACATTATTACTTTTAATTAATTTATAAGTATTTTAACAGGCCAATGTAAATGATACACCACGTTACTGGTTAAGCAGTCCCGCAAAAACAAGCAATTTTTTCGATGTTTTACAAAATATACCTGAGCCTGCAAATGAGCTGAAAACAATTATTTATAAGCCACCATCTATTTTCGTACATAAGGTTGATGACATTAAACCTTTAACACGATTACTTGATACGCACGCACCTAAACAACACACTATTAAAATAATAAACAATAACTCGGTAAAAATACAAGTTGCTGATTCGCAAACGTACAATAAAGTTCTCAAACATTTGAAACTAGAAAATTAGAAATACGGAAATGCACTCGTTCCAGGACAGAAACGCGAGAACCTTTAAGGTAGTTATCAGAAATCTTCACCACAGTGTTGATATTAATGACCTAAAACAGAGATTGAAACACATGGCCACACTGTAGCGCGTATTGAAAATATGATGCACAAAACCAAAATAGTTCCACTTAAATTGTTTTTGGTTGAATTAGAACGAAAAAACAATAACAGCGAAATATACAAAATTGAATTCCTAAACCGAACAAAAATCATCATCGAAGCTAAACACCGAAAAAAAGAAATACGACAATGCAAAAGATGTCAAAGATATGGTCACACAAAATCTTATTGCTATAGACAGCCAAGGTGCGTAAAATGCGCAGGTGATCACATTTCGAAAGAATGCGAATGAAGAGATAAAATCAATGAAGGAGTAAAATGCGTACTTTGTAAAACTGGAAATCACACAGCCAACTATAAAGGGTGCGAAATATACCGAGAGGCCATAGCACGAAAGTTTCCACCCCTTCAAAAAAGAACAAATGAAAACAGAATAAATTATTCTACAGTCAAACCAGGTACATCCTATGCTCAAGTGATTAATTCACAAACCCGTAACACCGGTAACAACAACAACAATGAAAATATCGAAAACACACCAAACTCACTAAACACCCATCGAAACGATATCAACGAGTTGAAATCAATGTTGAAGACACTAGTAGATCGGATGAGCGTTATGCTCAATCTCCTAACAGCCGCTGTACAAAACCGATTGAATTAATGGATTATCTACGCATAGGAATATGGAACGCAAACGGTCTTGTGCAGCATCGCCAAGTACTTCAATATTTTCTAAAGGAACAAAATATAGATGTAATGCTCATTTCAGAAACACACTTTACCTGTAGAAGTTTTCTGAAAATTTCAGGATATATTATTAACTTCCCGTAGGGTAAGTTATAGTAATCGCAAAAAATCGAAAATGAAAATTTTTATATATCTTTACATTTGAGAGGTTTCTGAATATTTTGGCATACCTTAAAAAAAATGAATGTATGTGTGTGTGTGTGTGTGTGCGCGCGTAGTATGTATGTGTGTGCGCATACAAATTTTCGTCGACGATTTCGGGAACACGGAAGAAGCAATTTGAATAATTTAAAAAACATTCGATCCGTATTGATGAGGAGACGTGCTGATTAGTTTTTGGCGGAGGTAGGTCTAGCAGTTCCGAAGATATGAGGCAAAAAGTGCCAAAAACGGTACCTCAGTTTTTAATAGAACGGAGCGTCCGATTTCAATACTTCAAAAAACATTTTACTTGTATTGACAAGATAAAGATTTGATCAAATTTTTATAAGGGCAGGTTTAGCGGTTTCGGAGATATAACAAAAAAGTAAAAAAAAAATGCCATTTGGCGGTCAAAAATGATTATTAGACATATGCACATCAAATTATCAGATATTTTATAGAGATTTTAACAATAAGTATAAATTTTGTTTACATTCCTATGAGTTCCGTACCAATGTTCACCCGTTAGACAGCGACGCGGCGCTTACGCGCTTTATATTTTGTCTCTATGCATTTAAAGCAGTACGATTGCTTTGAAAAAAAGTTCAGATCTTCCAACATATATCAAAATAAAGAAAACATATTTTTTTTTCAAAAAAAAAGATTTAAAAAAAAAAATTAAATAATTTTTTTTTTCAATTTTTTTTTCAAAAAAAAGTAATTTTTTGTCAAATTTATAGTTTCTCAAAAATCTTATTTTTTCGAAGTAATTTTTTTTCAAAAATGTTAATCGTTTTTAAAAAAAATAATAATTTTTGGTACGGGAAGTTCCAGCAATTTGCCTCAAGGCACGATGCCCTAATTGCCTTAAGACATAATTTCACTTACAGCTAGTTTATAATTCTAATTATCCAGATGGTTCAGCTCATGAGGGTAGCGCAATTTTAATTAAATCTTCAATAAAACACTATCCATCAACATTTATCTCTAAAGACTACATCCAAGCCACAAATATCGTAGTAGAAGAGTTTTGTAGTAAGATGACTATATCTGCAGTCTACTTGCCACCGCGGCACAAAATCACCTTTGATAATTTCAAAACATTCCGAAATGAATTAGGTGCCAAATTCATCTGTGGAGGCGATTTCAATGCCAAAAATGTTCAA
The DNA here is from genome assembly GCF_003426905.1 of Ctenocephalides felis. Classification (NCBI taxonomy): domain Eukaryota; kingdom Metazoa; phylum Arthropoda; class Insecta; order Siphonaptera; family Pulicidae; genus Ctenocephalides; species Ctenocephalides felis. Next base: position 112,105,597 of record NW_020538040.1, read on the forward strand.
TGGGGTAGCACACTTAATAATCCAAGAGGCAATGAATTACTTAAGGCAATTCAGTCCAACAATTGCTCATGCAGTTCGACTGGTGAGCCGACCTACAGGCCTAGCGATCTGAACAAGATTCCAGATGTATTAGATTTCTGTATTTTTAAAGGCACTGGAAGTCATCAACTCAAAGCGGAATCTAGTCTAGATCTCAGTTTGGACCATTCTCCAATTATTATTACTTATAATGGGCGACAAATGGAGTACAAACAACTTCAATGTTCATATAAATTTTTAAACTGGGATGAGTTTCAAAAAGGTGTCGATGAAGCCCTCAATTATAATGTGCCAGTTAAGAATGAAGCTGACTTGAATGAAGCCATTAATTATTTTACGACAACCATTAAAAACGTAGCTGATCAAATTTATACCGTACCTTTAATGAAAAATAGTGAGCAGTGCCCGCGCAGTATTAGATTTCTTATAAACCAAAAAAGGAAAATAAAAAAAATGGCAGCTTAGCCTGCGATAAAACAAAACTTAACAGAGTTACAAAATATCTCAAGATAAAGCTAGCGGAGTATAGAAATCGTTCTTTTCATGACTACATCACCAACCTATCAGTAACAGATCATTCGTTATGGAAAGCGACCCGAGGTACCAAGAGACCCATTGTCCATGTTTCACCCCGAAAAAAAAGTGACAATTCATGTGCTCGAAGCAACATGGAAAAAACTATCACCTTCTCCGAGTGCTTTGAACAGGTCTTTACACCTAATTCACCAACAGTAAATCCATTAGAAGACGACAGAATCATTAATTTTCTGAATCAAAAGTTATCAAATGAAACTTGTTTTAAAAGGTTTAGAAAATCGGAGAGCGTTTTAGGTCCATATCTATATTTAATTTATACAGCAGATAATCCTGTATCAGATAACACTACAATTGCAACTTACGGAGATGACACAGCCATACTATCACAGCACCATGATCCATTACAAGCATCCGCACAACTACAGACTTATCTATCGGAAGTTGAACATTGGCTCAAATTTTGGAGATTTTAAGTAAACAATTTGAAGTCTATACATGTCACATTTACCCTCAGGAAAAAATCATGTCCAACCGTTCAGCTCTTTAATCAAATGCTTCCGCAGGCAAATGTCGTTAAGTACCTGGGGCTGCACTTGGATTCTAAATTAACGTGGAAAGACCATATATAACAAGAAGAAAACTTTATTCGTTACTGAATAGAAAATCGCGCTTAAGTAAGTGGAATAAACTGCTGATATACAAAGTAGTTTTTAAACCCATATGGACTTATGGACTTCAACTCTGGGGAACAGCGCGTAAATCTAATATTGCAATTATACAAAGATTCCAAAACAAATTTTTGAAACAAATACTAAACGCCCCCAAATACACACCAAACTGGTTAGTCTATCAAGACCTAAACATAAACACTATTGATGAAGAAATTAAATTAATTGACGTTGATATTAATTGACGTTGATATTAATTTATCGGAAGACAAAATAATGGAAGTTATAGAATCTGATTATCCAGTGGTGGAAGTAAAATGTTTAAAGTCAAAAAGAGGTAATAACATCAATTATGAATCGCAATGTGTGAAATTAACATTCAGGGGCTCCAAATTGCCGGAGAAAATTTCAATATATTCAGTAAAATGTAGGGTTAGTCCATACATTAAAAAAGTAGTGCAGTGTCATAATTGTTGGTTCTTTGGTCATATAAAAGAACAATGTAAAAGTAAAAAAAGATGTCCGAAATGTTCAGAACAACATGGAATAGAAGCCTGTACTGAAATTTTAAACTTAAGATGCTGTTTATGCTCCGGGGAACACGTTGCAAATAGTACTGAATGCCCGGAATTCAAAAGGCATAAAAATATTTATGAATTGATGGCGACTCATAATATAGCTTTTAATGAGGCGAGAAATATTTTGCGAAATGACAAATATTCAAGAGTTGTTAAATTTAACCCTTAAACTATAGATGAGGAAAAAGATTTTCCGACGATAAAAGAAAAAAGGAGGGATGAATACGGACTAGAAAAAAGTTACTGTGATAAAAATAAATATAACGAATTATCAAAATTAATAGAAGAAGAAAAGGATACAGAAGAAGAAGACATAGTATGGATTAGAAAACCAAAAAGGTCACATGTCAAAAATGTAACAAGGGTAGGAGGTCAAGGTACGTCTAAAGTATCTAAGTATAATAATATAAATAATGAGACGGATATTAGAAGGGTAAGTAATAGAGAAATAATTAGTAGAAAAAGGCCGATTAATCGTCGGAAGATAATACGGATCAAGAAGGAAATGAATCAAGAAAAGAAGAAAATGATCCACTCGAAATTCTTAAGCAGTTAGTTACACAAATTATGTTAATAAATAGATCTGACGATTCTTCCATAAATAGATTACTGAGTATTGTGATAAGTAAATTGGAAAAAGATAAGAGAACTACAGAAAGTTAAATAAAATAATAGAAACAATATACACAATATAAATAAGCCAAAATGAATTTAAAAATACTAAAATTAAACTGCAGATCATTGAAAGCAAATAAAGAAAGTATAGAACATTTCTTACACAATAATCAGATTTTGATAGCGGCCCTTTCCGAAACATGGTTCAATCCTAATGCAGTATACAAAATCAAGGGGTATAAGATTTTTTGGAAAGATATAGAAGATGGATACGGCGGAGCAGCCATCATCGTCAAAAACAACATAGATTGTGATGAATATGAAACAATAAACAACAATAAGAATATACAAATATGTGCGGTAACAATTAAAACAAATATAAACTTTTGCTTAGTTTCCATTTATTGCTCAAATAGAGAAGAAATAGATTTTACTGATGTGAGGAAAACTATAGAAGGGATCCATTTAAAAACATTGATTGTTGGAGATTTCAACAGCCATCACTTTGCATGGGGAAGTATGGCAAACAACACATCAGGAATAAAATTACAAAAAATCATAGAAGATCATTCATTAATAATTATCAACAACGGCAAACCCACAACAATCGAGACAAGAAACAAAAAAGCGACGAATATAGATTTATCTTTATGCTCCAGCAATCTCACAGATTATATCAGATGGGAAATACTCGAAGAATCTCTTGGATCTAACCACTTACCAATCATAATACATATTTACACAAATGCAATTTCAAACATCAAAATCTTCCCTACAAAAAAATGGAATACGAATCAGGCCAATTGGAAAGGATATGGCGAAGAAATTTCAAAAACTCTCCAAAACTCCAACATACCTAATACAGGAAAACAAAAATATGAATTGTATAGATCACGCTGCAGAGAAAAACATAAAGAAATGCCAAGTGATAATTAGCTCAACCTTCAAACCAGCAGCATGGTGGGATCAAGAATGTGATATCATGGTAAACGCAAGAAAAAACGCATTTAAACAAATGCGCAGAAAATATAATTATGATAATTTTATCCTATACCAAAAAATAAATGCACAAACCAAGAGATTTTTAAAGAACAAGAAAATACAAAAATGGGCGGAATACACAAGTTCAATTAACAAAAACACAAATCCGGCTACAATTTGGAGGAAAATCAAAATATTCAACAACAAAAACACAAACAGGAACATAAATCCAAATTTTACGGAAGAATGTGGACATCAAATATTACAAAATATAGCACCAGATTATGTCTGTAACAAACAAGATATATTTAGTAAGAATAATAATGAAGAAACAGAATTAATGTCACCTTTCAAATATAATGAATTGAGAAGAGCTCTAGAAAACAGAAAGAACACGGCCCCAGGTAAGGATAACATTTCATATAATATGATCAATAATAGTCCAACTAATTTTAAAATGGAACTTTTAAATGTATTTAATAATATGATCACACACCACTGAATTCCTGAAAAATGGAAAGAAATAATTGTAGTACCAATAATTAAACCTAATAGAAACCCACAATCTATAGACTCTTATAGACCAATATCCCTAATATCATGTGTAGCAAAGATTTTCGAACGAATGATAAAAGAAAGACTGGAATGGTACATTGAAAACTAGAACATACTCCATGATACCGTATTTGGTTTTAGAAGCGGAAGAGGAACAATAGATTTATTGAGTACCCTTACCACCGACATAAATATATCGACTTCAAACAATGAATATATGTTGCTACTGTCAATAGATATTGACAAAGCCTATGAAAACGTAGACCATAATATTCTACAGAAAAAAACTACGGAATATAAATATCCCAGAGAATATAATTAAAATAATATTGGAGTTGATATCACCAAGATATATTTATCTACGAACTAATGGAGATATGATCGGCCCTAGATCAGCATACAACGGGATCATACAAGGTTCCATTTTAAGCCCTACATTATTCAACATATATACTGCGGATTACCATAAGATACCTGATACAAGTGTTAAAAAATTACAATATGCCGACGACATTTGTTTATACATATCAAGACCGTCAATAGAATCATGTATAACGCAAATGAACTATGCTATTAAAGAAAACATAAAATGGTTATCAAGCAATAATTTAAATATATCACCAACCAAAAGCTCAGCAACGATTTACACTAGACACACACTCCCCCAGAACATAGGTCACATAAGGGTTGGAACTCAAGATGTTATAATAAAAGACAACGTGAAAATACTAGGCATAATCTTTGACGCCAAAATGACATTTAAAAAGCATATACAAGAATTATCAAGAAAATGCGAAACAGGCATCAATATACTTCGTAAAATAACAAATACTAGATGGGGAGCACACCCAGAGGCATGCCTTTTACTGTACAGAAATTTGATTAGAACTCAAATAGATCACGGATGCTTTATATATGGAACAACGTCAAAAACTGAACAAAATAAACTTGATAAAATTCAATATTCTGCAATAAGAACATGCATGGAGGCATTTAGATCAACACCGACAAATGCGTTATTAACAGAAGCAGGAGAACCTCCTCTGAGCATGAGAAGAGAGATTCTAGCAAACAGATTCTTGATGAAAAAACTTAATGGATCATGTAAATTATTACCCAAACAGTTAGAAAAACTAGCAAGATTACATTACTCAACACGCTACTGGACAAACAAACCAGCTCCATCACTAATGAATAGTTTTTATACAATTAAACCTCACGAAGAGAACATCATAATCAATGATAAAACTCCATATTACATCTACCCACCGCTAAACGATTACATTAAACCATACATTGATATAGATAAGAGCACAAATATAGCAAACACGGACATATATATCCGTGAATTAGAACTTCATATCAACTCAAATTGGTCGGATTATTTGCAAATATATACTGATGGCTCTAAAACATTAGAGGGAACCGGATGTGCCATACATATCCCAAGAATCCATTACAGTAACAAAGTAAGACTTCCAGACTATACAACCATATTTTCAGCGGAACTTATAGCGATATACACTGCCGTAAATTATGTGAATGACAATAATATTAACAAATCTTTGATACTAAGTGACAGCAAATCAAGTCTAACAGCCATAAAACACGCCAATAAACATTCAAATATAATAATATACAAAATTACAGAAATCATAAAGAAAATCAATACTGATGATAAATCCATGATTCTGCTTTGGATAAAGGATCATTCTAATATAAAAGGTAATGAGATGGCAGACAATCTAGCTAAAGAAGCATGCACGAGCGGCGATCAATTTGCAAAAACTTCTGCGCTAGATTTAAAACATTTAATAAAACGACAAGGTTTGGAACTATGGCAGAAGTCTCACTCAGAAACTACAAAGGCAAAAGGATTCACATATGCACTGACGAGAGAGATTGTTTCACCAAACACATGGTTTAAAAACATAGAAGAAAGTCGAAATTTTATTACAGTAATCTGCAGATTGAGACTCGGACACTCCTACTGCAAATCGCATCTGAAGAGAATTGGTATCTTACAGGATCCAAAGTGTGACTGTGGAAGCCTAGAAACACTCGATCATTTATTTTGGGAATGTAATTTTTATCAGCAAGAAAGATCAAAATTATTCAAGAATTTACAAAACGTAAAGATTATTTTTCCCATCAATGTACAAATACTTATATCAAGTAATGACATAAGGATAATAAATATTTATATAATTTTATAAGTAATAGCAAAATTAATTTATAGCATAATTATTATTATATAAGTACCAATGTATTGTATAGAACTGCTACAACTGTATAGATAATTGTAATGGCAAAATGATGTAAATCAGAAGCCAAAATAAATAAATAAAAAAAATATAAAAAAAAAATATATTAGAACTATAGTCAGAATTAAAAATAAAATCTGAATTATTTTCGATATACAAAAAATTAAAAAAAAAAGTTGAAACAAAAATTTTTTTTCCAAAATTTATTATTTTGTTAAGACAAGCAGAAAGTTCTTTGAATCATTTAAATCGGACTTAGTTCTCTCAAAAACTGCCATTTTTTACATATTTAGCTCCGTATCTTCGAAATGGCTGGGCCTGCCTTTGCCAAAAACTAATAAACATTTCTCCCAATCATTACTAATTGAGTGTGTTTTAAATCATTCAAATCGGATACTCCGTTCTCTCAAAAAGTCGATTTCTATTTTCTGCACTTTTTGCTCCGTATCTCCGAAACGGCTGGACCTGCCTTAGCCTAAAACTAACCAGCTCACTATACATAGTAGACTCGGTGCTAAATCTTATATCTTGAAATGCAAAAAGGGATTCCAGAAAGCCTGTGGATGCAGAAAATCTGGATTGAAGTGCTCCGTTATCTGTACGAATTGTAGTAGTATCTGTGATAATTAACAAATTCCATCACAAGATAGGGACGAAGAGGAAGAAACGAACACTATTTTCCAAGAGGATTGAAACAATATGAGGATACCACGATAAAAAACTAAAAAAAATTACGTATATTTTTTTATTCATTTATTTATTGAAATTAATAATTTAACTACTCGTCCGTTCAATGATACCATTATAACAAGTACATCATAACAATGTTAATATGTTAGAATTTTGCTATTATTTATTTATTTATCATTTAATTTATTTACATTATTACTTTTAATTAATTTATAAGTATTTTTACAATATAAGTTTTAAGTTCAACAAACCCATAAGAATATTTTGATATTTAGTATGTACTGTTGGTTTAACAAAATAAAAAATATTGAATGAGTTTTTTCTAGTTTAATATCCTATATAGCTTTTTTGCCATTAAAGTGTTCAATTATCAGCAAAAAAAAATTAAACTATTTTGTTTCTAGACCTTATTCGCTTAATTTAACATTAAAAATATTTATTTATTAGATAGAATGTGGTCAAGTTCAAAAAGCAGTCGAATATAGGGAAATTCTACATGGCGCGAGAGCAGAAACGTCTTTGAGGCCGTACTTCGAAACTATTGATTTTACAAAAAAAAAAAAACGGGTTTTAAATGAATTGTAGGAAATTTTATCAAGTTTAATTCGTACATCAGTTTTGCTTCAGCTGCGAAGCAGTGCACATTGTTCAGTTATACCTGCGAATAATCCGGTTTTATACCTGTAGTGTTTACGTACCCTGTAGGGGTACGTGAATTCAATAATCACGCTATTGATAAGCCATTGTTATCAATAGAAGTTATTCAATAGTGCAAGTGAAAACAACAGTGTTTGAAGCACTCGGCTGGGGTCAGTAATCATGAGTGCTCAAAAGTCGTTTACAAAGCGCTTGAAACCTTAAATAATGATAACGAAAGTGATTTTGACAGTATGGAGGAAAGCGACGAGTTTGTTGACGATCCTATTAATGATCCTATTAACTATCAACCAAGTACATCCAATGCCAATGTTGATTGGCAAGTTGTTAATCACAAGAAACGAGCAGCAACACCCACGGAGTCTTCTAGAAAACAGGCCAAAGTAAATGATACACCACGTTACTGGTTAAGCAGTCCCGCAAAAACAAGCAATTTTTTCGATGTTTTACAAAATATACCTGAGCCTGCAAATGAACTGAAAACAATTATTTATAAGCCACCATCTATTTTCGTACATAAGGTTGATGACATTAAACCTTTAACACGATTACTTGATACGCACGCACCTAAACAACACACTATTAAAATAATAAACAATAACTCGGTAAAAATACAAGTTGCTGATTCGCAAACGTACAACAAAGTTCTCAAACATTTGAAACTAGAAAATTAGAAATACGGAAATGCACTCGTTCCAGGACAGAAACGCGAGAACCTTTAAGGTAGTTATCAGAAATCTTCACCACAGTGTTGATATTAATGACCTAAAAACAGAGATTGAAACACATGGCCACACTGTAGCGCGTATTGAAAATATGATGCACAAAACCAAAAAAGTTCCACTTAATCTGTTTTTGGTTGAATTAGAACGAAAAAACAATAACAGCGAAATATACAAAATTGAATTCCTAAACCGAACAAAAATCATCATCGAAGCTAAACACCGAAAAAAAGAAATACGACAATGCAAAAGATGTCAAAGATATGGTCACACAAAATCTTATTGCTATAGACAGCCAAGGTGCGTAAAATGCGCAGGTGATCACATTTCGAAAGAATGCGAATGAAGAGATAAAATCAATGAAGGAGTAAAATGCGTACTTTGTAAAACTGGAAATCACACAGCCAACTATAAAGGGTGCGAAATATACCGAGAGGCCGTAGCACGAAAGTTTCCACCCCTTCAAAAAAGAACAAATAAAAACAGAATAAATTATTCTACAGTCAAACCAGGTACATCCTATGCTCAAGTGATTAATTCACAAACCCGTAACACCGGTAACAACAACAACAATGAAAATATCGAAAACACACCAAACTCACTAAATACCCATCGAAACGATATCAACGAGTTGAAATCAATGTTGAAGACACTAGTAGATCGGATGAGCGTTATGCTCAATCTCCTAACAGCCGCTGTACAAAACCGATTGAATTAATGGATTATCTACGCATAGGAATATGAAACGCAAACGGTCTTCTGCAGCATCGCCAAGTACTTCAATATTTTCTAAAGGAACAAAATATAGATGTAATGCTCATTTCAGAAACACACTTCACCTGTAGAAGTTTTCTGAAAATTTCAGGATATATTATTAACTTCCCGTAGGGTAAGTTATAGTAATCGCAAAAAATCGAAAATGAAAATTTTTATATATCTTTACATTTGAGAGGTTTCTGAATATTTTGGCATACCTTAAAAAAAATGAATGTATGTGTGTGTGTGTGTGTGTGTGCGCGCGCGTAGTATGTATGTGTGTGCGCATACAAATTTTCGTCGACGATTTCGGGAACACGGAAGAAGCAATTTGAATAATTTAAAAAACATTCGATCCGTATTGATAAGGAGACGTGCTGATTAGTTTTTGGCGGAGGTAGGTCTAGCCGTTCCGAAGATATGAGGCAAAAAGTGCCAAAAACGGTACCTCAGTTTTTAATAGAACGGAGCGTCCGATTTCAATAATTCAAAAAACATTTTACTTGTATTGACAAGATAAAGATTTGATCAAATTTTTATAAGGGCAGGTTTAGCGGTTTCGGAGATATAACAAAAAAGTAAAAAAAAAAAGCCATTTGGCGGTCAAAAATGATTATTAGACATATGCACATCAAATTATCAGATATTTTATAGAGATTTTAACAATAATTATAAATTTTGTTTACATTCCTATGAGTTCCGTACCAATGTTTACCCGTTAGACAGCGACGCGGCGCCTACGCGCTTTATATTTTGTCTCTATGCATTTAAAGCAGTACGATTGCTTTGAAAAAAAGTTCAGATCTTCCAACATATATCAAAATAAAGAAAACATTTTTTTTTTCAAAAAAAAAGATTTAAAAAAAAAAAATAAATAATTTTTTTTTCAATTTTTTTTTCAAAAAAAAGTAATTTTTTGTCAAATTTATAGTTTCTCAAAAATCTTATTTTTTCGAAGTAATTTTTTTTCAAAAATGTTAATCGTTTTTAAAAAAAATAATAATTTTTGGTACGGGAAGTGCCAGCAATTTGCCTTAAGGCACGATGCCCTAATTGCTTTAAGACAGAATTTCACTTACAGCTAGTTTATAATTCTAATTATCCAGATGGTTCAGCTCATGAGGGTAGCGCAATTTTAATTAAATCTTCAATAAAACACTATCCATCAACATTTATCTCTTAAGACTACATCCAAGCCACAAACATCGTAGTAGAAGAGTTTTGTAGTAAGATGACTATATCTGCAGTCTACTTGCCACCGCGGCACAAAATCACCTTTGATAATTTCAAAACATTCCTAATTGAATTAGGTGCCAAATTCATCTGTGGAGGCGATTTCAATGCCAAAAATGTTCAATGGGGTAGCACACTTAATAATCCAAGAGGCAATGAATTACTTAAGGCAATTCAGTCCAACAATTGCTCATGCAGTTCGACTGGTGAGCCGACCTACTGGCCTAGCGATCTGAACAAGATTCCAGATGTATTAGATTTCTGTATTTTTAAAGGCACTGGAAGTCATCAACTCAAAGCGGAATCTAGTCTAGATCTCAGTTTGGACCATTCTCCAATTATTATTACTTATAATGGGCGACCAATGGAGTACAAACAACTTCAATGTTCATATAAATTTTTAAACTGGGATGAGTTTCAAAAAGGTGTCGATGAAGCCCTCAATTATAATGTGCCAGTTAAGAATGAAGCTGACTTGAATGAAGCCATTAATTATTTTACGACAACCATTAAAAACGTAGCTGATCAAATTTATACCGTACCTTCAATGAAAAATAGTGAGCAGTGCCCGCGCAGTATTAGATTTCTTATAAACCAAAAAAGGAAAATAAAAAAATGGCAGCTTAGCCGAGCTCCTTGCGATAAAACAAAACTTAACAGAGTTACAAAATATCTCAAGATAAAGCTAGCGGAGTATAGAAATCGTTCTTTTCATGACTACATCACCAACCTATCAGTAACAGATCATTCGTTATGGTAAGCGACCCGAGGTACCAAGAGACCCATTGTCCATGTTTCGCCCCTAAGAAAAAGTGACAATTCATGTGCTAGAAGCAACATGGAAAAAGCTATCACCTTCTCCGAGTGCTTTAAACAGGTCTTTACACCTAATTCACCAACAGTAAATCCATTAGAAGACGACAGAATCATTAATTTTCTGAATCAAAAGTTATCAAATGAAACTTGTTTTAAAAGGTTTAGAAAATCGGAGAGCACAGCCATGTTCTATACTTAAACTCTAACGTACTGAGTGATTATTATTAATTACTATACTAACTGAGCGTAGTATAACGGAGTATCGGAATATACTACGCGGATAACAGATTATACTAACTGATAACTGATAACGATAACGACGGAGAACGGAGGGAATAGCTTTTAATTAACAATAATGCATCTGACCTTTGCTGGAACGGGTTCTTCTCTCCTGGCACAACACACACACCACTATACACAAAGCGGGTCCAGCGCCTGGCGCGTGGACCCACTGACCTCCTCAGAGGATGATACAATTCTTAATGCTCTCGTTTCAACCCCAGACTGGACCTTATATTGGCATCCCTAGTAGGCGTAGGTGGGGGAGTCCCATTGCACTGGTGGTTATGCAACCCTTTTGACGACAATACCAATTGTCGTTACAATATAAAAGGCAACCAATGAATGCCACAGTATTTATAAGAATATATTTGAGAGAATTTGAAATACTCATTAATCATTATTATTCATTAATCAATTTTCGTTGATTATTCCTCGAAAGACGGGAATATCCAGCAATTTGCCTCAAGCCACAATGTATGCACCACTAGTTCAAAATAAAATTTTAAAATAAATAATATATGGTTAAGACAGATTGAGATGAAATAGAGACTGTTTATAGCACTGACAATGCCGATAAACTGACTGGAACCTGCATTCTTACTCGTCTAGGGCAGAAACCGTGTTATAAATGGAAAACCTTTTTTCGTGTAACCTTATGTATATTTGTAATATGGAAGGCAGCAAGAGAAGGGCATAAAACGCTGTATTTTCACTTAAAAACGTTTTTACATCTATAATTTCAAAAGAAAACTGATATCACTACTGCTTTGCAACCTTATAGGTGCAAGGTCAAGTCTTATAACAACTAAGCCACGTTTCTACTAAGCCTTATCAGTCTACTGTTAATTAAATAAAAAATAAAGCTTTAATATCAAACCATATTAAAAAGCGTTTACAAAACCGTTCAACTACTAATATTTTTGTGATATAGAATGTTTGAATGATTTTTTTGATGAAAATTGAACGTGCGCAAAAATATAAAACTCTTCCTGAAATATGTGATAACACAATCTGCTGAAAATACACTGTTTCAATTTATTTACGGTATTTTGTAAAAAAAATAAAAATGTATTTAATTTAATATTAATTTATTAGCAATTTACAAATTATAGTAAAATTATTTATAGCATTACAGAAATTTGGCTTTAATATATAAATACTAAGTTACATACATAATGCATACATATAAATACAAATCTAAAGTATGTTATTCGTTCATATGCCGAAATCAATATCTAAAAATATCTAATTTTGTACAATTATTTAAAATAACATAATTTAAATTAGTAGTAATTGTAACCGCCATGATGAGCATCATAATAACCGCCTAGGTCGTATGCTGCGTCGTTATAATCCAAGTACTGTGCTTGGTAGTGGGGTTTTGCAACTGAAAAATTGGAATAAAATTTTTAATTGAAAACAACATTATTATATTTGAAAAGCATATTTGGTATTGTCAATAGAATATCAATACATGATAACTCAAAACAATTCATTTAATTTCAATCAAATTGTTATAATATAAATATCCTTTATAAAACAACAATTCAGATATACAAATACAGTTTGTATTATGATCAGTTGTTAACATAATTTTTTAAATTAATTGAGTAATATTTCAATATACGTAAATAAAATAAATAAGTAGGTTAATTATGAGGCCACGTTTTAACCGTTAACTTATAAAATTAAATTTCAAAGGATTTCTAGCATAGAAAGGTTTAACAACAGAAGTCTACTGAAAACTGTGAAAAGATGTTATAAGCAATCAATTAATTTTAATGTTATCAATTAATTTTTGGCGTTTAATCTATTCGTTTCAGAATTTTCGAAATTTGTTTATCGCTTGGAATTCATATGATGATTTTTTCAAATAATAATATAACTTTATTCACAAAGCAAATAACTAAAGAAAAAGCATAATAGTAAAACCAAAAAATTGAATTAATTTTTTACAATAAGGTGGCAAAATTGGTACGGATTTGGGCTAGCTCCAACTAATGGTTTAATGGTTCCTTCGCCGCCTCGGCAAAGTCCGACATCAGGCGGGATGATGCCTAAACGCCTTTCGTTGGCATAGCTGCAACATTTACTCATAACTATTAATATAAACGTAAGGGCTAATATTATCGCACACAGGGGCTAATTTTTCGATAAAATTTTCTGGCAACGCTATGTTACGGTCCTATCACCGTTTGAAACCCCTGATTGCACATCAAACACATAGCTTTTTAAGAGTTTTTAGTACCAATTCATATGAGGATAGGACCGTATTAATATATAATTAACTTCTCGTAGGGTAAGTTATAGTAATCTTTCAGAAATCGAAAATGATAATTTTGCATATCTTTTTACCTTTCTACCTTAGAAAAATTGGATGTATGCGTGTGTGCGTTTTGTGTGGATACATTTTTTTACGAAAATTTAAAAAATATTCGATTCCTACTGATACGGAAACGTGTTGATTAGTTTTTGCCAAAGACATGCTTACCCGTTTCGGAGATACGGGGCTAAATGTACAAAAAATGGCAGTTTTTGAAAGAACAAAGCATCTTGAGTGATTCAAAAAGTGTTTTGCTTGTATTGTCAAAATAATTGTCTTTTTTTAAATTCGCAAAAAACTTTTTATAAATATCGGTAACCATTCCGATTTTATTTTTAATTTCAGCTAATATTCTTAAAAAGCTCCTTTATATATTTGAAATAATATTGCTATAATTTTATATAATTCTGCTTCTGAAATGTGCGACATTATTCTTCATTCTAACTCCTCCTTATATTATGTTTATAAATTACAAATAATGAATGTTGCAGTATTTACAATAATCTATTTGAATGCATTTATTATTCTTTGAATATTTTATTACGCCAGAAGAAGTTCAAGCAATTTGCCTTAAGACATGATGTTTGTTGAAGACTTAACCTAATGTTTCATGAGAGGCAACCCATTGGATTAATAGTTATCATATGATTGAATGTTGGAAGTTATGCCCACGAAAGACTAGTTCTACTTTAAATTATTGGACCGATTCTGCCGCACAACAGATCAATGTTAGGCAAAGCTATGTTACGCTTCAACTTGCATACATTATGCTACTGAATTACTACTACATACTGTCAAAATGCCATGTACTTGCTGTGAATTCAGGTGCTTTACGCATAAACTAAAACATCACTTGTATGTATGAAGCTGGGTCAGAAAAATCATATCATCTAAAATTGTTTTTTTGACATTTGAGTGGTTTCTAGGTTAGATTTTCTATCTGACAACCTGAAAAAACGCTTGACTGCGCAGCAATCACAAGGCTTTGACAATATTTAGAATAATGCAGTATGGAAAGTTCTACATAACATAGCCTTCACATAACATTTGTTTGTCGTACGGCACGGTCAATATATTGAGATTTATAAACTCTAATAAAAAGTTGACATCAAAGCTGCCAGATGTCGCGCATTGACCGTGACGAGAATCGAACCAGCGAACCCGAGACCATTCCAGGACGGACTAGTTGGTGCTAGCCAACGTTTGAACCAATATCGCCACCGCTGAGTCCACTTAAATTATTAAGTTAAATTAATAATCGAAATGAATGTTTTATCGCAATATACTTACCAATTGGTGCTGGTGCATAAACCAATGGTTTGGCGACCACCACTGGCTTGGCGATCACTGGCACGGCTTTGTGCACCGTCGGCGCACTCTTTGACACGACCGCGTTGAATCCGTTCACGGGATCGGCTGTGTAGTCCACTGTTCGCACTGAGCCGTCTGGTTCGACCAACGAGTATTGACCTTTAGAAATGCGGAAATAACGTTATTACAATTCACAAAAGCATAATCTTATATATGAAAACTAGTAGGGCGCATGACATCATGCCTCAAGGCAAATTGCTGGAACTTCCCGTACCAAAAATTATAATTTTTTTAAAAAAGATTAACATTTTTAAAAAAATTTTACTTCGAAAAAATTAGATTTTTGAGAAACTAAAAATTTGACAAAAAATTACTTTCTTTTAAAAAAAAAAATCTTTATTTTGACCTATTTTGGAAATTCTGAACTTTTTCAATGCAAACGTACTGCTTTAATGTCAAAGCGCGTAAGCGCCGCATCTCCGTCTAACGGATGAACATTGGTACGAAACCGATAGGCAAGTTATAGTAATCGCAAAAAAAATCGAAAATGAAAATTTTTATATATCTTTACGTTTCAGAGGTTTCTGAATATTTTGGCATACCTTAGAAAAAATGGATGTATGTGTGTGTGTATGCGTGTATGTGTGTGCGGATACAAATTTTCGTCGACGTTTTCGGGAACACCAATCAACCGATTTGAATAATTTTAAATACATTCGATTCGTATTGATAAGGAGACGTGCTGATTAGTTTTTGGCGAAGGCAGGTTTAGCCGTTCCGAAGATATGGGGCAAAAAGTGCCAAAAATGGTAAATCAGTTTTTAAGAGAACGGAGCGTCCGATTTTAATAATTCAAAACATTTCACTTGTATTGACAAGATGAAGAATTGATCAAATTTTCATGAACGCATTTCTAGCGGTTTCGGAGATCTAATGAAAAAAGTAAAAAAAAAATGCCATCTGGCGGTCAAAAATGATCATTAGACATACGCACTTCACATTATCAGATATTTTATAGAGATTTTAACAATAAGTATAAATTTTGTTTGATGAGTTCCGTACCAATGCTTATCCGTTAGACGACGGCGCGACGCTTACGCGCTTCGATATTTAGTCTCTATGCAGTTAAAGCAGTACGATTGCTTTGAAAAAAAGTTCAGAATTTCCAAAATATTTCAAAATAAACTTTTCTTCAAAAAGTCTTTTTCTCAAATAAAAAGTAAATTTTTGTCAAAAATTTATAGTTTCTCAAACATCTAATTTTTCAGAGTAAATTTTTTTCAAAAATGTTAATATTTAAAAAAAAAAAAATTGGTACGTAAAGTTCCTGCAATTTGCCTTAAGGCACGATGCCATGCGCCCCACTGGTCAATATTTTTGCGATTACTATAACTTACCCTACGGAAAGTTAATGAATCGCAAAATGTGTTAGTAAGCGCATAACTCAACAACGCCTGGACCAATTTGGCCAATTCTTTTTTTAAAATGTTCAAGGATGGTTCTTACGACGAGAAAAAATCGAATAATTGCCGGGATAACCCTAAAAACAGCCCTTCTCTTTTTCACATACAAACGTTTACTAATTAAAACGTAGTATCAATTTGAGCTTTATTGCTATTATATAAAATTCTTATTAAATTACAAGCACTCACTGAGTACTCCTCCTTGACGATTATTCGGATTCAGATAAATCTTTCTGAAGTTTGTTAAGAAAATGTTCTAGGATGTTTGTGATTATAAAGTACTGGTATATATGTGCAATATTGTAGAAATAAACGGAAAAAATAGCAAAAATCGACATGTCATTGTTTGCATTGAAAATAAATGAAAACTATCATCTGCCAAAAATTTCAATTTACTTATGAACCTAGACAACATTAGAATATGTATAATAAATTCATGAATATGAATAAGAAAAATGAAAAGTCTACATTATTAATGCCAAAAAGCAGCTGAGATGTGCCAGAAATTAAAATAATGTAAAATACAGTATATGTAAGGCAGATTGAATGATACACATATAAACAAATATGATGAATTAATCCACTTAAAATATGAAATTAAATATTAATCAGGACCTACCTCTAATGCGATGCATGCGAAAAATACGAGTGCTCGCAACACATGATTCGGATATACTAAATTTTTAATATAGTTTTTTTTTTTCAATATATAATTTCTTTGCATCTTTTACTAATTTATCCACAATAGTTTTAAAATTCGTAAAATTTCACATTTCACTTAACAACAAATGGGAAAGTAAAGATAAATACATACAATTCGGCCCTCATGATATCGATTAGGAAAAGTTTAAGATGCAATTTTGGATATCTTAAATAATAAAATATTAAATTAATTTAATCCAACATGAAGTACCAGTGTTATGTTATGGTTATGGTTATGTTACCGTTTAAAAGACTCCAATTTTCAATATTGTGTGAGAATTGAGACTCATCATTTTATAAAGCAGTTCTACATTTAACATCGCTCATATTATAAATGTATATGTATTTTGGCGTAAAGAGTAATTTAAAAAATAATAATTTTTATTTTTAGGTAAACGGTTAATGTTAGTATATTAGGGTAGGGCGGGGCTAGTTGAGCAAATTTTTACTTAAACGGATGTAGCACCTCAATGAAAAGTCTCAATAAATTGCTATATGACTTAATGGATTTGTTGTTTATCGCTTAACAAAAGTGTTAATACTATTTTTTGGTAATAAGTAAACTTTAAAAGCTACAGCTGTTTAAATGCAAAAAGTCAAGTATGCTCAATGTACCCCATAGGTGAGGCAAGTTGAGCACTAAGAAAGTATAATAAAATTATAGGTTCAATGTCGATTAGTAATGAAATAAAATAAGTTTTTAATAACCAGTTCTATATTTATAGTCTTTATTGACAGAGAAAACAAAACTTATAGTAATTTGTTCTGAATAATTAACGAAAAGTAGAATCAACAGAACAATATCGTAGCTTAGGAATTATTTTACCATTATATTCAGTATTTTTGTTTAAAATCATTATTTCTTTATGTTACTACTCATAGACTTAGCTTAAATCTTAAAAATAATAATCAATTTCTAGAAGTTAATGGTAATTG
Source organism: Ctenocephalides felis (assembly GCF_003426905.1). Lineage (NCBI taxonomy): Eukaryota > Metazoa > Arthropoda > Insecta > Siphonaptera > Pulicidae > Ctenocephalides > Ctenocephalides felis. Next base: position 112,123,725 of record NW_020538040.1, read on the forward strand.
TCTTAGTGACAAAACAAGTTTAGCAACTATGCTCAACTAACCCCAACTCGGAATTTCAAAATAAAAGTGAGTTAATAAAAAAACCGTGAGAATTATAGCCAGAATCTCTGTGCATATTAAAAGTACTATAATTATATGGAAGAATAAAATTTACCTGGTTAAAAATAAATAACATTTGACTAAACTAGACGAAAACTCGTGATGAATGACTTTTTTACTTTTTGGTCTCAAAATAAACAAAACGGCCGTGAGCCTCACTCATTTGTCCAGCGGCCACTAGCGATCGCGGGATGTTTATTTCTCCCAAACCTCTATCTTTCCGTCATATAATGCCTAAACGGACGGTGAATAGTTTTAGAGATATTTCGATTGCTCAACTTGCCCCTATGCTCAACTAGCCCCGCTCTACCCTACATTATATTAAAAAATTTTAGACATGGTTACAGAACATCGTCTGTCGGGTCATCTAGTTCTAAATACAAAAGGCAACACTGGCTTCCACAAAATGTTGGATTTCAAGCTGATTTAACAAAACTGATTTAACTGATTTAACTGAAAGTCACAATTTCAACAAAAAGGGGATAAAATGTGTCAGTGTAAGTACATCGTATTTATAAATTATATTAATTCATGCAACTTTTGAACTTGAATAAAAATGAATTAATTAGTATATTCATCTTATCTAAATCCTTAGTTTTCTCGAAGATTTAAGTGTCGTGAATCAACAAAAAATTTAAATGATTATGACATTATTAAAATAAAACTATATTTATGACTAAAACTATTTTTAAAAAAATATTGCATTACATAAATGCTAATCTTAATTTTTGCATTTAAGTGATGACATGTGTGCGCTTCTTTATAATTAACGGCAGAATGAAATGTTGTTCGTAACATTTTCTTAAAATACAAAACTAATTCACAAGGGTAAAAAATCATGCTAATGAATTTTTCGTGAAAATCAGCCGCGCCGTTACATTTCATTTGTAATTATTTGTTTAAAAAACATTATTTGATGTTCTAAAAATTGCAAATACATTCGATAGGTTTTGTTCGTGGGGCCATTTCTGCGAACCATAACATAGCTTTATTATAGCAACGAAATGTTATGCTTCTTTCTTGGTACTAAAAACTGTGAGAATGCTGTGTGGTTGCTGTGAAGTCAGACGTAGATTTTAGATTTGAAACATAACCAAAAAAACGCACAAACGTTATCGTAACTGCATTTTGCCATGTGCATTTATAACACATGGTTTTATGTGTAAAACGCCTGATTGCACAGCAAATTCATAGCATTTTTACAGTATTTAGTACCGAGAAACGCGCATAACAAAGCGTTGCCATAACAACACTAAAAGTTGTCAGTATCGGGTGTGCAACATATGTTTTCCAATGCAGTTTTTGCCGCTGAACATGAATATATAGTCAAAATTGGGGCGTCAAACTACAAAATATGAAGCAAAATAAAAAAAGACAATATCTTCGATCTAGTAATTCTTCAGCATGATACTAAAAATCTTTCATTTTAGGTTACACATGTTTGTCCAAATTAGCAGTAATTTGTAATTTACTTACTATTTATTTTATTTTTATTGAATGTTACCTCTAATAACTGAATGTAAGTTTAATCTGATGACGAAACCGCCATTTGTACTTCTAAAAAATCTGTTAAAATAGTCTTTATTATTTTATTTTAATGGGTGTAAAAAATATATTATTTTTTATAATTAGATATAATTTTAGAAATTAAAGTGTACTTTTAGAGTTATTGTAAAATAGAAATAACCTAAAAACAAAGTAAAAAACTATAAAATTTAATCACGTTTAAATGTGAACATAAGGTACAATATTTCATTTTTTAAATTCATATTTTACAAATTTTGTGTTTTCTATTTTTAGTCTATTAATATTCGAAATTTGTTTATTTAAATTTTTTTTATAAAATACAATTTGATTTTATATTTAAATAATAGTTTAAATTGCTACCTTTTACAACATCACCATCTCTAGTTTCATGTTGTGACTTAACATCTCCCGTTGAATGATCTGTGACACCGTAGTTGAAGGCATATTTTGGATGGTCCTGGAATATACAAATATATTTTATTTTTAAAACATTACTTTACAGTAGCAGAAACTACATGTTTTATGGTATTTTATAGTTGTCAATCATAAAGACTAAATCTTGAAACTATGGACTCAGAAAGTGTTGTATTTTTTTCAAGTAACTTATTGTTACCCAATGCATAATTAGTTAATATTAATAACTAATATATTAGAAACACACTACGTAATGAATCATATTCTTAATTGTATTGCATTCTTTTCAATAATAGTCAACATTGTAATAGGCTTTTATCGATAAACTGCACACATCGCAGTAATTCCCATGAAATCCGAACAGGTAAGAACTTGACTTGCACTAACACATATAAAGAAATTATATTGATCATATTCAAAATCAAGGAAAGTCCTACCTTTAACTAAATAAAGTGTTATATAAAGCCGAAATGTAACTTTAAGTGGGAAGTTGTGTAGATTTCGTGTAGATGACAACGTCTCAGAGTTATAAAAATGCGAGAAAATAATTTTTTACGTGAAGAATATTCTGTTTAATTTGAATTTATTATGATATTTACTATAACATCTGTAGGAAGTAGTTATGAATCTAAATATATAAAAACCATTGGATGAAAATATAAACAATTTATTAATTACAACATTTTATGATAAATAAAAATGACAAATCATTTTGTTTTTCCTCCGTGTCTAGCCCACACATCTAACGAAATCGGTTGATGTCCAACAATATATATGCGTGTGTGTGCGTCTTAAAAAATTGGTATATACATTAAAAACTTGGGTAATTTCTTAAATTTCGTATGAAATTAATTTTTATATCTAGGAAAGTTTTAGTTTACAAAAATTTAATCACCAATAAATATACTTTGAAAAAGTTCAGGAATTATTGTAAAACATTTTTCATTTTATAGTTTTTTTCCAAAGAAACAAACTATAATACCGATCATTTCGCAATCATTATTGACTAAAATGAAACCATTTTCATATTTTTCAAAATCGCCGTAGCTATCTTCGAAAAATTGTCTAGACGGCAAAATTTTCGCTCACATTTTTTATGCCAACGATTCAGATAGTCTCAAAACGTCGAGAAATCATAAATTGCGGACATCGGATTTTATAACAGAAATGTGACTTTTTCGAGCAGTTTTTACTATTATTAGTAATAGACACTTGAGTTCACTACAATTGAGAATTAAATTACATTGTTATTATTACATTTAATTAAATACAACTTTAAGGTATTTATGGAAATAATTATTGTTTTATAGTGATATAAAATTGTATTATGTCATATAAATAAATTATATAAATATTTACATTTATTATATTTTCAATTGATTGCGGTTTGTATTTAGTGAATATTTAAAAACTTTATTTAATTTTATTTTTCAACCAATAGAAATATTTTTTTTAATACGATGACTTTTCTTAATGTTGAATGAATACTAGATAATTATTGTCATTATTGTAGACAACCAAGCAATTGAAAAAAAAAATAATAAGAAAATAGTTATTTACAATTATTTAACAAAAGAAACGTTTCTTGTACCTATTTAAATCTTCTGATATAATAGAATATGACGAATACATTATTTTAATATAATATGATCAAACATTGCATAGTGTATGTCTACTCATTTTATTTTTAATTTTTGTAAGAGCGATGGTTTATTGGTTCGGGTTTTAGTAAAAAATTATAATGCTCTTTTTGAACTTACATTAATATAACCCTAAAGTGCAATTTAGCATCTGTTTAAGTGCTTCCTCAAAATATTCATTTTTCCAAAATATTAATTAGTTGCTAATATATTTGGTTATTCATTACAAAATTACTTTACTTATACTTTTCAAACCGCCATTACACTTTATAGCTACACGACAGACGTTCGATACACAAATAACGACGGAAGTACCGCAAGACTACATTCTGGGGCCGTCACTGTTTAATGGTTGCATGCACGACAAAAACATGAATTTACTGATATTCGCCGACGATGCTGTCATTTACACATCATCCAGATCACCAAAAATACTGAATACAAAAAAAAAACACCTTGACACACTTTGTCAGACATTGACAGACTTTACACACAGATGGCAAATCTAAACCAACCCGCAAAAGACGTAGGCCATTCTGTTTACAAAGAGTAAAAGCAAGGCTAATATACTGATAGACACTGACAAAATAAAAGTATTGGACCATAAAGTTGAGTGGTCCAAGGAGGTGAAATACTTCGGCCTAACCATGGACTAAGCTTCACGAAACATTAAATTTGAACAGATGTTTAGGATGATGAATCTACTGATACTAAATGGACAATATACCTGATTATCCTTATTGACCCATAGCTTTAATTAGAACTCTATTCATTTTGCTAAATATTGTTCTGTGATATTTTTCAAGAACTGTCTTATTCTTTTAACTAACTAACTAACTTATTCTTTTTCACATGTCCATGATATATTAAATATCATTCTATATAAAATCAATTGAAGCAGTATATTTAATTTTTGAAAGAGTAATACCTGAGCATAAAAAACCCTATGTAACACCTTTAAAGTGTAAACTACATTATGAAACATATATTTGTAAATTGAAATTGAAAATTTAATTTAGTTTGGTTATATAATAACTATTAATAAATATAATTAATTTGTTTAAAGCGGTCGTGGCCGAGTGGTTAAGGCGTCTGACTCGAAATCAGATTCCCTCTGGGAGCGTAGGTTCGAATCCTGCCGGCCGCGTTTATTTTTGTTTCAGTTTTTTGATCAAGAACTGATGATTTTGAGTAAATTTTTTCAGTACTATTACTTGGATAATTTAATTATCCATTTACTAATAAAGAAATCCTTTCAATAAAAAAAGTCAACATTATGTTATAGAATATATTGATATAACTAATTAGTATAACTAATTAATAAAATATTACTAATACCAGTTAATGAACATTTACTTATTCACGTATAAATACTAAATGTAAGTGGTATTTTGCCTTAATACTAGTTGCATAAACTTCCTGAAATGTATTTAATACACAAAGACTTAATAAATAAGAAAGCCTTATTAGAGTATTAACTTGTAAGAAACCATGTAAGAAAGATATTGGTTGGGAATGGAGAAAAAAACTAAAACGTTACGGCCCTACGACAAATAGTTTAATGTTAAAAATTCAAAGTTTGAGAAAATATTATAGACAAAATTTGTGTCAAATTCGTTTTTGTGTTGTGATGAGTCAAACATTATCAATTCATAAAAATTTATAATAATATTAGGTTGTCAAGAATCTCCCTTCCGCTTTTTTGCTATTGGTTTATAATACAAAAAGGCGAAAGGGAGATATTTGACAACCTAATAATATCGGAAAAATAGGGCATACAAGCACGTGTCTGTGCAATATAATCAATATAACTACAATTAATTTAAATGTGTTTGAGAAAATTCTATTCGATATCGTAATGTTTAGATTTAATCGAAAGCGTTAACTTGAAATAAACAGTTGAGCATTTTGTCAAAATATCTAAAATTCATTTTCGATTGATTAAATCAATTTTTACACATTTTGGAAAGTTCATGCAACTTGCCTTAAGATGCCACTTTCAACTAGTTTTGAATTAAACGACATATTGTAGGTACTTTAAGACCACGATTTCTATAGCCAAATTAAGTTACATAAAATCATCTAATGTCAACTAGTGCTAACTTTTGATTATTAACTTAGCTAAACCGATTTCAAATATTGAATTAGCCATTCGAAGTAACTCGATAAGGACTAGCGTTGATTAGCTATGTGCAAATCAACGCTAGTCCTTCGGGAATCGTGCTACATAGTTTTTGGTAAAGATCGGTCTGATCGTTTCTTCGTAATTCATTGTTATAAATTATTTTTTGGTGGTGTTAAAATACTAAAACATTTGATTTAGATTAGACACACACGGGAAGTCGTTTAATTATAAAAATAACTAAAGTTTCAATTAATCATCAGTGCATCAATATATAGATTAAAAAAATTATTTAAATTATATCAAAAAAAATCATAATTTTGTAAATAAAATATACTGTATAACATACAAATTGCAACCCCTTACCATGTAGCAGTCGTGGCCGAGTGGTTAAGGCGTCTGACTCGAAATCAGATTCCCTCTGGGAGCGTAGGTTCGAATCCTACCGGCTGCGAAAATTTTTGTATATTTTTTTTGCTTAAGAATAAAAGTAAAAATATTCTGATCTTTTGGCAACACTTAATAATTTATTTTAATCGTAAATTCTATTATAAAATGAGCATTAACATAAATTCAAATCTTCGCGAATAATTATAGAGATTATAGCGGGATTCACTATAGGCAGTAGGGCTATTTATGATAAACAATCAACAACAAATTATCAATATTGTCATACAAAATTATCGACCCTTAAAAAGTGATAGCAACACAATTTCATTGACAATTAAAAAATAAATAATTAAAAAGCAGAAGGAATGATAATTTTTACATACATTATTTTTGATTGATACAATAATGACCCAGCGGTTTCGAAGATCCAATAATAAAAAGTAAAAAAATGCGCTAATTATCATATATTTTACAGAATTTTCAAAATATTTTGATTTTCTTTTAATAACTGGCTGTATGACAAATTATAAAATTTTATTAATTTTAACATAACCCGGCGTCAAAATAAATAGCGCGGGTGCAATATTTATTGTTTTCTCCTTTATGCTACTTTTCTTTTTGCGGATATTCATGAAAAATTCAATAAAGTGATTGTGTACATATACGAGTATATGCATAAATTTATATTTATATGCACATTTAATGGCAAAATGAGCGTTTTGCAAAAATTTGCGCATTACATCATTGTTCACGCCTCTCACTAATTTTTTGAATATAAATGGCATTTGTGGACTAACATTACGGTAAAATTTTAATACTTAGTGAAAGTAAACAATGAAATTGTTTACTTACTAAACAATGAAAATGAAAATTAAAAAAATATTCAAGAAAATAGATTGGTATTTCAAAAGGTTCAAATAGTGTTGAATTTTTTTTATTTTTTTTTTTATACTTTATTTAATAGCAATCAGAATTTACAAAATTCTATGAGCTATTATGCTTATGTTTAAACTTACTCACACAGTTAACATACTCACACACAGTCATACACACACACATAATAAATTGGCTGAATTTTAAAAATTTCAATAGCTGCCACTCCATCGAGTGGTCAGCTAATCTGGCTGAGGTAAATCAATGGCTAAGTCTGGTCTTTATTGATCAATCTTCAAATCAATTGGGACTTTTTTTTTGAGCCTCCTAGGGATGGGATTCCAACTTCTCAAAATGGCGATGACTGGTACTGGTAATAACATCTTTCACAAATGGTATGTTCAAGTCGTCATGAATAGTTTTATTACTGACATACCATGGAGCGTTCACGATCTGCCTCAGAATTTTTGATTGAGCTCGTTGGATTGAATCAATGTGAGATTTTCTTGCACATCCCCATAATTCCACACCATAGGTCCATATCGGCTTTATTATTGTTTTATATATTAATAGTTTGTTTTCAATAGGCAATTTAGATTTGTTACCTATGAGCCAGTAGAGTTCCTTAGCACTATTTTTTACTAGAGCTATTTTTGAAAGTATATGCTGCTTCCAGGTTAGTTTGCTATCTAATATCATCCCGAGATATTTTGTTGAGTGTTTAACTGGAATTGTCTTATCATGAAATTGAACTGCTGGGCAAGAAAATTTGTTGAGTGTGAATATTACATGAGTTGATTTATTATCATTAATTTTTATACGCCATTTGTTAGTCCATTTTTCAATGACTCTTAGATGACTCTGAAGCCTTCTCGATGCAACAACTGGATCAGGATCTGAAGATAAAATAGCAATATCATCGGCAAATGTTGCAGTTGTTAAATTTTCATCTGTAGGAAAATCGCTAGAATATAGCAGGTATAGATATGGACCCAGTACACTTCCTTGAGGGACTCCTGCTTCAACCAAGCAAGCTGATGAAGTTTCCATATTCACTTTAACTTTAAACCGTATATTTTGAAGATACGATTCCAACAATTTATGATACTCAATTGGGAGAGATGATTTTATCTTATACACTAATCCTTTGTGCCATACTTTATCAAAAGCTTGATTTACATCAAGAAAAACTGATGAACAGAATTGTTTTGTTTCTAGGGTGTTGTGGATGATGTTCACAATTATATGGCATTGTTGGATCGTCGAGTGTTGTCTTCGAAAACCAAACTGATGGTCTGGAATTACATTAGTATTGTTTTGTATATGTTTAAGTAAAAGTTTTTCAAATACTTTTGATGCCACTGGTAGGAGACTAATAGGTCGGTAGGAAGATACATTATATGGGTCTTTACCGCTTTTGTGGATCATTTTAACTATTGAAGTTTTATAATGTATTGGCCAATAATTTAGCCTAATTATAGCGTTGAATAGGTATGTTAGTAGGATAAATCCCTTTTTTGGCATTTCCTTCAACAGTTTCGGTGTAATTGAGTCAAAACCAGCGGATTTATTAGTTTTTAGTTTAGCTATTTCTTTGAATACCATATTCAATGAAAAGAATTTAAGACAGCTGCTGCCCTTATTCACTGGTGCTAACGGGTTTAAATCCAGATCATTTGAAGAGATGCGAACAGGATTTGGTTTAAAAACTGAAGATAGATGTTAGGCGAATAATTCCGCTTTTTCTCCATCGCTCCTTGCCCATGATAGATCATCACCTACTGCTCCTGTTATATCGTTACGGAGTAAAGGCGGATTCCTGAGAGCCGGTTTTAGCCTGTTCCTAATCGGTTTCCAGATAGAGTTATCATATCGATTTAAGCTTTGTACATAATTATTAAAATTTTCCTCATTTAGTTCTTTAAGCCGAGATTTAAGCTTAGTAGTCAAGTTGTTAAGAATGTTTTTGTCAGACGGTGAATGTGTATGTTGCCATTTGCGCCTAGCTTTACGTTTTTCACTTAAAAGTTTTTTTTATTTCAAGTGGAATAGAATGTTCTTGATTTTGTTGATCTATAGGTGTAGCAGCATTAACAGCTTTCAGCAGAGTTTTGTTGAATGTTGCAATACCATCTTCTATTTCCCGACATGTTTCGAGTTTCATTTTTAAATTAGTATTTTTCTCAGTAATTTGGCGATATAGTTCCCAATTAGTTTTAGCAGAATGAGGTTTTGGAGTTTTTTGCAGGTTCACAGCCGTAGAGAATATGGTTGCTATCACGGGGGAATGGTCTGATGAGAGGTCGTAACTAGGTTGTATTTCAACACATTTGAAACTTAGACCATTGGCGACGAAGAAATCTAACAGATCGGGTTTCTTCTTAGGATCGGCTGGCCAGTAGGTGGGTGTGCCCGTTGAAAAGGTGGAGAAACCATGTCGAAGGATCATATCATACAGTTGTTTACCTTTTGGATTTGATATCCTTGAGCCTAAGAGAGAATGCTTACTGTTAAAGTCATCGCCAGCTATGAACTTTGATCCAATCATTGAGAAATATTCGTAGAATTGGGAACTGTTAATAATATGTCGAGGTGGACAGTATACGGCAGAAATTACTAATTCGTAATTCATCAGTTTTGTTTTGACAGAAGTTGTTTGAATTTGTTCTTTATAAAAATTTTGCAGCTTATAGTGAACAATATCAGATTTTATTAGAATCGCCGTGCCCCCGTGGGCTGTTCCATCCGGATGAGGTGTGTGGTACAATTTATAGTTCGGGACGTACATATTTGAGTAATGAGTAAAATGTGTTTCACTAACAAGGAGTATATCTATTTTATTCTCGAAAAGAGAAACTGAATCTCATGTTTATGCTTCAAGAGCCCATTTGCATTCCATAACGCCATCCTTATAAACCTCGCCATGGCGTTTACTTTGTTTTATTTATGAAAGCTGATAACATGTTTATGATCATGTTGTTTTGATTCATCAATTGTTGGAACATATTTTTGAATTCATTTAAGAAAATTGTTAAATTTCCAGCAGAGTTTTCACTGGTTGCATTAGCCTGTTGATGAAATTGTTGTGATCTCATAACTTGTGCATATGTCATATGATGAGAATTTGCATGCCTTATTTAGTCCATGTTCTTAGAAGTTGTTGGCCCATATTGATTTTCAATGCGGTTACCGTATGGTCTGTTCGTGTGTTCTTCTCTTGTTGCAATAATTTTCTGATATACTGGACACCCTTTAAAGTTAGCAGTATGTTCATTCAAACAATTAGCATAAGTAGCTGGAGTTTCTTTAGTCTTAGTACATGACTTAGAGGGGCGCTCGTCTCCACATTTAACGCACATGTGTGGCTTATTGCAAAATGTTTTGCTGTGACCGTAGTCTTGGCATCTTTTACACTGGATGATTTGTGAAGATCGTATCGGTGGTTCAAAGTGTACTATTTTATTTAAAATTTTATTCACAGTAAAAATTTCATGGTTATTCTTTTTCGGTTCTAAGTCTACATAGAACATATTAAGCGGTTCTCTTGATCTATAGTGTATGACGTTAACTATATTACGCACTTTATGTCCATTTATTTCAATCTCTTGCTTTATTTCTTCAACATTAGTGGTTGAGTGAATATATTTCAAAACAACTCTGTACGCTCTTTCACTTTTTACCTGATAAGTATGATAAGCAACATTGCGTTGTTTCAGAAGTTTAACAAAGTTTCTATAGTCTGCTATTGTTGAAACGTTAAATTTGATAACATTGTCAGCCAAGGTTTTTGTTGTGTAACTGTTATCGGGCAAAACCGGTTTTAGAACGTTAATCATATCGGGAAAATTTGTTACTCCGTGAATGTACACCGGCGGTGGTAATTCCTTTTTTAGCTGAGAATTTGCTTCAGTATTTGCTGATGATGACGATGGTTGATCATTAATTATTGATTTTTCATTATTGGCGAGAACGTTGAATCTGTTAGTAAACTTTATAGTTTCGGTCGGCCTATTAATCCGTCTTCTTTTTGCACTCGTCACAGTTTGCCATGAATTTGTCAAACTGTTTTGCGCAGTATCAGTTTCCATGGCGGCTGAGGAATTTAACATTTTTTGAGAGGTTTAAATTAATTTTAATCGCAGTTGTTCGGTAACAAAATCCGAGCAAGTTTGTGAATCATCATTTAGAACATTATTTACTTCCGTTAGTGGTACGTTCAAAGAGGTGCTCATTGAGTTCCCCGAGGGGAGTCTCATGAGTTAAGCAAATAATTTCACTAATCACTAATAATCACTATTTATTAACACAAAATCTATCACAAGAATTATTTAATTTAAGTAGTATATATTACAACTGAACACTGTTTAAATCGCAGGTAGATATTTTATCTGTATTTAGATCCGACTGGGTCGGCTGCTCGTGACGAACTGAGTGTTGAATTTATGTTATGTGAATCAAATTTGCATCTGCCTGTATCTCTCTATCTAGTTACTTCCCAAGAACAAGAATATAATTAGTGGTGCATGGCATCGTGCCTTAAGGCGAATTGACGGAATTTTCCGTACGATAATTAAATATTCGAGGAATGAAAATAATCAAAAATTGTTTTGAATAATTGATTATTTATTATGAATACATACTGTAAATCTGTAAGCGCTTATTAAATTGGGCGGCTAGCGTATTCCACATTCATCTTTTATGTATGATTAAAAGAAATTTGTTCATTTTTATTTTAAATTTTATTTTTTTGATAATTTAATTTTTTTTTCAAAATTTTTAAAATTTTGTTAAAAGTTCGAAATTTCTTGACTTGAATTTTTGGATTTTTTTTAATTTTTGAGAATTTGAAAATTTCTATCAATATTTTATTCATTTTGAAATTTTCGAAATATTTTCAAATTTTTGTAAAAAATCGATTTTTTTTAAATATTTGTATTTTTTGAAATTTTTAAAAATTCAGTTTTATTTTAAAAGGATGAAAAATTTCGAAAAATTGAATTTTCTGAAACTTAATTTTTTTTTAGAAAATTATGAATTTTTGTTTGGAAAATTTTCAAAATTACGAAACTTTTTGTAAAAGCATTATTTGCACACCGTCTACACAAGCAAAAGGTTTTTTGAATTAATCTGATCGGATAATCCGTTCTCTCAAAAACTGCAAAAACGCCTCGCGATCGAGTACAAACCGAAGGTTTTTTCAATCACACAAATCGGTTATTCCATACTGTCGAAAATGTCGAGGACATTTGTTTGAACCATATATAAATGAACTTCAAAATTAAAAATCTTGGTACGGAACCCAAAAAATTAACATTAGTAAAATTAACATTAGTAACACATTAATAAAATTTCTATAAAATATCTGATAATTTGATGTGCATATGTCTAATGAACATTTTTGACCGCAAAATAGCTTTTTTTAACTTTTATTTTATCATACCGCTGGACCTGCTTTTCCAAAAATTTAAACAGTTTTTTGATTAGTCAATATAAGTAAATTTTAAATTGTTCAAATCGGATGCTCCGTTTTTTTAAAACCTGAAATACCATTTTTGTTTCTGCCAAAAAGTAATCAGCACGTTTCCTTATCAATACAAATTGAATATTTTTTAAATTATTCAATTCGGTTGATCCGTGTTCCCAAAATCGTCGACGAAAAATTGCATCCGCACACACACACGCACACACATTCGCACACATATCCAAACACATACACACACACATACATACATCCATTTTTTCTAATGTATGCCAAAATATTCGGAAACCTTTGAAACTTAAATATATATATATATATATATATATATATATATATATATATATATATAATTCACACTCGTAATACAATTTCCAAACTAACTACATGTTCGTTTGGAATAAGCTTTTTTATAATAAAATATATCATTTATTTTAATTTTACATTTTTTTAATTTTTTTTAAATTTTTTAAATTTTTCATAACTAGACGTTTCATCAATTTTTTATTTCGCATTTATTTATTTTTTCGTGCAATTTTGTGTTTCTGTGTTGTTTTTCAAAATTTGTTTGTATGCACTGAAGATGGGTCGAATCAGGACCCGAAACGTATGTTCTTAAAATAAAAACATTTTTCATTAAAACTGTTTTTTAATTACTGGATGGATGCCCAAGAAACAATTTCATTATATTATTTCACCATCTGAAGAAAAACCTCTCGCTTTATATATATATACATATATATATATATATATATATATATATATATATATATATATATATATATATATATATATATCTTATATATAAAAATGGAGCTCTCTTTCAAATGTCCGAATAAAACTCGAAAACGGCTGAATCGATTTGGCCAGTCTTAGTCTTGAAAAATTCGTGCCAATCCAGAGAAAGTCCAAAAAGTGAGAAATTATTCCAAATCCGCGTAGAAACTTTACATTTTCAATTTGAAAATTTTTGTAGAAGCGTCATTTAAATAAAACAATGGACGGTGGCAATTTTGTGAAATGTCAAACGCTTTTGACAGATGATGTTCAATTACGTTTAATAGGATGTTTTACGCGAATATTATTTATTTATGATAAATTTGTAGTAAGTAGTTTTGTTTGTAGTTTTATTTATATACAAAAACGTTAGTAAACGGGCCGCAAGTGTTACTAGAGACTCAAAATATAAACTTTTTTGATATGTCAATATGAAAATGCACTTTTCTCAAACACGGTGCTCTGAAAGATCTCATTTGTATAATTATATACTCATTGGTATTTAAAAAACATTTTCTAGATTATATTATTTTTCATTTATCTTATTTAAATTCAGAACCTAAATTTGGTATCGATCAAATGGACATTTTGTCGAATAACATTTTTCCAATTATAATTTCCCAGAATTTATCGCAGAATAGATATTAATATATGAAGGTCCGGGATTAAAAAGGTCCACCACCGATGTGCCAAAAATCAGTAAAGTTAAGCATTGTTTAACAACAATATTTGAAAGTAGAGGAAAAAAGATGTATAGCCAGCTACAAACTTGATTTGAAAACGATAATCTTTGAAATGGGGGAGATAAATGGTAATCTTTGAAAATCCATAATAAAAGTATTTTCTTCCGTTGGTAGTTTTAGCATTAGTTAAAAATGTAATTATTTTGTAAAATACCTTCAAAATTATAATAAGGCTTTAAACCTTTTGCCACCTGCCCCTTACAAGTTACCCCGCATATAGGATAAAAAGGTCTAGATAACAAATTTTTGGAAGACATCAAAAAAGCACATTTCTACAATGATGAAGTAGAAGTCAATTTACTGAACGTAGTCAGATAATTGTTCGTTTGATATGTATTATTTGTTGTGATATAATTGTTATGGTTCATATTTGCTCAAAGTCAAATTAGACCTTTGTGCCTCGCCCTGCTCTACATATATACTTTTTATTAAATTTACTTTAATTCATCGAATGTAACATGAAACTTTTCAAAAAGCAGGTCAAAGAAGAAATACTTAATTCATTTTTTATCTCTCCTCGCAAAAATTTGAAAATTTTGTATAAGCTCAGTAGTATTATTTACAATTATACACAAAATCCAAAATCCAAAAAAAATCTGAAAAACTTGAAACGTAATTAATAAGCCGAAAGACCAAAAAAGACTCGGATTGGATTATACGATGTTTTCTATAGAAAGTGTATAAAACTTGCAGTTTGATTGTATTGACAAAATATAGACAAACTAATGGGGTTTATTGTTTTTATAATACCTAATTGTATACAGCATTCAAACAACACATCCTTATGCACTTAAAGTATTAATATTTTTGATTCTCTAGAAATGGTTTAGAACATACCTTATTTAGCAAAACAACGTTTGCCGGGTCAGCTAGTATATATATATATATATATATGTTTAATTTGAGTTTAATATTCGGGCGTAACATCAATAAAAATAGTATGAGTTTTTTTTTTTTTTTTTTTTTTAAATTTATTTATTTAAAATCCATACGTTTCGGCTAGCATCTTAGCCATCATTCAGTGGTAATCAAGTTAACTATAAAAATTGGAACTAAATAAATTATATGAAAGGAAATTTCATGGAAAAACAATAATAATAATAATAGTAATAAAACACTTACAATTTTGTATCCTAATATAGCATATGAAACCATTATTAATCCATGGTATGAGTATGTGCACATTGATAAGATATGTATTTTTTAACACAAACATCACAAATGGTAAAACACACTAATAATCATGATAACTTGACAAGTTGTCGAAACTATGTATTTACTCTTCGGAGTTTAGGATAGAAATGTCACAACTTTCTCAAAGTAGTTTTTAGCATGTGTTGATATTTTTTGGAAAATTTAAAAGGCGATGGGATTTTGTTATTTTTTAAGGAATTTTGACACGCTATTAAGAAACCACGTGTTCGTTTCGATAAGGGCCGTATTGTCATTGCGTTTATTTATGACTCTGTCGTTATGTAATTGTAAAAACAACCCCTCAGCGAATCTTCTTTTAATTGTATTCTCTTCAAAATGTAAAATTTTAGGGTTAAAAAAATCGATATTGTGATTTAAATTTTTAATATGCTCAGTTAACATTGTTTTAAATTGTTTGGGATTTTTTGAATTATTTTTGTGTTGATTAAGGCGTTTACTCAGGTTTTGGCTAGTTTCTCCAATATAAAAGAGTTCGCAATTAGAGCAATTAATTTGATATACTAAATTCCTGAGCCGGTCAAAATTGAACTTAGATTTCATTTGTGTAAAAATTGAACTAAGGGTTGCATCACAATTACACACCAACAGAATGCCACACTGTTGAAATAATTTTTTCCACGAGAAATATAAATCTTTTACGTACGGTAGGCAAATGACACCAGTATATGATTCTAAGTCTAAACGGTTTTTATGGTCTGTGAGGTCTTTTTGTTTGTTAAGAATGTAACTGCGTCTGTTATTTATGACAGAGTTGATTATGTTCGTAGGATATGAGTTGTTTTTCAGTGTGTTTATAACCAGGTCAATGTTCGTGTCCCAGAAGTTTTTGTCAGATAGTAATATGGCGTGGTCTGTTAAATTTATTATTGTCGCTATTTTCATTTTAAGAGGGTGGTATGAGTGGTAATTTATGTATCGTCCGGAGCTAGTTGGTTTCTGGTACCAGTTAGTAATTAGTCGGTGGTCATTTGTACGTATTAGTCTGATGTCTAGAAAACTAATCGAATTCACTGTCTCTAATTCTACGGTAAACTGTAGTTTTTTATTAAAATTGTTAAAATTATCAGTAAATATGTTAATGTCTTCTTCCGGAATACAAGTAATGATATCGTCTACATATCGGTAATAAAAGATTTGTTTGTTATAATTATTAAAAATTTTGTTTTCTACTAATTGTAAGGAAATTTCTACTAAAGACGGAGATGCGGGAGATCCCATTGGGGTGCCAAAAATTTGGTAATAAAATGATCCATTAAATTCAAAATAGGTGTTAGAGACAATGAATTTGATGATTTCTCTAAACCAATGTAAAGATAATGTGGTGTGAAGGCTAATTTCACTCCATCTGCTGGTGATGGCGTCTAGTATTAAGTCTAGTGGGACATTTGTAAATAGGGATATAACGTCTAGGCTAATTAGTTTATAATTATTGGGAATGGAAATATTATTAAGAAGTTTGACAAGCTCGAAGGAATTTTTAATGTAATATGGGGACTGTTTTGTTATTATTGTTAAGATATTACTAATGTACTTGGATAATTTGTATAGTGGAGAATTTATGTCTGAAACAATCGGTCTATAAGGTAGGTTTGTTTTGTGTATTTTAGGAAGGCCGTATAATCTTGGAAAGTATGGGTGTAAATTTTTTAAGTTTGTAGCTGTATCTTTTGTGATTTGTTTATTAGTAACTAATTTGTCTAGAAGTTTATGACAGGAGCGGTTAATGTGTTCGGTTGGGTCGTTGTTTATGGTCGTGTAGGTACTGTCGTCCGAGAGTGATTCAGTAATTTTTTGTAAATTATTTACAAAATATTTTGTAAATTATTTACAAAAAATTACTGAATCACTCTCGGACGACAGTACCTACACGACCATAAACAACGACCCAACCGAACACATTAACCGCTCCTGTCATAAACTTCTAGACAAATTAGTTACTAATAAACAAATCACAAAAGATACAGCTACAAACTTAAAAAATTTACACCCATACTTTCCAAGATTATACGGCCTTCCTAAAATACACAAAACAAACCTACCTTATAGACCGATTGTTTCAGACATAAATTCTCCACTATACAAATTATCCAAGTACATTAGTAATATCTTAACAATAATAACAAAACAGTCCCCATATTACATTAAAAATTCCTTCGAGCTTGTCAAACTTCTTAATAATATTTCCATTCCCAATAATTATAAACTAATTAGCCTAGACGTTATATCCCTATTTACAAATGTCCCACTAGACTTAATACTAGACGCCATCACCAGCAGATGGAGTGAAATTAGCCTTCACACCACATTATCTTTACATTGGTTTAGAGAAATCATCAAATTCATTGTCTCTAACACCTATTTTGAATTTAATGGATCATTTTATTACCAAATTTTTGGCACCCCAATGGGATCTCCCGCATCTCCGTCTTTAGTAGAAATTTCCTTACAATTAGTAGAAAACAAAATTTTTAATAATTATAACAAACAAATCTTATATTACCGATATGTAGACGATATCATTACTTGTATTCCGGAAGAAGACATTAACATATTTACTGATAATTTTAACAATTTTAATAAAAAACTACAGTTTACCGTAGAATTAGAGACAGTGAATTCGATTAGTTTTCTAGACATCAGACTAATACGTACAAATGACCACCGACTAATTACTAACTGGTACCAGAAACCAACTAGCTCCGGACGATACATAAATTACCACTCATACCACCCTCTTAAAATGAAAATAGCGACAATAATAAATTTAACAGACCACGCCATATTACTATCTGACAAAAACTTCTGGGACACGAACATTGACCTGGTTATAAACACACTGAAAAACAACTCATATCCTACGAACATAATCAACTCTGTCATAAATAACAGACGCAGTTACATTCTTAACAAACAAAAAGACCTCACAGACCATAAAAACCGTTTAGACTTAGAATCATATACTGGTGTCATTTGCCTACCGTACGTAAAAGATTTATATTTCTCGTGGAAAAAATTATTTCAACAGTGTGGCATTCTGTTGGTGTGTAATTGTGATGCAACCCTTAGTTCAATTTTTACACAAATGAAATCTAAGTTCAATTTTGACCGGCTCAGGAATTTAGTATATCAAATTAATTGCTCTAATTGCGAACTCTTTTATATTGGAGAAACTAGCCAAAACCTGAGTAAACGCCTTAATCAACACAAAAATAATTCAAAAAATCCCAAACAATTTAAAACAATGTTAACTGAGCATATTAAAAATTTAAATCACAATATCGATTTTTTTAACCCTAAAATTTTACATTTTGAAGAGAATACAATTAAAAGAAGATTCGCTGAGGGGTTGTTTTTACAATTACATAACGACAGAGTCATAAATAAACGCAATGACAATACGGCCCTTATCGAAACGAACACGTGGTTTCTTAATAGCGTGTCAAAATTCCTTAAAAAATAACAAAATCCCATCGCCTTTTAAATTTTCCAAAAAATATCAACACATGCTAAAAACTACTTTGAGAAAGTTGTGACATTTCTATCCTAAACTCCGAAGAGTAAATACATAGTTTCGACAACTTGTCAAGTTATCATGATTATTAGTGTGTTTTACCATTTGTGATGTTTGTGTTAAAAAATACATATCTTATCAATGTGCACATACTCATACCATGGATTAATAATGGTTTCATATGCTATATTAGGATACAAAATTGTAAGTGTTTTATTACTATTATTATTATTATTGTTTTTCCATGAAATTTCCTTTCATATAATTTATTTAGTTCCAATTTTTATAGTTAACTTGATTACCACTGAATGATGGCTAAGATGCTAGCCGAAACGTATGGATTTTAAATAAATAAATTTAAAAAAAAAAAAAAAAAACTCATACTATTTTTATTGATGTTACGCCCGAATATTAAACTCAAATTAAACATATATATCAACATCAAATTCAAGAATATTCAAAAATATATATATATATATATATAAGTTTATATACTAGTTTATACCCTACTAGTTTATATATATATATATATATATATATATAAACTAGTAGGGCGCATGGCATTGCGCCTTAAGGCAAATTGCTGGAACTTCCCGTACCGTAATTAAACATTAGTTTAAATTGGACTACGAGCGTGTTTTATGAACAACTTATGTGTACGTTTACAAAAGTCATTTTTTTTCATTTGATTTTTTTGATAATTTAGAAATTTTATCAAAATTTTGAAATTTTTTTAGAAGTTTTAAATTTTTTGGAATTTAAAAAACCGTTTTTTTTCAATGTTTTGAGAATTTGGAAATTTTTGACAATATTCGATTTTTCTTGAAATAATCGAAATATTCTCAAGTTTTTGTAAAAAATCTTTTTTTTCAAATTTTTCAAAATTTAGTTTTTTTTTGAAAATTATGAAAAAATTCGAAAATTAGAATTTTTTGAAACATTGAATTTTTTTGAAAATTTTGATTTTTTTTTTTGAAAATTTTCAAAATTATTAAATTTTTTGTAAATGCATTTTTGCACACCGTCTATTCAAGCTTTTAAATTAATCTAATCGGTTGATCCGTTCTCTCAAAATCTGCATAACAGTTTTTACACCCTTAGCGCTTCATACATCCTTCATACATAACCGCTAGACCTGCCTTCCCCAAAATTTAATCAGCTATTCATCTTGTCAATATAAGTAAAATGTTATTTGAATTATTAAAATCATACGCTCCGTTCTCTTAAAAACTGAGTTACCATTTTTGGCACTTTTTGCCCTGTAACTTCGGAACGGCTAAACCTGCCTTCGTCAAAAACAAATCAGCACGTTTCCTTATCAATACGAAACGGTAACTCAGTATTTAAGAGAACGGAGCGTCCGATTTGAATAATTCAAAAAACATTTTACTTGTATTAACACGAAGAAGAGCAGATCAAATTTCATGAAGGCAGGTCTAGCGGTTTCAGAGATCTAGTAAAAAAAGTAAAAAAAATGTCATTTGGCGGTCAAAAATGATCATTAGACATATGCACATAAAATTATCAGATATTTTATAGAGATTTTAACAACAAGTATAAATTTTGTTTACATTCCTATGGATTCCGTACCAATGATTATCCGTTAGACGGCGACGCGTCGCGTACGCGCTTCTATATTTTGTCTCTATGCAGTTAAAGCAGTACGATTGCTTTGAAAAAAATTTCAGAATTTCCAAAATATTTCAAAATAAATTTTTCTCAAAAAAGTCTTCTCTTTTTCAAAAAAAGTAAATTTTTGTCAAAAATTTATAGATTTTCAAAAATCTAATTTTTTCAGAGTAATTTTTTTTCAAAAATGTTAATCTTTAAAAAAAAAATATTTTTGGTACGGGAAGTTCTAGCAATTTGCCTTAAGGCACGATGCCATGCGCCCCACTAGTCATTTTTTTGCGATTACTATAACTTACTCTACGAAACGTTAAAAATATTGAAGTTACTTCCCAAGAACAAGAATACAAAAAAAAATGAATATTTCACAGATATTGGGGGAAAGTTTTATTAATTTTGCCAAACAAACCCTGCAGTCCATAGGTAATCGATGATGAAGAACGGTCCAAAATTTGCCTATCGCCAGCGGACGTCTTCGGCGTCTCTTGCAGAGTAACCTCGCGCTATAGTTTTACATAATAGTTCTCATAAGTAATCTTGTTCCAATCCACAAGAATGGACCGAGTTGAATATCTTGGTTATAACAATGAGTACGTTGTATGTTACATTGTAATTTGTGCTGTTCAGAGCATAATACGAATATGTTCTATTGCGCAATACACATAGATATTTATTCTCATTGCTAGAAAAATAGTTTGTGGTTTTTGAAGTCTCCATGACCGTTTGTTATGACGAGCAATGTTATTGGATTTATATGTTGTTCAACGCAAATAACCGTAGCAGATAAGGTATAATATATATTAATATAAATTTTAATACAAGTTTTCAAACTGAGCTTTCCCGATTAGAGGTTAGATAGGATTTCAAACAGAGGTTCCAGTGTTGATACTCTCTTCCGGCAGCCTGATTTCAAGCATTAGTGACATCGTTTTTTTTACTTGGAAATACAGATAGCGATGCTTTCAAGTGAAATAGCCTTTACCTGGCATTGCTGCATCAATAAAGATATTATGACTATTACTGAAATTGTGGTAATGAATTTCATCTCGTAGAGATAGCAGGACAACTGTTTTTTTGCCATCTATAGAACCGACGGAGTTAGCCTAATCAAATCATCACAACAGTTCATAGGACCCTTAAGTTTTGGTCGATGTTAAAAAAAATATTAAATACTATTAATAAAAATTTCAGCCTGCGTTTCAAACACTCTGATATCAACCTCTATAGAGAACTCAGTTTTCCTCGTAAATATAGACCCATATATTTTTACAAATGAAAATGGTTTTTCGGGGCATTGCTGAAGTCTCACCATTAAAAGGATGAATTTTGGGTTGCATTTTAACAGTATTCAGAAGTAAATGACAAAATAAAATTTTAGGCCATTATCTTATTCTCAAATAAAAAATCCCAAATATACACGCCTGTCATTAAACTCTCATTGCGTTATGCAAGTTAATTGGTCCTACTGTTAACTTTCCGTCGGGTAATCGAAAATGAAACTGCTATATATCTTAACATTTAACGTTTCAAAACTTTTTGAACATGTTGGCATACCATCGAAAAAATGGATGTTTGTGTGTGTGTATATATGTCGACGATTTCCAGATCACGAAACAATCGATTGACTAAAAAACATTTGTTTATTATTAATAAGGAGACGTTTGGATTAGTTTTTGGCCAAGGTAAGTCGAGCCGATTCGAAGATACGAGGCAAAAAGTGCCAAAAATGGTAACTCAGCTCTTCATATAATAAACATCTTACTTGTATTGACTGACTGTAAAGATTTGATTAGATTAAAATAAGTTAAAAAAATGCAATAAGGTGGTCAGGGCAAATAGTAATAGTATTCAAAGTAAATTTATTTTGACAGACTTTATGGGGACATTTTTATGGAACGTTTTGCTTATTAAAGTGTAATCTCCGAAAACCTGTCACATTTTGAAAAGTCACTAATATTTTTTTAATTTTCAATATCACCGCATTGCACAAACCTTGATTCAATAACATTTCAAACTTATTACATAATCTTGGTAATATTTTTAGAATAAAATTTTAAGAAACTTAATCCATCACAATGTATCTAATTATTCAAAATTACGACACCGCTGTTGCTATTTAAGAATACATATTTTGGCTTCTAATATAATTTTTAAAAATTTATGCAATGTCCCATTGCAATAATCGTTTACATTTATTACACAAATTGAGTAACGGCCCGAGAAATAATTATGTTTTCGTCGCATGAATAAAACGCAATTCATTTCTTTTGTGGAATTAATTCACACGATTAGAAATTTTGGTAATTATGAATTGGCCGCTGGAATGCTGAGTAAATGTTAAAAGTATTACAAACATGATTATATTAATTTTGAAAAGTACACTTATTATAGTTATAATTATATAAATAAAAAAATAATTTTTAATAATCCCTACTATATATATATATATATATATATATATATATATATATATATATATATATATATATAAGGTTTTCGGGATCAAATTTAATACAAATTTACTTTATTTTTAATTACTAATACGATTTTAATAATATTATCTACAAAAATATAGATTTATTTAACTGATTTTGTTCGTACATTATCCTTTGTCATAAAACGTTATTCATTTAATAAAATTAAGAAAAGATAATCTATTTTGGCACATTTAAGGACTATTCTATTGTAAAAATATCAAAAACAGTATTTTGAATTTGTTCATATTTTCAAATCATATCATAACTATTCAAGAATATGTATACAAAAAAATTTTATAGAAATTCAAATTATTTTTGAAAATTTAGAAACTCTTTTACTTGAAATTGTCAGTGAATCTTTTTTATAGACTTCTCTCTGGCATATACTAACCCCATTCCCAAATTCCAATTTTACACCGTGAAATCGGTTTTTAATAACTGTTAATTTTAAACATTTTAACGTTTTTTACTTTTTTCTGTACTTTTGTAACTTTGATAAAAAAATATAAGAAATATAAGAGTAACAAAATGTATAGCCTTTTTTACGATGATTCAAAATATCACCTAAAATTGATGTCAAAATACCTTAATAAATGATCTAAATTCCTTAATACATTGTCTTTTATTTTATTTTTAAATGAAAAAGGGTTATAATTGCTAGGAATGTCAAATATGTATTCAAATATATACGTAAAAATAAATAACTGAATATATGCTGCTTTATGTAAGTATATATATATATATATATATATATATATATATATGTAAATATATATACAGAATAAACCTGATGATGGAACGTATCTAGTTCCAAAACAAATTGTTTTTTATTATTGTATTTGTTCGGAATCCAGAAATTATCTATTGAATATATATATATATTTATATCTTGATAGTTTTTTCGACGTTGAAACATATTTCGAAGTAACTAGCAGCCCATTCGTCGAAATAAAAAAGGTATAAAGTACAAAAACTTTTATTTATACGTTTCGACACAAGATGCGTGTCATCATTCAGCAACACAGGACAAAAACACTCAAAAAAACTTTAATTTAAAAAATTAAACTGATAACATATTAGAAAAAACATTTTTGTAGAAAAAATTGTGAATAACTAAAAGATTTGAAAACTAATTTGACTAAAAGTTTTAAAATTTAACATTGTGAGGCAAGAAACACGCCCATACTCGACTGTAATGAGTCGACTGTAATTACAGTCGAGTATGGTGCTCGGTATGGGCGTGTTTCTATATATATATATATATATATATATATATATATATATATATATATATATATAGATTGTGAAATATATCACATAGTATTAATTTTAAACTTACAATAGAAAAAATGTTTATAGATATGTTAAAAACAAATATGTTTTTAAATATAACAATATTTCAAACGCTTTAAAATAAATTATCTATGTATATTTGCAAATATATAGTCAAAATTCATTTACATTATGTAGTATAATTTTTTATTTAGTAAAATATTTGATTTAATACCACACTAGTTTTATTATTTCTTGACCAATTTGAAATTTCCAAGAAATCCCAAAATAATTTCAAATTTTAAAAAATCACAGGAACCATAGGCAACACATATTTAAAAGTATATTATTAAACTGATCAGTGAATTTTAAAATAATGAAGATGTTTTTATATAAATGTTTTAGTGATAGTCACTCACATAGTAATCCACAGCGTAGCCAGGCCGGGCCAAAGCGCACGGCGCTAAAACAAGCGTCACGACGATCAAAACTTTGAAAGCTCCCATGGTAAAAATTAAATTATTTTTATCACTGATTTACTTATTCAATTTCTGAATCCAGTCTTGTAGTCCAGACGATGTTAACAACACTATCAAACTGTTACGTTTTCAAATTCGGTTCGCGGCTTTATACATGTGTTCTCTGTAACGGATCCGTTTTCGCAACCGACCACCACAAGTCAGAACATCTGTTTCGGAGGGGGGTCCTTAGGCGGCTGATGGACGAGGTGTTTGTTAACTCGTACTGTCTACTTGAAAATTCAATTTCCAAAATATTAACCAGCTAGTTGTAATTGATGAATATACTCGTCATGGAGAATAGGCAGAATTTTGTGTAATATACATTTCTGACCATTGGCTATATACATTTCAAACTTCGAAAAAAGAATCAAAATGTGTTTTCAATTTTCATGACATTTTAAATTTTTGTCGCAAAAAATCTAAATTTTACCTTTAAACAAGATTGAACCTCTGTGTCTCGCTTTACTCTACACAAAATAATTATTTGCATAATTTACAAAAATTTTAATTTTTCTAGTAAGGTAACTAGAGGCTGTAACAGTTTTTAACTTCCCGTAGGGCAAGTTATAGTAATAGCAAAAAAATCGAAAATGAAAATTTTTATATATCTTTACGTTTCAAAGGTTTCTGAACATTTTGGCATACCTTAGAAAAAATGGATGTATGTGTGTGTGTGTGTATGTATGTATGTGCGTGTGTGTATGTATGTGCGGATACAAATTTTCGTCGACGATTTCGGGAACACGGATCAACCGATTTGAATAATTCAAAAAACATTCGATTCGTATTGATAAGGAGACGTGCTGATTAGTTTTTGGCGAAGGCAGGTCTAGCCGTTCCGAAGATACGGGGCAAAAAGTGCCGAAAACGGTAACTCAGTTTTTAAGAGAACGGAGCGTCCGATTTGAATAATTTGAATAATAATTGAAAAAGTAAAAAAATGAGCCATTTGGCGGTCAAAAATGATCATTAGACATATGCACATCAAATTATCAGATATTTTATAGAGATTTTATAGATACATTTTGTTAACATTTCTATGGGTTCCGTACCAATGCTTATGCGTTAGACAGCGACGCGGCGCTTACGCGCTTTATATTTTGTCCCTATGCAGTTAAAGCTGTACGATTGCTTTGAAAAAAAGTTCAGATCTTCTACAATATGTCAAAATAAAGAAAAAAAATTTTTTTTCAAAAAAAAAAAATTTAAAAAAAAATGTTTTTTTTAAATTTTTTTTTTCAAAAAAAAGTTATTTTTTGTCCAATTTATAGTTTCTCAAAAATCTTATTCTTTCAAAATAATTTTTTTTCAAAATGTTAATTGTTTTTAAAAAAATAATAATTTTTGGTACGGGAAGTTCCAGCAATTTGCCTTAAGGCACGATGCCTTAATTGCCTTAACACAGAATTCCACTTACAGCTAGTTTTTTATATTTAACCCTTTGGACTCCGGGCCTTTGATGTACATGACGACTCAGCAGCTTCGCATCATCACCGACAGTTGTTGGCTTGTAATATTTGTCAACGGTCTGGAATGATAAAGTTGTATTGTCGGATTGGGTAAAAACTAGTGGTGCATGGAATCGTGTCTTAAGGCAAATTACTGGAACTTCCCGTACCAGAATTAAATTTTCGAGGAAAAAAATTCAGTAATCAATGAACAATGATTAATAACAATTGTTTTAAACATTTTCAAATAGATAATTATTGTTCATAAAATATCCAGTGACGATCTTATCGTTCAAAACACTTAAGAATGTTTACATTAGCAAAAGGTGCCAAATAAATCCATCTGAGGATATATTTCTTACGATTAGAATAACGCATTTGAAATATATACATTTTCAAACTGGATTGTGAATTTAAAATTGATATTTTTTTTATTTTACTTTATTTGACTTTGCTACCTATATCACATTTGGTCATATACAAACATAATGATATACATGTACATTAGAAATAAATACATAACATTTTATTACTAAACTAGTGGGGCGTATGGCATAGTGCCTTAAGGCAAATTGCTGGAACTTCCCGTACCAAAATTATTATTTTTTTAAAAGAGATTAACATTTCTGAAAAAAAATTTTTTCGAAAAAATTAGATTTTTGAGAAACTATAAATTCGACAAAAAATTACTTTTTTTTGAAAAAAAATATTGTTTGTATAATTTTTTTTTTTTTATTTTGGCATAGTTTGAAAATTCTGAACTTTTTTTTTCAAAGCAATCGTACTGCTTTAACTGCATAGATACGAAATGTAAAGCGCGTAAGGATAAATTGGTACGGAACCCATAGAAATGTAAACAAAATTCATACTTATAGTTAAAATCACTATAAAATATCTGATAATTTGATGTGCATATGTCTATGATCATTTTTGACGGCCAAATGGCTTTTTGTTTTACTTTTTTCATTAGATCTCCAAACCACTAGACCCTGCCCATGATCAATTCTTCATCTTGTCAATACAAGTAAAATGGTTTTTGAATTTTTAAAATGAGACGCTCCATTCTGTTAAAGACCGTGTTACAATTTTTGGCACTTTTTGCCCCGTATCTTTGGAAACGGCTAGACCTGCCTACACCAAAAACTAATCAGCACCTCTCCTTATCAGTATGAATCGAATGTTTTTTTAAATTATTTAAATCGGTTGATCGGTTTCCCGAAATCGTCGACAAAAATTTGTATCCGCACCACACACATACTCGTACATCCATTTTTTCTAAGGTATGCCAAAATATTCAGAAACCTTTGAAACGTCGAGAAATGCAAATATTTTATTTTTAATTTTTTTACGATTACTATAACTTGCCATACGGGAAGTTAAAAATGAGTTGAGTCCACATGTTATAATTATGTCGAAATGGGTCCGACAACGGAGTTGTGGTACTCATATTATATGTCGGACTGGGGCCGACAACGGAGTCCAAAGGGTTAATATATCTTGAAATCCACTGATTATAATCTTATAAGATGAAAATGAATAGATACTATAACTGAGAGATACTAACTCTTCTAGCGAATCCAATACAAATAATTCCATAACTATTGTGCATTGTTTTCACAATTAACCATTGTCTAAGAAAAGCCCGGTGTTATAACTAACCCAGTGTTTGAGGCTAGTTGTAACATCTACTGGGGTAAGTAGTAACGAAAAAAGAGCGACAATATTCAATATAATTTTTTTTTGGAGAAAGTTAATTCATTTTATAATTAAAGTTAACTGCAGTTATTACGAATAAAAAATATTGTGCTCTCTGTAACACAATCTACATGTGCCCATATTGCTTACAAATATGCATTCCACCCATTCATCTTCACTAACTCCGGTATTATATTTACATTGATCAAGATAACTTTCTATTCAAGCAATTATATATTACAAAAATTGTTACGCATTATCAAAGATTCATAATTATATATAAAACTAGCAAA